>NC_134555.1:7855524-8177587 GCF_025594145.1 Primulina tabacum | reverse complement strand
CAATCCGCATTCCACTGCCACGGATTGGATTCACGGATTCTGAATCCGTGGCAGGAGGTCATGGATTCTGAATCCGTGACCCCTACCCGTGAACTCTTCCCCTTTATTTATTTGTTGCACCCTCCCATTCCATTCGGTATTCCTTCGGCAATTTATTTGCACCTTCCCTGATCATTCCATTCGGTATTTTCATTCGGCGATTTATTGGTAGTCCTCAACATTTCAATTTGTTGGATCATCGGTGACATATTCTTCCATCTTCGGTATTTTTATTTTGCGCAACGTCAATATTTTCATTTGTAGGGAATATTTCTCGTCGGTTTGTTAGGCTCATATTTTTTTGTTATCGAGACTTGTCAAGTATTATTTTATTTTATTATTGTTGAATTAATATTGTTTTATGTTGTATTTTTTGTAAGAATGTTTAACATGACATGTTATTATATTGTTCGTTGATTAATCATTTATTTCATACGAGCAAATATTAAGAGGTAACGTTGTTATTTTTGTTCATTATATTTATTATTGAACTGTTTTAAACTCGTGAATCTTATATTAAACTTAAAAAAAAATACAAGTGAAAATTAAATATGATATGTTCGGCAATGTAAGTTCTTTTTAATATCATAACTGCCAATAAAATTTGTAAGTATTTTTTTTTACATATTTTTATATAAAATATAAAAAGGAAAAATTATCTCTCCATAATTTTCGTACAATTTCAGCATGATACATATTAGAAAATTTAGTATTAATTCCATGGTTTGACTAAGAGTTCGTTTGGTTGGAGAAGCCAACAGACTATAAATATTTTTTTTAAAAAAAAGAATGTGCTTTTGCTCAAGTGAATTTTTAATACATGCAATTCAAATTAAAACATTACTGTATAAGCCATACAGTCATGGATGTTTCGAGTACTAATGGAGTGAAGCATACACATTGTGTACGAGTAATATAATATATGAATAATATAAATTTTCCTATGTCCAATATATTTTACTTTTTAAAATATTTAATTTACTTATTTATGTAAAATATTTTTGTGTTATTAATGTTTTTCTGCGATGATGTGAGGGCTTTTTTTAAAAAAATATTATAAATTAATAAAATCATTATAAAAATATTGCAAATTAAAAACGTTTATAAAACTAGTATATTCCGTCATTCACTGCATCGGAAATCACGTTTTATCTTGTAAAATTTTCATTTGTTTATGTTTATTATGTTTATTTTTTTTAAATTTATTGATACTCTTAATTGTTAAAATTGTTAATATAAAAAATTGATATATTTGAAAATTTTAATAACACATGTTTAAAAACTTAAATTTTTAATATAACTCGTAACAAATTTTTTATTATTATGAAAACAAACTTTGGTATTAATAAATATAAATTTTAATAAAAATAATTTGATGATATAAATTTTAATAATAATAATAAAAAATTTGTAAGTGATTCTTGAAATTTTATTATGATTGTATACATTATGTCATAGTTTTAATATATGTGTGAGAAACTCATAATTAAATTTTGTTATGATTGTATAGATTATGTCATAGTTTTTGGTTGCAGACATGGATATTGTCAGAGCCTTACTTTACGTAGGTGGCTATGTCATTATTGAAGATGGTAGGGTTGGATATAGTATCTCCGCGACCATGCCCATTTAAATCTCTCGCTCTACTATATTTTCCCAACTGGTGAATTATGTGCGTCGCAAGCTGGAGATCGACCCATCAAAATTCTGCATCAAATTGTCAACGAAATATTGTTATAGCTCGTTGTCTCGTTACATTGAAGAGCATGTCTATATCACAGATGATGATAGTCTACAATTTATGTTTGAGTTGCCGACACTGGATTGCATGTACTTGTATGTTGATTCATCGCCACTGTTACAGAACGTAAGTGATTACGATTTTGATGCAGTCATGCCGGTAATAACGCAAGGTTTGGGAACAGTAGGTTTAAATGAAGCGGGACCTTCTATGTATCACATCGATGAACAGTCAGTTCAGATCTACTCTGGGATCGACACTGGTCCTTCGGATCATCATATCACGACTCACACTGAAGAACACTATGCATGGGGGATGAATAGAACACGAGAATTGGATTTTACCTCAGGGGATTGGGATCATCATATCACGGTTCCATCAGGAGTTGATGTTGCATGGGGTTCTAGTAGAACATGCCAATTGGATTTAAATTCATGGGCTCCTGAAGAAAATACCACAAATTTCAGACATTTTGATAGTTCTGCTGAGGCTGCAAATATTCCCGCCCCAATTACAGAACACATGGATGAGCAAGATGATTTATTTGGGGACAGTTCGCATCATGTCATGAATAGCGATTATGATTTTTATGCTACATCAAGTGACGGAGAAGATGATCATCATATTGACAATGCAAATGAAGGGACATCGGCGCGTGTGTTAATGTCTGGAGCAACAATGACAGAGAACATTCCTATTGCACCAGAGCAACATTTACGTGAAATTCCTCAATTTTTCAATGAAGTCTACGACGACCAAATTCCAGATTTATTTGGTATTCCTTCTTCTTCACGAACAAACTTTTACAATCCTGAAAGGCCAGAGCTCGGTGTAAAGATGGTTTTTAAGAGCAAAAGTGATTTAATAGCTTCAGTGAAGGATTTTTCTGTTCGGGTTTTGAGACATGAATATATCGTTGTCCAAAGTTCTCCGACGATTTGGAAGGTCAAATGCAAGAACTAGTCCGAAGGTGGCAACTGTGGGTGGGGACTTCGAGCATCGTTCAAAAAAAGTTTAGGCTACTTCAGGATCACAAAATGTGGTGATGATCACACATGCATGCCTACCCAAGTCGGTATAGATCACCACAACCTTGACGTAAACATGATAGCCAGTACTCTTTTGGGAATCGTGCGTTGTGATCCTGCATACGAGATCAAATATGTGCGAGAAAGTATTAAAGGAAAATATGGGTATGATATATCGTATGCTAAGGCATGACAGAGTTCGAAATGCGTGGTGGAGGTAATCTATGGCACATGGGAAAGCTCTGTAACTTTGGTTCCTAAATACATGAGAGCTTTGTCGAAGTACAATCCAGGAACTATTGTAGAATGGAAGCATCTTCGACCGTATGACCATCCACATAAAATTTTGAACTTTGTGTTTTGGGCCTTCAAACCATGTGTAGATGGTTTTCGACATTGTCGCAACATAATCAGCGTAGACGGTACCCATATGTACACCAAATATAAGCACAAACTACTCATAGCAGTAACTTTGGATGCCAATAACCAGGTTTTGCGGCTAGCATTTGCGCTTGTTGACGAAGAGAATTATGAGTCTTGGCATTGGTTCCTCTTTAATGTTGCACGACATGTTACCAGAGGGTGTAATGGTGTGTGCCTTATATCTGATAGACATGCGGGTATAACAAGTGCAGTGCAAGATCTCCCTGACTTCAAGCCTCCTCGTGGTGTTCATCGTTTTTGTTTGAGGCATGTTTGCTAATTTCAACAGTAAGTTCAAAAATATTCGCTTGAAAGACTTATGTTGGGAATCAGGGATACAACACCAAGTGGCAAAATTTAATGCGACAATGGAGGCAATTAGAACAAATGATGCAGCAGCTTTCATCTATTTGTCAAACATTCCAAAAGAAAAATGGTCATTGGCTCATGATGGGGGATGGAGACGAGGGATAATGACGACGAACATGTCTGAGTGTATTAATGGTGTATTGAAAGGGGTTCGATGTCTTCCAATAACTGCAATAGTGGAGCTAACATTACAGCGATGCGTGCACTATTTCATTCAACGACGAGCGCGAAGTGATAAGATGCTGGAAAAAAATCAACCATGGACCGACTATGCGTACTCTAAATTTGAAATGTGGTCAAAAAAGTCAATTGAACATCGAGTTGTAAGATTTGACCAAAGGGATAAAATAGCATCCGTTGCGATAAGAGGAAGATCAGGTCGTCAACATCACGTACAAGCTGTCAACATTTCTACGCGTGATTGCACAAGTGGTAAATTCACAATATTTGGAATTCCTTGTTCACATGTTATATGTGCTGCAAAATGGTTTGGTTTGAATCCCACACAGCTTGTACAACCATGGTTTACACTGAGCGAATACGTGAACACATACGATGGAAGATTCTACCTTATTCATGATGAACAATATTGGGATGAACTTACATTCCAATTACAACACAATAGTGTTCGTCGACAAAGGAAGCAGGCTGGTAGAGATCGCAGGACACGCATAAGAAACGAGATGGATCAGCCATCATCGAGGGAGAGACAACGTGGGAGGTAAAAGATCTACAATAACGTATTGTACCTTATTTTTATATTTGTGTATTAAAATTTTATATTTATTAATAATTCATGTTAATTTCAGGTAGATGCAGGTGAGAAGATTGAGTTATGGTGCCTAATACTTATGTTTGTGACGCAGCTTTTACAAAACATAATTGTATTGTTATGACAATTTAGTGTTGTATTGTTATAAAGTTGTTTTAATATCAAGAATTCTGCCAATCTCAGGGGACTCCATATCATAAACTGTCCATAGAAACTGAAGTAAATAAAATGAAAAAAAAATTATCAAGTTGATAATATATAATTCAGACTGAATTTTTAAAAAATTTCAAACTCTAAACAACTAATTTATATATCTACCTGCCCTTCAACCATCCTGTCAAGCATATCTCTCATTATACGGACCTAATGATGGGCCGTGTGTGTCCAAGAGAATCTGCGTCTCCACCTGCAATTTATAACAGTACACAATACAGTCATTAAAACTAAATAACAAAATTAAAATAATAAAGGTTAATTATTTTTTATTAGTACCGTGCGCCGTATGGTGGGAATGGTAGACCCTGAAGAACATCTGCAGCCTGCTTTTCTGAAATAGATACTTGTTGCGCTCTATCAAGGCAAAGAAGAATAATTCTAGATCATACCCAAATCTGCAATAACATACAACAGAAATAGTCAAATCATAAGAAAAATTCAGTACAATAAATATAATGACCGTAGAAGTGTAAAAATACCTGCAATATCTGAACAGGGCCGCACAAATCGATCTTTAATCTCATTGATATGTTGCACAACTCTCTATAAAGATATGCCAACACAGCAGAATCCCAGCTAAACGTATTCACCATTTCTATGTCCTCAAGAAACTGCAAATACATAAGTTTCACAGCAGCACCTTCCGAGTCCGGAAACATACTGTGAGAACCGATTTTTTTGGATCTTAGATTATGGTATGAAGTGGGAAAATATATTGGAAATCCTTGTATTTGAAATGTTATTATTGAAGGCCTTAATTATCAAGTCAATAAAATTTGTGCCAAGACATGCAAATTTCGAAATTTGGGGAAGGAAATTTTGCAAGATTTGAATATCATACAATTAAAAGAATTAAGGCATGAATATTGCTAGTTATTTTCGAAATCCTCCTAAAATATATGCCTAGATATTGTGATGCATGGATGCATGGAAACTTGCAAGGAAAAGTGGAGGCAAATCATCAAACTTGTGCACAAAATCCTTGACTTAGCTAGCATATTTTCGAAAATAATCAAGGGCAAGGGATTAAGGAATGTATCTCACAAATTGGTAGCAAAATAAACTCATCATGGAATATATTTTTTTGGCAAAAATCGTGTGGATCTTGAGTGCAATATGTGGGATTTTGATGCCATGTTTAGCTCCATTCCCCCTCACCTATAAATACCACACCATCCCTAGTCATTCCCCCACACCAAATTTCGAAAATCCTTGCTGAAACTCTCGAAAACCCAGCAGCCATCCTAGCCGAAACTCTGCCCGAAAATCGTCCCAAAGTCGTCCAAGAATTCAAGCCGAAGTGCTGCCCGATCGAAGAACAAGAAGTGATCCAAGTCTAGCATCGTGCACTCCACGTTTTTAGTGATAAAAAATATGGTCAGTGGGCTGTTTTAAATGGTAAAATTTCGATTTTTGCATGTGTTCGTTTTTTTAAAAAATTCGGTTGAACACCGTCTCCCGTCTATACATTTTTATGAAATTTTGGTACGTTATGTGTTGACACTGTGAGGATTCCCTGAAAATGGGTGGAATTCCAACATATGGCCCTTCACGGTGGGATAGAACCGTTTTATGGCCTCGTCCCCTTAGAGGATTAAAACATAGGGACTGACGTCAATAAACCGTTGAAGGTGAAAAATCGCAGTGTTGTTACGATATGAGTACGATGTTACGATTATGAAAAATCATGATGTATTTATATGTTATTTTCGAAAATGTTGTAAAATTTTTATGTTGTGTTCGATATCCCCCGCTTGCTGAATATTTCCCAAAATACTCACCCCCCTTACAACCTGTCCCAGAGAAATCCGAGGAGGAAATCGAGGAGGAGGAATCGGACCAGTTTTGGGGTTGGTGAATGCGAGACTTCAAGATTTTAGATTAAGCGTTACTTTTAATTTAGTTTTAGGTTTCCGCAATCAAACTCTGTCGTTTTTTTGAGATTTCGTTATTGCAAAGACAATGATTATTTCTTTGAGATTATGATTTATAAACTGGTTTCGATTTACACTATACTACAAAGGCTTGTTGTTTCGATTGTGTGATTGTTAAACAACATCGGTGTCAATCCCGAATCTCGGGGCGTGACATTTAAGTGGTATAAGAGCCGTCAGGTTCATAATCCGGTTGGAAAAAATGAGAAAAATTTGTACAAAAAAAAAAATTTCGGTGGGATTTTTGAGTAAGGCCGATGCTATCCCCTCCGAAACGGCCCAACGAGCGATTTTCACCACTTTGTTGTGAGGTAGGGTTCGAAATCGCGAAATTCCTTCGTTTAGGCCTCCAAAACATCGTTTTTGCCGTTTTAAGAAATATTCGTAGACCCTACAACTTCTCATAGGAAATTCCAAATTCGATTCCGTCGATTGTTCTGGAATCCTCTCGACATATGCTTCGAACCTATATGTCTAATTCCAAACTTTTCATTTTTGAAAAAAAATATTTACGTAATTTTCGAAAATTTCATATATATTGCATACTGTCCATTGTTCTATATTGTCTCTTTCTGATTCTGAGCATTTCCATTTTTGATTTCAGAAAATGGCTCCATCTACTCCCACGCGACCCCATACCCGTGCCCAAGCTGCCATTCGTTTGAAGGAGCTTGCCCTTCACTGTCAGTCTCATTAGATTCAGCGACTTATAGCCAGACTGAGTGAGAGGAAGAGGGAGGTCGAGACTTTAGCAGCCGAGAAAGAAGAGATTTGTGCCCGCCTTAACCAGTCTATCTATTAGGGTGAGCTAGTTAGAGGTGATAACATGGACCTAAGAGATGTCATAGAACAGTGCAAGTCTCAACATGGAAAGTTACGAGAAGATACGGAGCGTTATCGCAAGGAGCTGGAGGAAGAGAAACAACAGAACGCCAAAGGTAAGAGGAGACTGGAGAATTCAGGTGAGGCCATGAACAGCCTTGCGTATGTGAACCAACGTATGACTCAGAAAGTAGAAGCACTGAAGGACCAAATCAAGAAGAATAAACAGTACCATCTGCAGTATCAGCAGCATTGGAATGACGAGATGGACGTGGCTGATGCGGAGATACAGGGACTTAAGGCACAGGTGGCGTAGCTCATGGAAGAGAACGCCCAGCTCACCCATATGGTGAAGATACTGCAAGAGGAAGAGCCAGAGGAGGAACCGGAAGAGGAGAAGCCGATAGAGATAGATGAACCTATAGCAGCAGTTGGGGATGGAGAGATAGAGGACTATGCTATATTAGGAGTTTATTTTTACCATTATCATTATATTACTTCAGTCAGTACGATTTGTTTCATTCAGTACTATCTGTTTTCATTTGGTTGTTCCTTTATATTCAAAAATTAATAAAGTTATGTTTATTTATTAATGTCAGTTGTTCCAGCATAACTTATTCATTCAAACATATTGTCATGAACAACCAATTCTTAGAAACGTTTAAAATTAAGGGAATGGTCGGTAGACCACTGAGGCAAAACCGCAACCCCTGTTACGCTAACAACAACAATACCAACGAAGGAGATAACGGACCTCCACCTGGGTTCAGCCTTAACCAAGTAGACCTGATGGCTATAGCTATAGCCACGATCGTGGTGACGACACTGCAATGGTTAGTAAACCCAGACGCCAATCAACCACCACCACCTCCACCACAGCACGGAATTAAGTTCCACTACGAATCACTCCGCAAGAATAGGTGCCCAACCTTCAGTGGAGCTGCCGACTCTGAAGTTAGCTAGAGCTGGCTGAAAAGCGTGGAGACTCAGCTACGACTGTTGGAAGTCCCGGAGGCACTGAAAGCGGACGTGATAGTGCCTTTCTTGGAGGATAAAGCATGCAAGTGGAGGGAAGGAATCTCTCCAGCCATGACAGCTGCAGGACCAATCACGTGGCAGCGTTTCAGAGAGGCTTTTCTGAAACAATATTATCCGGCCGAGGTCAGACTGCAAAAACTGAGTGAGTTTGAAAACTTCATTCAAGCTCCGAATATATCAGTTGTGGAATACACCTCCCAGTTCAATGCCCTTGGATCTTATGCTCCGACAATCATGGCGGATAAAACTTTGAAATTGCATCGCTTCAAGAAGGGATTGAACAGCAGAATCCAGTCGTCTTTGGCAGTCTATCAGCCGACGAATTTTTCAGACCTGATGGGCGCAGCTATCCGAGGTGAAACTGATATCCAGCACCGGGAGAAGGAATTTAAGAACAAAAGGCCTATGAGTAGTCAATCCACACATAACGGTCAGACTTTCAAGAGGCCTAACTAGTCTAGTGGACCATCAAAAGGGCCTTCGCCTGCCACAAACTACCAAGCTATTAAGCCTTGCCCAGCGTGCCACTTACGACACCTGGGAGAGTGTCGTAGAGCGAGCGGTGTCTGCTTTGGATGCGGGAAACCAGGACACCGTATGGCAGAATGTCCAGATGCCACCAACAGAACAACTAGACCGTGTAAAGGAGACGGGTCAAACTCAGGAGTGAATACCAATAAGCCACGGGAGAACAAACCGAATGCCAGGGTGTTTGCCATAACGCAAGAGGAGGCAGACGACACGAACGATGTCGTGTCAGATACCATATTTATTCAGCAAGTGTCTGCTTATGTGTTATTTGACTGTGGTGCTACACATTCTTTTATGTCTAAGAGATTTGCTAAAAAGTTAGGATGTAAGCCCCAAAAACTAAATGAGCCCTTTCGAATAGCCACACCTACAAGTTGGGCCATTGAAACTCACGAAATTTACAGAGATTGTAAGATTAGTATCAGTACTCAGACTTTTAGCGCCGACTTGATACAGTTGATCATGGTCGATTTCGACATCATCTTAGGGATGGATTGGTTAGCCAAGAACAATGCAATAGTAGATTGTAAAGGGAAGAAAGTCAAACTCATCACTCCGAATCAGGAGGAAGTCGTGTACCAAGGTAGATCCAAGGAACGGAAATCACTGCTTTCCGCATCTCAAGCTTGGAGAGCCATGAAATCCGGAGAAGACATCTACCTAGCAATGGTTAGTGAAATAAAAGAAGAAGTCGAGCTGAAACTAGAGGACATCCCGATAGTGAGAGAGTTCCCAGATGTTTTTCCAGAAGAACTCTCGGGGACGATCCCGAAACCACGAAGTGGAGTTCGAGATCAATCTGGTTCCAGCTGCTGCATCAATCTCTAAAGCACCTTACAGAATGGCACCAGCCGAACTCAAGGGGCTAAAAGAACAACTCCAAGAATTGCTAGATAAGAGGCAAATTCGACCGAGTGTGTCCCCATGGGGAGCTCTAGTACTCTTGCAATAGTAGATTGTAAAGGGAAGAAAGTCAAACTCATCACTCCGAATCAGGAGGAAGTCGTGTACCAAGGTAGATCCAAGGAACGGAAATCACTGCTTTCCGCATCTCAAGCTTGGAGAGCCATGAAATCCGGAGAAGACATCTACCTAGCAATGGTTAGTGAAATAAAAGAAGAAGTCGAGCTGAAACTAGAGGACATCCCGATAGTGAGAGAGTTCCCAGATGTTTTTCCAGAAGAACTCTCGGGGACGATCCCGAAACCACGAAGTGGAGTTCGAGATCAATCTGGTTCCAGCTGCTGCATCAATCTCTAAAGCACCTTACAGAATGGCACCAGCCGAACTCAAGGGGCTAAAAGAACAACTCCAAGAATTGCTAGATAAGAGGCAAATTCGACCGAGTGTGTCCCCATGGGGAGCTCTAGTACTCTTCGTTAAGAAGAAAGACGGAAGTATGAGATTGTGCATCGATTATAGAGAACTGAACAAGATCACAATCAAGAACAAATACCCTCTGTGATACCCTTGTCCCACATCTTAAAAATGAAAGATTTAAAATGAGTTTATAATGGCTTACAATAGACTTTTATAGCAACTTGGGTTAATCATTTTCGTAAAGCGATGACGAATACGAAGTAGTTGCTATAGGGGCCCATTGTGCAGTCACGCAGCCGCGGGCCCGGGCTCGGGGCATGACAAAAATGGTATCAGAGCCGGTCACCGGCATGGAACACCGAGAAATAAGTGCTATACGGAGCAAAGTGCTACGTGCATGAGAGCCACCTCTTGAACCTATGGGGCAAAGTGCTACATGAGGGGAGCCACCTCTTGGACCTGTAGGAGCCATCTCTAGATTCTCGGCGCTGGTGGATCGAGGGGTCAGGCTGCGACGAGGACGTCGCGTTCTGAAGGAGGGGTGATTGTGATACCCTTTTTCCACATCTTAAAAATGAAAGATTTAAAATAAGTTTATAATGGCTTACAATGGACTTCTATAGCAACTTGAGTTAATCATTTTCGTAAAGCGAGGACGAATACGAAGTAGTTGCTATAGGGGCCCATTGTGCAGTCACGCAGCCGCGGGTCTGGGCTCGGGACGTAACACATACATCCATCAATGATCATTAATGCAACACAACGGGAATATTGTGCTACGTCCTCTTCAGTGCTTTGATCGTTAATCATATTATGTAAGCAATGGTCTAGCAAAGCGGTCAGATAAAGATGTGAACCTTTAATCTGAGAAGATGTAGGCGTAAAACCCAACCAAGTAGCGCAGTGCTGTTGTAAAGTATGTTTGTTGTACGCGGTATATACACCATTGATTGGCATGCCATCAATATTCAACCCCCAAATAAGGGCAACGTTCTGTAGGGTGATTGTTGCCTCGCCCACTGTAAGGTGAAATGTGTGTGTCTCACGTCGCCATCTCTCAACAATGGCTGTAAGCAAAAGATTATCATAATTTTTAATAGGACCATACTGAATGACACCATAGAAGCCTATGCGTGTAAGACATAGGCGGACACGGAGGTGAACCCCACATTAAGCAATCTCTAAAGACATTTGTCAGATCGGCGTGGCGGAATTAGTGCATCCATGTTCTCAGCGTTGATATTATTTGATATGTGTCTACCCCGCAAATACAATACATTATCCGTATTTTCAGCCATCTTGCAAACAAAAAATCATTAGTTAACAAATATTATATTTTTTATCAACAAATTTAACTACCTATTTTAAATTACACGAAATTTATTTGAAATTTCAGGCTCGAAAAAATAAAACGTATTTATTGATGACAAATTGATAATAAAACTAATTACTGTAGATTAAATAATTTCTTTTAAAAATCAATAATACTTCATAATACGAAACATTTAATTATAATAAATACATTAGTATCTATTTATACTTATAATAAATACATTATTAATAAGAAAAAGGACAATTCTATCCTAATCCAGGAGATTTAATACATGTTATTAAATAATATATACGTGTCAATTTTTTTATTTTAATATTAATTTTAGTTTGGTTATTAGCTAATTCATGTCACTAATAATTATTTTTGCCACTAGATCATTTTTCTTAAAATATATAACTCATTAACATAAATCAAAAAATATATAAAAAAACAAATTGAGAATAAGTTTTAAAATTTCACGTAATTTTAACATCCGTAATTTATAATACAATTAATATTATAATTATACATATAATATGCATATTATAATTATACATATAATATACATAAAATTTCACGTAAATATAAAATCCGTAATTTATATACATATTCTAATTCCAATAATAAAAATTAATATTATAATTATTGTAATAAAATTAAGTAAAAATTTATTAGTTAATTCTAAAATCACGTAAATATTCTAAAATCATGTAATTATTCTAAAATCACGTAAATAATAGTTATTATTATTATTTAAAACTACTAGGATACGTTCATAAAGTGCTCGGAGATGCAAAAATTCTAAATTACAGTATTATAATTCAAATAATACAATTAATATTATAACTATTGTTATTACTTAAAACTTGTATAATGAACAAACAATAATAAATATAATAAACATAAAAAAATAATTACCTCTTAATATTCTGAAAAAAGACTTACGCTAATAAATAAATGGAAAATTCTGAAGACCGGTGCTGAAAAGAGTGCTCGATGCTCGGTGATCGAAAGAAATTTGCTCCTAACGCTTTGCTCGGCTTTGGTGACAATGAAGAACAAACACCACATTTAAATAAGCGGAAAGAAGTCACGGGTGAGCAGGTCACGGATATTGAATCCGTGACCTACTGCCACGGATTCAGAATCCGTGACAGGTGGTCACAGATTCAATGAATCTGTGACCTGCTTATTTTATTTTTTTTTAATTTTTTTTAAAAAATAAATATGAATCCACGACAGTCTTCAGCGGAATGTACTAGTTTTATAAAAATTTTAAATTTGTAACATTTTTATAAAATTTTTATTAAATTATAATATTTTAAAAAAAAACCCAAGAAAATTGTGAGCTAAGAGCAATTATTATTTATTAGATCTTTATATCACAGAAGTAAGAGAAGTATGAAAATATAATAGAGATAAGCTTAAAATTAGTCACATGTCAAAACAAAATAGATTTTGCCTTTTCTATCAAACAGTTTGAATTGTGATAATGCCTTTGATTTTGTACATATTGATATTTGGGATCTTTTTACTCCCATTACTGTCGAGTGGTATTTTCTGAAGGCAAAAACTTGTATGAGACGGTCTCACGATCAGTATTTTGTGAGACAGATCTTTTATTTGAGTCATCTATGAAAAGAGTATTATTTTTTATGCTAAGAGTATTAATTTTTATTGTGAATATCAATAGGGTTGACTCATCTCAAAGAGAAAGATTCGTGAGATCGTCTCACAAAAGACCCACTCTTTTCTGAAAAGCAAATCAGATGTCACAACTATTTTTCCTGATTTCTACCGAATGATCCTCACTCAGTTTGAAACCAAAATAAAATCTGTTCGAGCCGACAATGCCTGGGAATTAAATTTTTTTAGATTATTTTTTTTAAAAAAATATTATTTCCCACCGATCTTGTGTGGAACGGCCTGAACAAAATTCTGTCATTGAGAGAGAACACAACATATCTAGAATGATACACGAGCAGTGCTTTTTCAATCACATCCTCCCTTAGTCTATTGGAGTGATCACATCCTCGCATCATTTTATCTCATTAATAGAACACCTTCTCCTCCTTTCATCATAAGATTCCATCTTACACTCATATTAAGGCGGTGAGTACAACTTTTGCAATTAAATTATCCTAGGGTTTGGTATATATTCACCACTCCGGAGAGGGAAAAAAAGGGATTTATTGTTCTTTGTTAATAATTGATTTTGTTCTTACAGTGTAATCGTAGTAATAATTTAATATAATAAAGAACAAATGAAATCATGTCTCTAGATTCATTTTCTATCGAATTTTTTCATGTGAGTGCTTGAATTTGTTTTTTAATTCGGTAATCATTGAGATCCTTATTGAATTTTTTAAATAAAGTTTAACTACTTAATTAGGTACTTAATATAAATTTAATTATACACACTCTCTGAGAATGATATCCTTGCTTATTCATGTACTAAAACTTGATATCATATACTTGCAAGAATCAGAAGTTCCAACAAGTTTTTGGTGCCGTTGTCGGGAAGTGGATTTATTTGATTTATATTAATATTGTTATCAATTAGTCATAACTTCAATTTAGAATTATTTTAATGTATTAGTTTCAAAATTTCCATTGTGAGTTATGGTTTTATATGTTCTACAGTTTATTTGCAAAATCCAAATCCTCGATTCACTAGGTTTTGGTCCAGAGATTGAAAAGACCGTGAAAGCCTTGAGAAAATCTCGAAGAGAGGAAGTCAAGGCAATGACTGAAAATATAGAGAATAATGCGGATCCACAGTGTGCTATAGTACTTATCAGAGATCATTTTAGACCAATGAATCAGCACAAACTAATTTTGTATAGCTTGTGGAACAATGTCAACAATTTTGAGCTTAAGCCTGCACTGATCAACATGGTTCACCAGAACCAATTAGTGAGAGCAACAACAACAGATCCACATCTTTATTTAAGAACATTCTTGGAGATCACATAAACGGTAAAGGTTAATAATGTTTATGATGATATTATAAGATTGCAGTTGTCTCCATTCTCCCTAAGGGAACAAGGAAGAGTTTGGCTCCAATTATTGCCCTTGGAAAGGATAACTACATGGCAGGATCTGACAACATAATTCCTTGCAAAATATCCATCTGCAAAGTCTGCCTAGCTGAAAATCGAGATAAGAACCTTCAAGCATAATGAATTTGAACAGCTTTACGAAGCTTGGGAATGTTACAAAGAACATGTTAGAAGATGATCGAATCATGGTTTCGAAGATTAGGTGTAGATCGAGTTATTCTATAATGATTTAAATGGGCAAACTAGAACAACCATTGACGCAGCCGCGGGTGGCACAATTTTTGTTAAGTCTCATGACCAAGCCTATGAATTGCTTGAGAAGATGACCATCAACAGCTATCAGTGGCACTCCGAATGATCTGGAGAAAAGAGATATAATGGAGTCTATGTGGTGGATCCTATTACATCGCTCTTCGCCCAAATGTTTGCACTAACCACACAGATTGCAGCCATGAACAAAGGAGGCCAGTCTATTTCTGAAGTAGATACGATTGCCCTTGAAGAAGAGCCCAGTATGGAAGAAGCAAAATACATCAACAATAATAACCGTGGCTATGGAGGCTACCAAGGTAACCCTGTTTCTAATCAATATCATCCTACTTTGCGTAACCATGAAAATTTCTCTTATTCGAACGAAAAGAATGTGTTGAATCCTCTTTCAGGGTTTAATAATCAAAAGAGTGAGAGTGAGGGTGAGGGTGAGAAGTAGCGTGAGCGTGAGCCATATTTTGAAGACTTGATGGGTACATTTGTAGCATAATCAAGTAAAAGGATGGGAAAGACTGAATCTCGTATTGAAAACAATGAGACGTATGTGGGTAACATTGGTGCTACGGTGAAGTCCCCAGAAACGCAGATAGGTCAGCTTGCTAATGATTTTAAGGACCAAAATAAAGTTCAATTTCCTAGTAATACTGAGATGAATCCCAATGATCAATGCAAGACTATTATACCGAGAAGTGGCAAGGAAGTTGGAGTCAAAGAGGTGATGACTGAAGAAGGTGGTGAAGTGAAGGGGATGAAGTACTGGATGACCAGTTTGCAAAGTTACCTGAAATCTTCAATAAAATTCACATCTACATCCCATTTGCTGAAGATTTGGAGCAAATGCCTAAATATGCAAAATTCATGAAGGACGTGATGTCAAAGAAGAGAAGACTGCACGAGTATGAAACATTGAAACTGACAGAAGAGTGTAGTGCCATCTTCTAAAAGAAGCTGGCACAAAATTGAAAGATCCAAGGAGCTTTACTATTTTTTTTGTTATTTGTGGTTCTCAGGTAAATAGAGCTTTATGTGATTTAGGAGCAAGTATAAATTTAATGTCTCTTTATAGGACTTTGGAGCTTGGAGAAGTCAAGCCTACCACCATCACTCTACAACTAGTAGATAGGTCTCTGACGTATCCACGAGGAATGGTGGTGGATGTGTTAGTGAAGGTGGACAAATTTATCTCCATCCCTTATTTTGTTTATATTATATTAGACATGGAGGAAGATCGAGACACACCCTTGATATTTGGGAGACCATTTCTAGCCACTAGAAAAGCTTTGATTGTCATGCACAAAGGGGAGCTTACACTGGGAGTTGGTGGCAAATAAATGTTGTTCAACATCTACAACACCATCAGAGGAATTAACGATGTAACTACTTAAAATAGTATATTGATTCTTGTACCTCTCATGCTGGTGTAAGAAACTTGATAGAAGATTCTTTAAAATGATGCCGGGTTAGTTCAACAATATGTGTGGATGATGAAAATTGGGATCTCAGATATCAACTCCTAGCTCTTTATAATCTACCAAAAGAAAAAGGAGTCTCGAATAAATATATTTGTTAGAAGTTGAATCCAAAGAAGTACCACAATTTCTCCTGAATTAAGATAACTGCCAAGCCATTGATGGTATGCATTCTTAGATGAAAAATTGACACGTATGTTAATTATTTCCTCTGCTCTTACTCTGGATGGAAAAGATAACTTATTGCGAGTATTGAGAGAATTTAAATCTGAATTGGGATGGTCGATTGCTAACATTAAGGAGATAGTCCCACTATCTGAATGCATAAGATTTTGATGTAGGACTCTTATACTCCATACATTGATCATCAAAAGAGGTTGAACCCAGCCATGAAAGAGGTGGTGAGAGCTGATGTATTGAAACTACTAAATACTATTGTTATTTACGCTATAACAGTTAGTACTTGGGTCTCATCAGTCCAAGTAGTGACGAAAGAGGGGTATGACTTTTGTAAGAAATGAAAAGAGTTAACCTCTACTCATACTATGACTGACTGCCGTGTATGCATCAACTATAGGTAGATGAATGATGCTACACGAAAAGACCACTTTCCATTGCCATTTATTGATCAAATGCTTGATAGATTAGGTAATTATCATCATTATTGCTTTCTAAATAATTATTCAGGATGTAATCAAATTGTAAAAAGCGTCATAGGATCAAGAGAAGACCACCTTCACTTGTACATATGATACATTCGCTTTTAGGAGAATGCCGTTTGGACTGTGCAATGCACCTGCTATGTTTCAAAGGTGTATGACGGCTATATTTTCAGACATGGTGGAAGAGATCATGGAGGTTTTCATTGATGACTTTTCATTATTTGGCTCTTCCTTTTACAATTGTTTGCATAATCTTTCTCGTGTTTTGCAGAGATGTCAAAAAAATAACTTGGTTCTTAATTGGAAAAAATGTCATTTTTTGATCCAAGAGGAGATTGTCCTTGGTCATAAAATATCGTCATGGGGACTGAAAGTTGACTGGGCCAAAATAGTGATCGAAAAACTCCCATCATCCAAGAACATCAAGGGAATAAGGAATTTCCTGGGGCATGTCGTGTTCCATCGTAGACATATTAAAGAGTTTTCAAAAAATACTAGACCCTCATGAAATTTGTTAGAAAAGACTCCACATTCATTTTTTATGATGATTTTTTGCAGGTGTTTAACATGATCAAAGAAGCACATATTTCTGCACCTACACTGATCAAAGAAACATTTTCTCCAATAGTGAAGTTGGTTAATGTCCAGAACTTGTTGGCTGTAGCAACTGTTCATGGTTGGGTTTAAATACAGTTGGATGTGAACACTGCATTCTACATGTGACATGTTTGAAGAGGTCTATATGTCTCTCCCTCCGGGTTACGAGAAAAAAAGGTGCTACTTTACCCGTTAATGATGTGTGTAAGCTACATAAATCACTCTATGGGTTGAAACAAACATCATGCCAATGGCATACAAAGTTCTCTTCCACCCTGTTACGCATTGGTATTGTACAATCGAATGCAAACAACTCCTTATTCATTAGCAATCGTGGTGATGTGTTTATTGCAATGTTGGTGTATATGGACGATGTAGACATTGCACAAATAACAAAGACGAGGTTGTGGATTTAAAGATCTCCCTTGACACTCAATTTACTCTCAAGGATCTTGGTGATTTGAAATATTTCTTTGGGATTGAAGTAGCAAAGTCCTGATATGGTATTTATATTTGTGAAATACATTATGCTCTTCAGATTCTTACTGAAACAAGCTTACTTGGTTGTAAATACTGAACGACACCCATGGATGTTAACTTGAAATTAAGATAGGATAGTGGGGAATCCCTTCAACCCTTCTCCGCACCATAAATTGATGGGAAAGCTTCTTTATCTCACGGTAACAAAACCGGACATATTCAGTTAATAAATTGAGTCAATGTGTTTATGCCCCGCGAAACACTCATCTACAAGCTGTCTATTCAGTTATTTGATACATTAAAGGGATGGTTCGACAAGTCTTGTTTTACAGTTCTTGGAAGTTAAAAAAGCAAAATACAGTGTCCAAGTCATCAGCAAAGTATTATTCTTGTTATCTTCCTTATTCAAGGGCCTGAGTATGAGTCTTGTTGTTCGAGTGCCGTTGTTCCACGACAACCAATATGCTATACACATCTCCTCTAATCCAGTTTTCCATGAAAGAAACAAGCAAGTTGAGATTAATTGTCATGTTGTGAGGGAGAGAATCCATACTGGTTTGATCAAAGTTCTTCATGTTGCTTCACATATGCAACTTGTTGATATATTAACCAAGTCACTCCTTCCGGGACTCTTTTTTTATTTGTTGGTCAAGATGGAGAATGAATATTGGGAATGCAAAATATTCATTCTCCATCTTGAGGGGCATATTAGAAGTGTCAACATGTAAAGCACACTTATGTTTAAGTCGCAATTTCCATTCCTCTGTCTCACTTGTATATCAAGTTCATTTTCTGTGTCATTTCATCTTTGATCTACATGTAAATTCTGGTTGATGAATCAATAGACCTTTCTTTGTTCAGTAAGTTTCTCTTCCTAACAATGCTTTTTTCAACCACATGGATTGAGTTATTTGACATTGCACGTGACATTTTTTTGCACGATCAAACGTTTTCAAGCAAAAATATAAATATTTGATAGTTTGAATGATTAATTTCATGTTTTGTGAATTTTCTGACAACATCGAAGAGAGAAATATTTGTGCAACATATTAGTCTGTGTATACTTATGGATAAAATTATGAATTTAGAAAGTAATTTAGCGATGTGAAATGATGATGTTGAGGGTGTGAATATCTTAATGAAGATGTATCAGATGGGGAGGAATAAATTTTTTTTGACAGTGAATCTGATATGGAAGAAGATGATAAGATGTTTGATTTATTTGTAGATCATGAAGAGGAATTTGTTGCTGTAGACAAAAGAAGAGGTGTTACAATGAATTAATTAATTGGTGAGGATTTATATGTTAGTTTTCAAGCTGGAGATGGTGATTTTGATTGTGCAGGTAGTAAAGATGAATTTGTTAGTAATAATGGATCTGATGATTAAAATACATTGAAATATCCAATGCATAATCCAAGGACTGATTGTAAAAATCCAGAATTATTCACTCGTGTATGTATCAAAGATACAGAATGATAATTCATGGCATTACAATATCGGAATTTTGTCATTGGTATCACAATATAAATACACCGAATTGAAGAACTAAAATCAAACAATTATCATCTGAATATATTTTAGCCCGCCTTTCACCTTGGAAATCATGCCACTTCGCAATTTTTTTGGTATTAAGTTTTTGTTTTATTCGAGCAATATGTACATATATACAATTGGCAAAATCTTGTGTGAGACGGCCTCACAGGTCGTATTTTGTGAGACGGATCTCTTATTTGGGTGATCCATGAAAAAGTACTACTTTTTATGCTAAGAGTGTTACTTTTTATTGTGAATATCGGTGGGATTGACCCGTCTCACAAGTAAAGATTCGCGAGACCGTCTCACAAAAGACCTACTCATACCATATTTGAAGTATAGATTTTTTTTGAGCTAAAGTTGGTTTATTAATTGGTATACTAAACAATAGGCGATCACGCTAAAGATCTTTTGACCAAGTGGTAACGGTGAACCCCCAAAACCCATGAGATTTTGGGCACAAATATCTCACTTGTGAGGGTAAACTAGGTCTCCCACCTTCATCGTATCGAAAAATTAGTAGGCGATCACATGTACTGGGAAAGTTTTGTAGTTATAGTCACATATGGAAACAAGATAGACAATCCATCCACTACAAGCATCGTGATATATAACTCTTTTTGTATATTGATCTTATTTGTATCATGTTTTATTTGTAGGAATCGAAAGTAAATCGATTACTCTGATAGCCTTGAAACAAAATATTTTTAAAATTATGCTAATCATGATTGGATCCTAGTTTGATGAAACATTTCACTATAAAATCTAGCTAATTTCTGTCATGCAAAAATCTTCTGGCAATAATTATATATATGTTTTTAGTTTTTCAATTCTAGATTATTGCAAGAAGTATATCTATATTCTATATAAATATATGAATGTGAATTGTGAATTTACATAAATATCATTACCTTCATTTAATAATAATCATTAATACATGTTTTTTTTTCATATATTCTTTTAATAATAATCATTAATACATTTTTATTTTTTTCCATATATTCTTTTAATAATAATCATTAATACATTTTTATTTTTAAATTTAAAATTTACCTTTTCCATATATTCTTTTAATAATATTCTATATCTATATCTCTATTATCCTTACCTTCATTTAATAATAATGATTAATACATGTTTTCTTTTTCATATATTCTTTTAATAATAATCATTAATACATTTTATTTTTAAATTTAAAATTTACATAAATTAATACATGTTTTCTTTTTCATATATTCTTTTAATAATAATCTATATCTATATAAATATATGAATGTGAATTGTGAATCTAAATATATCTACAATTCACATTCGAGATCAAATTCACAGAAAATCACTATCATAATGTTATAAATTGTTAGTATTACGAACATTAAGGTAATAATGAGAAGACGAATAGAGATGAGTGTGATTAAATAAAATTAAATTATTAATAAATATTAAGGTCATATAACACATTTTTTTTCCCATTTAGAATGTAGATATATTTAGATTACTTATGTATCAACAAAAATACGTGATTGATAGAAAATATTTGTATGTAAGTGATTTCATTGCAAACATTTAAGTTATTTAATCAATTTTCAATATATGATGCTAAATACATATTACTAAATAATATATTATCTATTAATCTATTAAATATATGACTTTCATTTGTGAGCTTACTATTATATTATTTTTTTTGTTTTACAATTTGTCATGTTAATGGTGTTATTTAAGTCATTTTTTATCTTAGTTTAATAAGATCATTAATAGTGTATTTAACTCAATCAAACTAATTATTATTTTAATTTACTTTTAAATTTAATTTTAATTACTTAAATTTATACATTGCCGTCAAATAATAATAGGAAGACAAAGAGTGATGAGTCGGATTGAATAAAAATAAATTATTAATAAATATTTAGTCAATTTTTTTATTAATGATGCTAAATAAATATTACTAAATAATATGCTCCATTTGACCATTTTGTATTCTTGCAATGAGAGGATTTGTTTACCCTAGCGTTAACATGTATGATTGTTATACGTCATTTGTATTGATCATGTAATTGTGTTTGGATTGTTTATGTGATTTGTTTGTTTGCACAAAGAAAAGAGAGAACAAAATCAAATATCCAACAAAAATGGTTATTTTTCAATTTTTTATTATTGAGATATTTTGTTAATTTTTAAATACATAATGCATGTTTTCTGTTTGCTTAGATTACTTGGTTTGAAGTGACTTAGAAAATATTAAAAAAATTGAAATATTTCTTCGTTTTTACCTTATATATCAGAATATCAAAAGATAATATTTTTTATTTATTGGGGCAATTGCAATTAGAGGAGTTTTTTTACCCTAGCGTTAACATGTTTGATTGTTATATGTCATTTGTATTGATCATGTAATTGTGTTTGGATTGTTTATGTGATTTGTTTGTTTGCACAAATAAAAGAGAAAACAAAATCAAATATCCAACAAAAATGGTTATTTTTCAATTTTTTATTGTTGAGATATTTTGTTAATTTTTAAACACATAATACATGTTTTTTGTTTGCTTAGATTACCTGGTTTGAAGTGACTTAGAAAATATTAAAAAAATTGAAATATTTCTTGTTTTTACCTTATGTCTCAAAATATCAAGAGATAATATTTTTTATTTATTGGGGCAAATGTATTTCTAAACTTCTGTCTATAAATCAATATTTAAAATTTTTACGACATTATTATATTCTCTAATCAATTTGTTTTACTTAGATTGATAGAAGGCATTTTAGTTTGAGTTTTTATGTATTTGCTTATATTATTTTTGTAATATTATTTATTATGAAAATAATAGGTGAACTACAAAATTTGGTAGGTCTAAGAGTCCTCTGATGAATGACAAATATGGATAAATTATTAAAATATATAATATCCAGTAGATTTTTGGCATGCGATTTTGTTCTAATTCAATGATTATGCATGATTCTAAATTTTTATTATATCACAAGTTAACACATGTCTAATATTTTTCTATGGTTTAAGAAAAATTGTGTGACTTCCTCTAATATTATCTCGATATATTTCGATGTGACAACAAGATTGTTTTTGCCTCTTTTTTTAATCAAAGTGTCTAACCAGCTAATTCATAACATATATGATGGTAGCATAGAAAACCCCTCGTCAAATAAATTCACTTAGCCAAATATTGAAATTCAAATAAAATTCTACAATATTTCATCAAATTAATTTTGACTATCATAAAATGCTCATGAAATCTAAATGGTTATATTATTAGATGAGAATCATGAGATATTGAATGAGACAAATACTTTGACATATATTTGAATGATATCTCATATGCATATCTTAATTACATTATTCGTATCTCTTCTCAAGATTTTTAAAATACAATAATTAATTTTATATATCGTTCTACAAGATATAAAATATTATAAAACAAAATATAAACTCGATAGAAGAAAATTTGTTTAGTTTCAATGAATAATATAATATTATGTTCTAAACGCAACAAATGAGATTGAAACTATATCATCCTCATGACATGATGCACGCAATCATTATTTCAAAGCTTCCAAAAAATGACGATCAAGATGACTTTCTTCAATTGCGTCAAATTAAATGAGGACACAATTCTAAGATATAGTCATTTGAATAGATTTCAAGTATTTTTCTCACAGTGATTGAGAAATAGTTGTTAAAAATTTATTAACTTTATAGCTATATGTTGATAATATTGATACTAAATATATAAAAATGATATCACAAATATCACAATATTTGAAGAAGGTGCAACATCATTCATTGGTTATGTTGTTGAAGAATATATATGTTATACATATTTTTAGTCACAAGTGAAAACTTATCACGAGAAAAAACATTTTTTCTTAAGAGTTATAGTTGATGATTGTCAAAAGCGGAAAAATCATTTAACAATAAAAAAATAGTCGGGAAAATAAGATTATCAGATAAAAACAATGTAGAAAACAGAAAAAATGGCGTGATAAAGAAGCAAACTACGAGCATGTCAGATCCCCGATAAAGATTGTAAATAACATAATAGATGTTAAAGACGATCAGATACTTGCTGAACATACCAAAATAGTTATATGCATATTATATAACAAACTACGACAAAGAGTTGTTGAGTTGTCAAAATCAACCAAGAAGCATATTGAAAAGTGTGTCAAGTGGATAAGATAATTTATCTGATTCATATACCGTCTATGGTCATGATTTTTTATTTTTTATTGCTTAGTTTGTTTCAGTTTATAAATGTTATTAACCATGTTTTAATTCATTTAAATATTATCAAAATTTCGTACATATATTTTCAACCGTTTAGATTTTGCACGTACATTTTTCTAGTATATATATAAATATAAATATATATATTATAAAATATAAATAACAATAAATGTGTATCATAATCCATTGATTGATCTAGCATTGTAGTTATGGATCTTCCAAGACAACAGAGAATCGACTGCCTTATTCTTGGCTCAGATGGGAGAATAAGAGAGATCTGGAATTTGTATACCATACATATTATGTATTATTCTGTGTGCTTCGGGGGTCATAATCTTATTAGTCTTCGACCCATCATATAAGGCTTAATTGGACTAGTTTCTACCCATAAGGTGAATCATATCAATTTATTTAATAATTTTGAAACTCATAATTAATTATATCACCTTATTGTGTCATTTATTAGATAGTTTGTTCATATACAATTAATTAAATTATATGAATCCACAAAATAGTTCCAACAAGTTGTTCTTTTCAAATGAAAAAATTATTGCTTCGTGTGGGGAAGTCAAAATATGGTCAAAATTCGAAATCCCCAAAATTCTAATTATATTTTTGTTCAAATCCTAGCTCTAGTTTTGAAATTAATCGCTCATAAGGAACGAACTACGGAAATTGTTTGTGCTCACTGGACCACCACGTCAGAACAATCACTATGAGCCATTGTACGCCGAGAACCATCGAGATTCCATCGGTAAATTGCGATTTGTTTTTTATCCGTGACATACTCGTCCATTTAGTATTGATATATCTATTTGCGCAATTTAATTATTTAAAAATTAATTTTAATAGCTAGAAGGAAAATTGGAATTTTCCCAAATATACCAATTGGCATGCAAAGACAGTTGCCTAAGGAGCCGGTTGTTAACTGATACATCATCTGGAAACCGGCAATAAGGTTGATGTGAACGTTGTAGGTGTTCTAAAAGATTTATTTAGGAACTAGTTTTTTCCTTCTATTTTTTAGTATTTGAATTTGAAAAATACTATTGTTGCATCGTTATTTTAGATGGAATTGGATTTTAGTTTCATGTTTTGACAAAATTTATTTTTTCCCTTTATGCATATGGCAATGAAACTTTTCATTTTTTCCCGAAATTCAAATTTGATTGGTATTGGGTCCTTTATTGATAAACTTTATAAATTAAACATCAATATATTAAAAGACATCAAAATATGCATGCATGTTTATATCCACATATTTGAGAGAGAACACTGTTGATCTACATATATCATATATTCAATGGGAGTGTCATACATATACGAGTTATATATGTTTGGATATTGTGTACATCATTTGAATGTTGAGCAGATATTTAAGAAACCTAATATTAGATTATTAATGGACTCCAAATAAAGTTGCGGAGTTTTATCATCGGAAATGATCATTGGTCTAAGAAACCATTGATGATTAATTGTGATGATAAAGCCGTTATATCAGTTATATTATATTTAAAAAACAACTAAAGCTTGTCAAAGTCAAAATATATTGACACATAGTTTCTAATTAGAAGGAAATAATTCAGAGGGGTTGTGTGTCAACTAAGCATGTTTACGGATATGCATGTCCAGTGAGAGCTTGTATTCAGCTTGAGCATTGACTTACTTGAAATGATTTAAGTTTATGTACATACTAAGGTTTATTTGTATTACTTTGAAATAAAGTTATGACTTTCGTTGTGGTTTAAAATCTGATTGAAAGTTTATTATTGAACTCTTCTAAGTCATTAGGAGGATCAGTTGTAAATACAAGTTATATTCTTGGATCACATTTATGTATTTCCATGCTACACATTCATACTTGAACTATGTTATTGATTATACTGATATTGTTATCACTGATGGGTCTAGTGATTTAAAATATAGCGATTACCACTTTGGTTCAATATTGGTATAATCACTACAAGAAATTTCAGAATCAACAACACACATACGACAACGGTCTTTTAACAACGGTTTTAGTTAAAACCGTTGTCGTAGATCATTTTTTAAACAAAAGACAACGGTTTTTATAAAACCGTTGACCGTTGTCTTTTAGGGGTTAAAGACAACGGTTTTTAGGGTCAATGACAACGGTTCTATAAAACCGTTGTCTTTGAACGTTTATGACAACGATTTCATGAACCATTGTCTATTAACGTGTTTTTTTGACAATCGACAACGGTTTTTCTAAAACCGTTGTCGATTAGCATGAGTTTAGAATAAAACACAACGCTACAACCGTCGCTATTTTTAGCGACAGTTATCGCTAAATCGTCGCTAATTTCAAATTAGCGACAGTTTCATTTCAACCGTCGCTAACGTTAGCAACAGAATCAAGTAAAACCATCGCTAATTTGAAATTAGCTACGGTTTAGTTATAATCGTCGCTAATATCAAAAGTTCGATCTCGCCTAAAATTCCATCCATTTTCTTCCACCACTCTCTATAAATACCTGCAAATTCGCTCCATTTTCTTCCACTTCACTTCACAACACTTAAAGTTTTTCTCACTTACACGATTTTACAACTTCACAACACTTAAAATTTTTATCTTTTACACGATTTTAGCACTTCACATCTCTTACACGATTTTACCATTTCAAAACAATTAAAATTTTTATCTCTTACACGATTTTATCACTTCACGACACTTAAATTTTTTTATCTTTTACACGGTTGTACCAATTCACAACACAGATTTATTAAATTAATAAATTTTTTTATTTTACCTAAAATATTAGCGATGGACTTAGCGACGGTTTTCGCTAAGTAGCGACGGTTTTGCACATGAATGTCGTCGCTACATTGAGCGACGATTATTAATAAACCTTCGCTACGTTTAGCGACAGTGTAATAAACAGTCGCTAATTAGCGACGGTTTATATATGCATTCCGTCGCAAATATCATTGAAAACCGTCGCAAATATCATTGAATAACACATTATATATATAGTACATATATTTTAGATCTCTATCATTCTCCCATCTTATGCAAGAATAAGGTGGTCGGTTCTCTGTTTCCTTGGAAGCCTTGGAAGATCCGTAAAAATGCTAGATCAATCAATAGATTCTGATACACATTTACTGTTATTTATATTTTTTGATAATTTGACATGAATTTTTGGCATGTTGTGATCTATGGATTCAATCACACGATTCATAGATTTATTCAAACTCCAACATAACTATCTTTACTTAATTATCCTTCACAAAGTTTTCCCACGAACACAACATGCATTGTGAGCAACATTACCAATACTTTTGTCTTCTTCAACCGTTCTAGTGTTGTTATAATTAGTAAAAATTAATATACGATGAGAATTAAAGTTTAACAATGTGAAAGCTGGCCTTAATCCGGCGAAGATAATGTAAGATATAATTTGATAATTCCAATGTAATTTGTACTATAAATTAACTGGATTCAATTCAACTTAATTCAGACCCTACAATACAATCTTAAACAGTCTAAAATATTTAGTATACAAAAAGAAAAAAAGAATTGCATGCGATGGCCAAGTCAAGTTCAATTAAGTGGATTCTCGTGTTGAGTCTTGTTCTTGTTATTCTATCAATGGTGGAGTCTGCACAATTTGGTAGTAAGTATTCTTTTAATAATTTCTTATTAAAAAATACAGATCTTAAATATTCATAAATCCTATTTATTTTCATCACAATTCGAGCCATTTTGTTTTCCGATATATTATTCAATAATCCTGTCATTTGGTTAATTATGTTATAAAAAATTTGCAATATAAATTATTGATAATATGTTGCATATTCATATTATCTAATTTGATTTCAATGTCAATAGGAATTATTAAATTTCTTTTATGTGAGTTTTATTTTATTTGGTCAGTATTACTTTCATCTCATTAATTTTTTAATTGAATTGTAATATTCAATTCGGTATTGACATATTGATATTATATTTTTTTAATGGTTTTTCATTTGTTTTTTTTAAAAAAAATAAATTGAATCCATGAGTGATCGGTCGATGAAACGAAAATGTGCAATCAACTAATGTCTTATTTTTCGCATCAAACAGTGCCTAATATGCTCATTTATAAGTCGACATATCACACATATTTGAACACTCATTTAAATATATATTTAAGCATCGATATTTTAAAATTTTCTATATCGATTAATTTGTTCTCTCTTTTCTTGTTTTGGAATGCAGTTGGCTTTGGAAACACAGTCCCAGCTCTGAGCTGCATATCGGTCCATGGAGCAGCGAGTGGTGACACTTGCGATAGCGTGGCTAAAGGGTTCGGTTTGTCGTCGCAAGACTTCGGAAACTTTAATCCCAATCTCAACTGCGACGCAATATTCGTCGGCCAGTGGCTCTGCATCGAGGCTTCTGCCTAAATATTCATAGTCGAAATCTTTTCCCGATCCACACTACGCATCGATTCGTATGCTATATTAATATATATTATACTTATATATAATAAAGGACATGGTTAAATCCAATAAATGAATAAATATTCTAAGTATTGTATTTGAGACAATTTCTAATGATATAATTGTAACGAGTTTTTTATTTTTTTTTTCATATATAATTTAAATAAAATATTTGTCTCGGGATTTTTAGTGATTTATTATAACTTCATATAACCCCAATTGAGTTTAATAATTGGAAAAAAAATCTCACCCTAATTGGCAATATCCACGAGTATATTACAATTTCTTGTGAAAATTTTGGTGAAAAGAAAAATATTTATATATTCAAAAGGCCTTAGTAAATTTTTTTTTTTGTAACAAAATATGATATATTGCTATGTAAAATATTTATAATATTATTAATTTGTTTCGATTTTGTTGTCCCATTCCATACCTTCTCACTGAACCAAGTATAAGAAATATATTTAAGCAATACTGTTGAAGGGTTTGTTAAATAAATTAATCTATTGATTGAGGAAATCTTAAAAATAATGGAAAAGTATAATTTTATTCGATCGAAAAATTGTCTTCAGATCAAAAGTATGCTCGTTTTTATAGAACGATCTCATAATAAAAATCGGGAAATATTTTCAAAAACTATAATTATCATAATTCAAAATGTTGTCTTAAGTAATAAGAAAATCAAATCATAATCGAATTTCGGATTTATTGACAAAATAAAGACTTCCAAAAATTGTAAAAGCGAAATTGAAAGTTTACATGTAGGGATGACAGTTTTCTCTGAAATCCGAGGGTGTGTTGGAAGTTTTTTTACTCGATTAAATAAATGTAGGGATGATAATTTTCTAGTGCATTCATACAATTGTGCGACTCTTGAGCTTCGAACAAAGTGTAATTTTATTTCTTTATTTAAAAAAATGTAACTTTGTTTCAATAATCACTAAATAGTAGTATTAAGTTTGGCGTTTGCTTTATTTTTTTTTTTTTTAAAAAAAGGTTTGGTGTTTGTGTTATTTTTTTGGTTCAATTGTGAAAGTTTACTTGGTTTCAAAACAATTTTATTTTTCATTGGGAAATAGTAAGATAATCAAGGAATAGAATGGTTAAAAAATTTAATGGAGAAAATATTTTCAAATAACTTTGTTCCTTTGTTTTCCCCCAAAAAAATGGGATTATATACATATTGAAGCAAATTTAAGCTTCAAATAGTTTATATATAAACGGTATCTATATAGACACGTTAAAATATAAAATTAAAATTAAATTATCTATATGTATAGTTTTGTTATGATATTTATCAACCTTGCTCACATCTATGTCTACTATTAAGGTGACAGTCACCTATTGAATATACAATTTTGATATACTTAATCATATTTAATGTGTGAGTGATACCTTATTGGTTGATACGTAGATGAGCACAAAGGTCGACATAATAACAAAATTATATATATATATATATATATATAAAATTTTGTAATAAACAATTCAATTATCTTATTTCCATTCTCTATATTCTCTTTATCTAGATTTCTATTAAATTTATAATAAGTTATCAGCATGAGTATTCTTTAAGGTAAATTCATAAATAATTATATTCTTTGTATGCTCTCGAAGAACCCCAATATTTAGATTTATATTGATGCTCTTGAAATGACACAAAATTTAATTTTATGTTAATACTTCTAGTTTTATATTAATGCTCTTGAAGTAGCACAATATTGATATTTAATATTGATGCTGTCACGCCCCGAAACTCGGGAATGACACCGGCGTTGTTTAACAATCACACAATCGCAACAACAAGCCTCTTGTAGCACAGTATAAACCGAACCAGTTTATATATCATAATCTCAAATTAAATAACCACTGTCTTTACAATTCCCAAAATAAATAAGACGACAGAGTTTTAATGCGGAAACATAAATCTAATTAATAACAACGTAAACATAATCGATTTCCTTGAGCATTCACCATCCCCAAAACTGCTCGGATTCTTCCTCCTCAATCTGTTCTTCGGGCTTATCTGGGGAGGGTTGTAAGGGGGTGAGTATTTGGGAATACTCAGCAAGTGGGGGAAAATCGAGCACAATAAAGACAACATGCATAAATTTCGAATCATAAATCATGAGTTCATACGTACTTCATAACACATGCATAAACTTTGACCCAGCACTGCGACTCATCTACTTTCTACGGTTTACTGACGTCAGTCCCTAATTTTTACTCCTCTAAGGGGGCGAGGCCGTATAGCGGTTATGTCCCCCACCGCGTAAGGGTACGTCGTGGTTGGGATTTCCTCCCGTATACAGTCGACTCCTCACAGTGCTTTTGAAATCGTATGACAATTACACGAAAAGAGTAGAAAGGAGATTGTACTCGACTATTTATTTTTCTTGTAAGAATCGAAAACATGCATACCCGAATCTGAAATTTTAAAGTTTAAAAATAAGCCCACTTACCGTATATAATGATGCTAAAACGTGGTGCACAACTTCGGGGATTGGGTCGCTCCTCGTTCTTCGGTCGGACGGCGCTTCGGCTTCGATTTTTAGGCTAATGTTGGGACGATATTCGGGCAGAGTTTCGGCTAGGGGATGCTGAAATTTTCGAGATTCCAGCAAGGGGAATTTTCGATTTTTAGGGTGTGAATAATGGTAGAGGTGATGGGGTATTTATAGGTGAGGGAGAGGGGGTTAATTAAGGCACAAAATCATGCTCAAGATTGACATAAATCTCACATTATTTGACTCAAATTTCCTTGCCATTGTTGCTGATTTATCTTCCAATTTCGTGAGATTTAAATCCTAGTTTCCCCACCTTAATATTTTCTAATTTGAGGAGATTTTCGAGAATAGACAATATTTATGCCTTAGTCTCCTAGGTCTAGTATATTTCCTTCCCATCTTTGTAATATAATCCCCTAAATTTCGAAAATTATATGCAAGGTGTAGATATCATTGACTTGCTATAAAATATTCAATCTATAAAACTTCCCAATACAAAGATTTACAATATACTTTTCCATCTAAATCCAAGAAGTCAATATTCTACTTTCCTTGAAATTAATGATTTATAATGCTTAAGAAAAAAAAAAATCCGATTTTCACATCCTTCCTTTCTTATGAGAAGTTTCGTCCTCGAAACTTGAGTTGACTTGGTCTCCAAACAGGTAGGGATATTCCTTTCGCATCTTCTATTCCATTTCCCAAGTTGCTTCTCGCTCTGTGTGGTTGGACCACTGTACCTTGACGTAGGGGATGATGCGTCGTCTGAGGAATTGTTCCTTGGTGTCCACGATTCTAATGGGGACTTCTTCGTATTTCAGTCCTTCTCCCAAGTTCCCTTCGATCAAGAGCGGTTCTACTTCTAATACGTGACTTGGGTCTGGGATGTGCCTTCTTAGTTGGGACACATGGAACACGTTGTGTATCCTTGACATGCTTGGTGGGAGCGCCAGTCTGCATGCTAATGTGCCCACTCTCTCCAAGATTTCAAAGGGTCCAACATATCGAGGGTTTAGTTTCCCGGCCTTACTGAATCGGACAACTCCTCTCATAGGCGAGACTTTCACATAAGCTTTCTCGCCCACGTTGAACTCTACCGGCCTTCTTCTAAGATCTGCCCAACTTTTCTGTTGATCTTGAGCTGCCTTGAGTTTCTCTCGGACAATTTTAACTTTGTCCACAGTCATCTGCACTAGCTCGGGTCCCACTAAGGCTTTCTCTCCGACTTCGTCCCAATAAAGTGGTGATCGACATTTTCTTCCATAAAGGGCTTCGTATGGAGCCATTCCGATGCTACTGTGATAGCTGTTGTTATAAGCAAACTCAATTAAGGGTAGATGAGTGCTCCAGTTACCACTGAATTCAAGGGCGCACGCTCGCAGCTTATCTTCTAAGGTCTGTATGGTTCTCTCCGTTTGCCCATCAGTTTGGGGATGATAAGCAGTACTGAGGGTCACTTTCGTTCCCATGGCCTCTTGAAAGCTCTTCCAAAAGCGCGAGACGAACCTCGGGTCTCTACCAGATAGGATGCTCACTGGAACTCCACGCAACCTCACAATGTTGTCCATGTACAGTGAAGCCAATTTGTCGAGATTGTAATTCATGCGGACGGGTAGGAAGTGTGCAGTTTTTGTGAGTCTATCCACGATCACCCATATACCGTCATGGCTTTGCCTAGACTTTGGCAATCCTACCACAAAATCCATGGAAATATGCTCCCACTTCCATTCGGGAATTTCCAAAGGTTGCAGTAATCCTCCAGGTCGCTGGTGTTCTGCTTTGACCTGCTGGCATACCTGACATCTGGAGACGAATTCCGCTACGTCCCTCTTCATGCCATTCCACCAGAAACTATTCTTGAGGTCCCTGTACATTTTCGTACTGCCTGGATGGACTGCGAATTTTGACTTGTGCGCCTCTGCCATTATCTCTTGGCGAAGGTTGTTGCTGTCGGGCACACACAACCTTCCTTTCATTCACAAAATTCCCTTGTCATCAACCTGATGATCCTGAGTCTTCCCTTCTCTGACCTGCTCCTTAAGTTTAGTCAGTACCGGGTCTCGATCCTGGTTTAACTTGACGGTCTCCTGCAGATATGGCTGGGCCGAGAGGGACGCTAGAGTTACCTTGCCACGGCCCTTCCGACTTAGCACATCAGCCACCTTGTTTGCTTTACCCGGATGGTAACTTATGGTCAAGTCATAATCTTTCAGAAGTTCGATCCATCGCCTTTGCCTCATATTAAGTTCCTTTTGGGTGAACAAGTACTTGAGGCTCTGATGATCTGTGAAGATTTCACATTTAGCACCATAGAGGTAGTGCCTCCAAATCTTTAAGGCGAAGGCAACCGCTGCTAGTTCCAGATCATGCGTAGGGTAGTTCTGTTCATGCGGTTTCAACTGCCTTGATGCGTAGGCGATCACTCTTCCCTCTTGCATCAGTACGCATCCTAGACCGTCCTTAGAGGCGTCACTGTAAATAGTGAAATCTTTATTTTCTGCGGGCAGGATCAATACTGGCGTGGATGCGAGTTTCTCTTTCGGTGACTGGAAACTCTTCTCACAATCGTCATTCCAGATGAATTTAGAATTCTTCTGTGTGAGTCTCGTCAGTGGCACGGCTATCGAGGAGAACCCTTCGACGAACTTCCGGCAGTAACCTGCCAATCCAAGAAAGCTTCTGATATCGGTGGCGTTCTTCGGTCTCGGCCACTCAGTAATCGCCTCTACCTTCCTTGGGTCCACTGACACTCCTTCTCTCGAAATCACGTGTCCCAGAAATGACACACTCCTTAGCCAGAATTCACACTTGCTGAACTTAGCATATAGCTTATTCTCTCTTAAGGTCTGCAGAGCAAGGTGAAGGTGCTCTTCATGCCTCGTCTCGTCAGGAGAATAGACGAGGATATCGTCGATGAATACCACTATGAACTGATCCAAGAATGGCTTGAATACTCTGTTCATCAGGTCCATGAATGCTGCCGGTGCATTGGTCAGACCAAAAGGCATCACTATGAATTCGTAATGCCCATACCTGGTTCGAAAGGCTGTCTTGGGGATATCTTCAGCCCTGACCTTCAACTGGTGATAACCTGTCCTCAGATCCAGTTTAGAAAAGATGCCGGCTCCTTTAAGCTGATCGAACAGATCGTCTATCCGAGGTAGAGGGTACCTGTTCTTGATTGTGATCTTGTTCAATTCTCTGTAGTCGATGCATAATCTCATACTACCGTCTTTTTTCTTTACGAAGAGTACTGGAGCTCCCCACGGGGACACACTCTGTTGAATCTGCCTTTTATCTATCAATTCTTGGAGTTGTTCTTTTAATTCCTTGAGTTCGGCTGGTGCCATTCTGTAGGGTGCTTTAGAGATTGGTGCAGCACCGGGAACCAAGTTGATTTCGAACTCAATCTCACGGTCCAGGACCGTCCCTGAGAACACTTCAAGAAAAACATCTGGGAACTCTCTCACTATCGGGATGTCTTCCAGTTTCATTTCGACTTCTTCTTTTCCTTCCCTGACCATCGCTAGGTAGATGTCCTCCCCGGATTTCATGGCTTTCCAGGTTTGAGATGCGGAAAGTAGCAACTTCCGTTCCCTGGATTTACCATGAAACACGACTTCCTTCTGCTCTGCGGTTAGGAGTTTAACTCTCTTCCCTTTACAATCTACTATTGCACTGTTTCTTGCTAACCAATCCATTCCTAAGATTACGTCGAAATTGACCATGATCAACTGTATCAAATCGGCGCTAAAAGTCTGATCACTAATACTGAATTTACAATATCTGTAAATCTCGTTCGTTTCAACGGCTCTATTAGTAGGTGTCGCTATTCGGAAAGGTGCAGTTAGTTTATCAGGCTTACTTCCTAACTTCTTAGCAAACCTCTTAAACATAAAGGAATGTGTAGCACCATAGTCAAATAATGCGTAGGCAGGTACTGATTTAATTAGAATGGTACCTGACACGACTTCAGTTGCGTCGTCAGCCTCTTCCTGAGTCATGGCAAAGATCCTAGCATTGGGTTTGTCCTCCTTTGGTTTACTAGGGCCTGCTCCCGTATTTGGCCCAGTTCCTCTGTTTGGCCCTGCTGGTCGGTTGGCAGCGGTAGGACATTCTGCAATTCGGTGCCCCGCTTTCCCACATCCAAAGCATACACCGCTGGCCCTTCAGCATTTCCCGGAGTGCTTGAAGCCACATGTTGAGCATGGCTTGATTCCTTGATTGTTATTGGCGGGGAATTTCCCTGAGGGAGGTCCACCCGACTGATTGGGCCTCTTGAACATTGGTCTGCCCTGAGAAGGCGGGTTGACAGGGGGTCGCTTGTTCCTGTTTTCCCCTTCTCTTCGACGAATATCAGCTTCGGCTCGGATAGCCGCACCCATCAAATCTGAAAAGTTGGCAGGTTGGTAGACCGCTAGAGCTGATTGGATCCTGCTGTTCAACCCCTTCTTAAAGCGGTGCAATTTCAGAATTTCATCCGCCATAATCGCTGGAGCATATGATCCAAGGGCATTGAACTGAGAGGTATATTCCACTACTGACATATCTGGGGCCTGGCTGAGATTTTCAAACTCACTTAGCTTCTGCAGTCTGACTTCCGCCGGGTAGTACTGTTTCAGAAAGGTTTCTCGGAAGATTCGCCATGTGATTGGTCCCGCAGCGGTCATGGCTGGCGAGACTGCTTCCCACCATTTAGCTGCCTTGTCTTCCAGGAAGGGCACTATCACGTCCACTTTTAGTGCATCCGGGACTTCCAACAGTCTCAGCTGAGTTTCCACGCTTTTGAGCCAGCTCTGGCTAATTTCGGGGTCGGCAGCGCCACTGAAAGTTGGGCACCTGTTCTTGCGCAGTGATTCATAATGAAACTTGACCCCATGCTGTGGTGGAGGTGGGGGCTGCTGATTAGCATTGGGGTTCACTAACCCCTGAAGTGTCGTCGCCACGATCGTGGCTATAGCCATTAGGTCCGCTTGATTGAGATTGAACTGAGGTGGAGGCCCGTTGCCTTCCTCATTAGTGTTGTTGTTAGCATAACGGGGGTTGCGGTTTTGTCTTGGTGGTCTACCGGCCATTTCCTACAAGTTAAACGCTTATAAGAATTTGTTGTATATATAACAAGATTAAATAGATAAGTTATGCTGGAACAACTGAAGTTAATAAGTAAGCATAACTTGAATATACATGAACAACTGAGATTAATAAATAATCATAATTTTATTAATTTTTTGAATGTAAAGAAACAACCAAATGAACAAAGCGTGCTGAATGGAAATAAATCATACTGACTGAAATAAAATAGCAACAATGGAAAGATAAACTCCTAGTAATAGGGAAAGGTAACTAAGAACTCTAATCATCTATTTCTCCATCTCCTATGGCAGCTATAGGCTCGTCGATCTCTATCTGCTCCTCTTCTTCCGGCTCCTCCTCTTGCAGTAGCTCCACCATGTGGGTGAGCTGGGCATTCTCTGCATTAAGCTGGGCATTCTCTGCATTAAGCTGGGCCACCTGTGTCTTCCACCCCTGAACATCTGCCTCTGCCTCGTCCAACAGATCTATGGTACTCTGGTGGCGTAGTTCGTACCCCTTCTTATTCTCCTTGATCTTGTTCTTCAGCGCTTCACCCTGTTGAGTCAGCTGGTGGTTCACTTTGGTAATGCAGCTTATAGCCTCACTTAGATTTTCGAGTCTCTTTTTGCTCCTGTCATTCAGCTGTTTTTCTTCCTCCAATTCTTTGAGATAGCGCTCCACATCCTCTCGCAACTTTCCATTTTGATATTTGCACTGTTCTATGACATCTCTGAGGTCCATGTTATCACTCCTAACTAGCTCACCTTGATAGATAGACCGATTAAGGCGGACCTGAATCTCTTCTTTCTCAGCGGTTAAGGTTTCGACCTCACTCCTCCTCTCACTCAATTGGGCTCTAAGTCGTCGAATCTGACGGGACTGATAGTGAAGGGCAAGCTCTTTCAGACGAAGGGCAGCTTGGGCACGGGTGTGGGGCCGCATAGGGGTAGATGGAGCCATTTCCTGAAATCAAAAAAATGGAAATGCTCATAATCCGAAATAGACAGTATATAAGAAGTGGGAATATGCAATATATATGAAATTTTCGAAATTTAAATAAATATATTTTTTTCAAAAAATGGAAAGTTTGGAATTTGACATATGGGTTCGAAGAATATATGTTGAGAGGATTCCGGGACAATTGACGGAATCGAATTCGGAATTTCCTACGAGAAGTTATAGGGTCTACGAATATTTCCTAAAACGGCAAAAACGACGTTTCGGAGGCCTAAACGAAGGATTTTCGCGATTTCAGCCTGGTGCTCACGACTTTAGGGTGGTGAGCCTTGCTCGTTGGGCCGTTTCGGAGATGGTAGCATCGGCCTCGAGTTAAAATTCCACCGAAAATTTTTAGGGTTTTTTTTTTTTTTGAAAATCGATTTTTTTTCCACTCGGATTACGAACCTGACGGCTCTGATACCACTTAAATGTCACGCCCCGAAACTCGGGAATGACACCAACGTTGTTTAACAATCACACAATCGCAACAACAAGCCTCTTGTAGCACAGTATAAACCGAACCAGTTTATATATCATAATCTCAAATTAAATAACCATTGTCTTTACAATTCCCAAAATAAATAAGACGACAGAGTTTTAATGCGGAAACGTAAATCTAATTAATAATAACGTAAACATAATCGATTTCCTTGAGCATTCACCATCCCCAAAACTGCTCGGATTCTTCCTCCTCAATCTGTTCTTCGGGCTTATCTGGGGAGGGTTGTAAGGGGGTGAGTATTTGGGAATACTCAGCAAGTGGGGGAAAATCGAGCACAATAAAGACAACATGCATAAATTTCGAATCATAAATCATGAGTTCATACGTACTTCATAACACATGCATAAACTTTGACCCAGCACTGCGACTCATCTACTTTCTATGGTTTACTGACGTCAGTCCCTAATTTTTACTCCTCTAAGGGGGCGAGGCCGTCTAGCGGTTATGTCCCTCACCGCGTAAGGGTACGTCGTGGTTGGGATTCCCTCCCCTATACAGTCGAATCCTCACAGTGCTTTTGAAATCGTATGACAATTACACGAAAAGAGTAGAAAGGAGATTGTACTCGACTATTTATTTTTCTTGTAAAAATCGAAAACATGCATACCCGAATCCGAAATTTTAAAGTTTAAAAATAAGCCCACTTACCGTATATTATGATGCTAAAACGTGGTGCACAACTTCGGGGATTGGGTCGCTCCTCGTTCTTCGGTCGGACGGCGCTTCGGTTTCGATTTTTAGGCTAATGTTGGGACGATATTCGGGCAGAGTTTCGGCTAGAGGATGCTGAAATTTTCGAGATTCCAGCAAGGGGAATTTTTGATTTTTAGGGTGTGAATAATGGTAGATGTGATGGGGTATTTATAGGTGAGGGAGAGGGGGTTAATTAAGGCACAAAATCATGCTCAAGATTGGCATAAATCTCACATTATTTGACTCAAATTTCCTTGCCATTGTTGCTGATTTATCTTTCAATTTCGTGAGATTTAAATCCTAGTTTCCCCACCTTAATATTTTCTAATTTGAGGAGATTTTCGAGAATAGACAATATTTATGCCTTAGTCTCCTAGGTCTAGTATATTTCCTTCCCATCTTTGTAATATAATCCCCTAAATTTCGAAAATTATATGCAAGGTGTAGATATCATTGACTTGCTATAAAATATTCAATTTATAAAACTTCCCAATACAAAGATTTACAATATACTTTTCTATCTAATCCCAAGAAGTCAATATTCTACTTTCCTTGAAATTAATGATTTATAATGCTTAAGAAAAAAAAAATCCGGTTTTCACAGATGCTATCAAAGTAGCACAAATTCTAGGTTTATATTGATGTTTTCAAGAAGCACAACTTTTAATTTTATGTCGATTTTTTGAAATAGTAAACACGATTTTATGTTGACAATCTTGACATATTTACTAATAAAATATAAAGATATAAGATTTTTCAATATTCTTGAAGAATATTGGTTTTCGTAGGTTAATTAGTCAAATTTTTTGAAGAATTTTGATATAAGATTTGTCAACAATATTATGTAAGATCTAAAGTTTTTCAATATTTGAGAAGAATATTGACTGAGTGCATATTATAAATAAATTTGTTTTTATACACATGTATAGCTGTGTATCATTTTCATAATTAGTGTTGAATATACTTATTTGTTTTATACCTCATCCTTAAGAGATTGTTGATATTTTTAAAAAAAATACTGATCCAAAATCTAATATTTATCAATATTCTTGAGGAATATTTAAATAAGATTCGACAATATTTCTGAAAAATATTGATCTAAGATTAATGATTTGTCAATATTCTCGGCGATATTGATTTAGATCTAATAGTAGTCAATAATTATGAAGAATATTGATATGATATATAAGATTTATCGATATTTTCAAAAAATATTGATCAATCATTTAAAATTTGTCCATATTCTAATGAGTATTCATAATACACCTGAAATAATTATCAATATTTTTGAAGATTATTGATTTGAGATCAAACTTTTGTCAATATTATTGAAGAATATTGATCCATAATATACGATATAAGATTCAAACTCTTGTAAGAGAAAGGGTCATGGATGATCTGGGAAATTAAATGGATAGCCCAAATCAGAATCAATATGAATAGTGCTTTCTTAAGCAGCCGGGCAGGGAGATGCCCGGGATATTTTCTCCCCGGCAATCAGGAGCCCGAGCTCTCATGCAAGCTCCCGAAAACTTTCTACTCGGGCTACCTCGAGAAGCGTACCACACTCGAGTGTATAAATAAGCGCTATCTTGTACTTGACAATTATTACCGTCAGAACTACATGGGTTTGACGTGTCAGAAAAGTCATCATAAGCAGGGTATGGATAGCCGTCTTATCATACTTAGCAGGTGGACACTGAACTAGGTAATCATGAGATTTTCTCGTATAAATAGCATGTATACTTTTCATTTATAGATTCTGGAATTTTGAACTCTCAAGCAGTCACATATATCACCACATATACAACCATTCTACTCGTCTTCACCTGCTGACTTAAGTCGGAGTGGCTACACCGGACACTCCATCGGCGTCCATTCACGAGTTCATTTCATTGTTTGCAGGTTACAGTTGAGGCCATATTACAGAGAAATAACTTCATCACAAGTTGTATTTCCTTGCTCACTTTCCTAAACACAACACTTATATCATCATCCGGTGAATTGCCCCGACCCACCTCAACCGATTCACCCGGATAAACATCTTGACGCCGTCTGTGGGAAATTGAGCTCAAGACATTGATATGATTCCTACCAGAAGAACCAACCAAGATACTTCCTGGGCTCCAGGAGATGATGCACTTGTCTCTGGACAAGGTGGTCTTCCACCCACAGGACCTCCAACTGTCATTACTTAATCCCCGGAGGAGTTGGCTCGGATTATATCCAAGGTGGTGGAGAAAGCTGTAGCCCAGAGAGAACCCTCTCATCATGCTAGATAGCCGGTAGGAGAACAGGAGAGAGAGGAGGAGGTAGAGGAGGAGGAAGCAAGGATGGAAGAAAGAGAATCTAGCGCCGGGTCCAAGTCCCCGACTATGGCGGATGAGTTGCAAGAATTAAGGCAGAAGATGAAAGTGTTGGAGGGACAGATGGAGGGTCGAAGTCATTCCCGGGCAATCGCTAAAGGATGTCCATTTGCTGAAGCTATTGTCCGGGAACCTCTTCCCGCGAACTTTAAATATGCCAAAGTAAAGGATTATGATGGCAATGCAGACTCCGAGGAACATTTGGCCAGATTCGAGAATATGGGGATGTTTCACTGTTATGCTGACCGAATCAAGTGCAAGGTATTTTTGACCACTCTGGTTGACTCGGTTCAGAGGTGGTTTGAGGGACTGGCCCCTCAGAGTATCCATTCTTTTGAGGATTTTCAGAAGGTGTTTCTACACCATTTTAGTAGCAGCAAGAAGTATAAAAAGACTGCATTTAGTCTTTTTGAAGTTAAACAAAGCCCGGAAGAAAGTATGAGGGCTTATATTCGAAGATTTAATAGAGTTTCTTTGGATGTCTCTTCTCGCGCCCCCGAGACCAAGACAAATGCATTCACCCAGGGGCTGAGGCAGGGTGAATTTTTTCGATCACTGACAAAAAATACGCCCGGGGATTTTGAAGATCTGCTAGCTCGAGCAAAAAATTATATTAATAAGGAGGAGGCGCAAAAACAGAAGAGAGAGACGGTGAGGAGAGAAAGGGGAGATCGGGTATCTAAGCCCGAGGAGAGAGGGCAGAGAAGAGGTAACCCGGGGCATTTTTCTCATCACGTGCCCCTGAAGATTACCCGGGACATGGAGGTCCAAGAATGTAGTAGAGATTTGCTTCCATATCAACAATTTACCAGGCCTGAGAAGAATGGATTTTGTACCCTTCACAATGTTTGTTACCACAATAAAGAGGACCGCAAAACCCTAAAGAGAGATTACGTCTCACCAGCTGTTCAGGGACATAATCAACCAAGCAAGAAACCGAGATTGCCACCTTGGGCAGCTCGGTCCCAGTGCCAGGGAAGATTCGAGAAATACCCCAAGGGGGAGAAGAGAGCCGGGGCCCGAGAGGAAGAAGTATTCACCCCCTGTCTTGGGGGTAATTAAAATGATATCTGGAGGTTCCACTGACGGTGATTCTAATCGGGCTTGTAAGTCGAGGAGCAGAAGAGATTGCATGGAGGTGGAAGGGGTGAGGAGGAGCGCAGAAGTTATCAGTTTTGGCCCGGAAGACCTTAAGGGTGTTAAACTTCCTAACAATGATTCCCTGATAATTCAAGTCAGGGTAGCATATTATGATATTATGAGGGTTTTCGTGGATTCGAGCAGCTCTATCAATGTTATTTTCAAGGAGGTCCTCATACAAATGGATTTGCAGGGATATCAATTGGAGACAGTGGAGATAACACTCTTTGGCTTTGCTGGCCATGCTGTCTATCCAGAGGAGGAGATTGTCCTGCACTTAACCTTGGGCACCAGGGAGTTGAAGAAGATTGTTATGACCACTTTCACTATGGTGGATGCCTCGTCATCATATAATATCATCTTGGGGTTGCCGACCATGAACGAGCTAAGGATTGTAGCGTCCACCTACCACCAAAGGGTTAAGTTCCCGGTGGGGAGCCAAGTGGGTGAAATCCGGGGATATCAACCTTCTTCCCTAAAGTGTTATGTAGAAGCGGTCTGGGTGGACCGAAAGAGAGCGAGGAAGGAGGGGAAGAGACCAAGTTGTTGTGAAGATGTGGAGAGGGTAGTTTGAAGGGAGATGTTCAATTTGTGACAGAAGAAGAGCAGGATGTGGTGGTGATCGGGCCAGGCAAGGAGATTGAGGTGGCTTGAGACCTTGACTCATACAACCGGGTCAGTTTAATTAACTGTTTGAAAACTAATTTTAATGTTTTTGTCTGGTCCCAACAGTAATTAATCAGGATTTCTCCCCGGGTTGCTGAGCATCATTTGAACATCCTCCCGGGATCTCAACCTGTGAAGCATAAGAAGAGACACTTTGGTCCCAAGAAGGACAAAGTAATAGATGCACATGTTAGAGATTTGCTACAGGCTGGCCACGTTCGGGAAATACAATTCCCTACCTGGCTCTTGAATGTGGTGCTGGTGCCAAACTCTTCCGGGAAGTGGAGGATGTGTGTTGATTTCAAGGATCTCAACAAAGCTTGCCCCAAAGACCATTATCCTCTGCCCAGAATTGATCAGTTGGTAGATTCCACCTCTGGGTATGAACTGCTTAGTTTCATGGATGCTTACGGGGGTATCATCAAATTCCTCTGGCAAAGAATGATCAAGACAAGGACATCTTCATCACCGCGGGAGGCACATTCTGCAATGACCATCATGTATTTCGGGTTGAAGAATGCTGGGGCCACATATCAGCGTCTCATGAACAAGGTATTTGAGAAGCAGTTGGGAAGAAATGTAGAGGTTTATGTGGATGACATCTTGGGCAAGTCCAGAGAGGTTTCTGATTTCATCTCTGACTTAGAAGAAACTTTTGCCACTCTCATGCATTTTGGGATCAAGCTCAACCCGACCAAATGTATCTTTGGCGTAAAGAGTGGTAAATTTTTGGGTTTTATGGTCACTGACTAGGGGATCGAGGTGAATCAAGAGAAAGTCAAGTCAGTGTTAAACATGTCGTCCCCTCGATCTGTCAGGGAAGTGCAGAAGTTGACCGGGAGAATTGCTTCTCTTTCCCGGTTCATATCCCAGTCAGCACATCGGACCTATCCATTTTTTTAGGTTTTTCGAAGGCACGGGAGTTTCGGTGGGATGAGAAATGTGAACAGACCTTCCAAGACCTTAAAAGTCATCTGGCAGAGCTTCCTATCTTAATGAAACCAGTGCCTGGGGAGAAATTATTTATCCATCTGTCCACCACTGAGTATGCTGTTAGTTCAGTACTGTTAAAGGAAGAAGGCTCTGATCAAAAGCCTGTCTATTATGTCAGCCATGATCTAAGAGGCCCCGAGCTCCGTTACAGTGAAGTAGAGAAGATAGCTCCGGCTTTGGTTATGACTGCCGGGAAACTGCGACCTTATTTTCTGTCGCATCAAATCATTGTGCTTTCTAATAGTCATCTCTGAAGGATTATGGAGGGTATTCATGGATGGGGCGTTTAGCATTTCAGGATGTGGGATAGCTCTCCCAGGAGAGAAGATTAAACTGGCACTAAGAATTGACTCTCGAGTGAATAATAATGAGGCATAGTGTGAGGTTGTTCTCGCCGGTATCTGAGCTGCCCGGGAAATTAGAGCTTCTCGAATAATTTTGTATTCTGATTCACAACTGATCACGCAGCAGATAAATGGAATTTATGAAGCTAGGGATGATATGATACTTAAATATCTCAAGCTTATTCAAGCTCAGACAGAAGTTTTTGTGGATTGGAGTATTGAGCAGATACCCCGAGACGAGAATGAGGAAGAAGACACTTTGGCGAAGATGGCCGCCTCTTTATCAGAAGTCAGTACCCGAGAAGTATTGCATTTTTCCCGTCTAATCCTCTCCATGGAAGAAGAGACATTGCCAGCACCAGAGGATTCTTGGATGACACCCCTGATCAAATTCATTGTAAGCAATGAATTACCTGAAGACAAAGCTCGAGCTTAGAAGATCAAGAGACAAGCTCCCAGGTTTGTTCTCTTAAATAATATCTTGTATAGAATATCATTTCAGGGACCTCTGTTAAAGTTATTATCTATGGGAGATGTGAATTATGTCCTCCGGGAGATTCATAAAGGGTGTTGCGGAGAGCGTCTCTGAGGAATAGCATTAGCCCAGAAAGTAATGCTTGCCGGACATTAGCCAAGACTCTGCCCAAGTGGTCCAGGCTTGTGAGGGTTGTCGACATCACTCTAATTTTCAGCACAGCCCGGCCACTCTCATGAAGCTTATATGAGCATCTTACCCCTTTGATCAGTGGGGAATGGACATTGTTGGTCCTTTTCCAGTTGCCCAGGCTCAGAAGAAATTTCTGTTGGTGGTTGTTGATTATTTTTCTAAGTGGATAGAGGCCGACCCCTTGGCAAGGATTACTGAGCAGGAAGTTTTGAAGTTCTTGGGGAAGAATATTATAGGCCGATTCGGAGTCCCCACGAGACTAATCTCAGATAATGGGAGACATTTTCAGGGAAAAGAGATCACAGCCTGGTGCCAGGAAATGAAAGTCACTCAGTATTTCACTTCAGTTGCCTATCCTCAAGCAAATGACCAAACAGAAGTGGTGAACATAATTATTGTGCAAGCCTTGAAAACTAGAATACAGGGCAAAGGAAAAAGATTGGGTGGAGGAATTGCCTAGTGTTCTCTGCGCATACAGAACTACTCCTTGAGCACCTACTCAATAGACTCCTTTTAATCTGGTATATGGTATTGAAGCAGTTCTTCCGGTTGAAATCGGGCAATCTTCTGTCCGGGTATAATCTTTCCCGGATGACAATGATCAAAACCGAGCAATGGAATTAGATCTAGTAGAAGAGAAGAAAGAGCAGGCTCTTATTCAAATGGAAGCTTACCAAGGCCGGGTTATGAAATCATACAACAAGAGAGTCCAAATCCGAGACTTTCAAATAAGAGATCTGGTGATGAAAAAAGTTAATCCAGCCGGAGATGTTGGAAAATTGGAAGCTCGGTGGGAATGGCCTTTTAAAATAACTCGAAAAGTTAGCTCGAGAGCTTTTTATCTAGGGGTTGCTCAAGGACGCTCTCTCAAGCGACCATGGAATGTATTTCATTTAAAGAATTATTTTGCTTGAAAATGTAATTATTGATTGAAGATATAATGAAAGTTATTTTCTTCTCAAAAAGTGTACGAATATTATATCTAAACCTAGAAGGTACAAAGCCCCGGTTAATTTGTAAGTTTCGGGACATGATCCCCGGCCAAAGGCTCCGTACCTTAGTTATTAATAAGCCCAGGGCTCTCTACCCTAGCTAGGGGCACCACACCTTGACCATTACCAAGTCCCGAGACATTATCCCCGGCCCAAGACTATGTACCTTGGTTATTAATAAGCCCGGGGATCTCCACCCTGGCTCGAGGCACCACACCTCGACAATTCCTAAGTCTCGGGACATGATCTCCAGCCCAAGGCTCCATACCTTGTTATTAATAAGCCCAGGGTTCTCCATCCTTTCTCGGGGCACCACACCTCGACCATTCCCAAGTCCCGGGAAATGATCCCGGTCCAAGGCTCTTTATCTTGGTTATTAATAATCTCAGGGCTCTGCACCCTGGCTAGGAGCACCACACCTCGACCATTCCCAAGTCCCGGGACATGATCCTTGGCCTAAGGCTCCGTACCTTGATTATTAATAAGCCCAGGGCTCTCCACCCTGGCTCGGGGTACCACACTTCGACCATCCCAAGTTCCGGGATATGATCCCCGGCCCAATGCTATGTATCTTGGTTATTAATAAGCCCAGGGCTCCGTACCGTGGCTCAAAACACCACACCTTGACCATTCCAAGGCCCAGGACATGATCCCCGGCCCAGGGTTTCGCACCCTGACTTAGGGGTTCTACACCTTGATTATTTACTAAGTACAAGGATTTTTATTCAGTTCACGATTCAACATCCTGGTTACTTGTCGAAGTTCCCGTCTAATTTACAACACTTAGAAATTTTTGTGATTTATTGTTCACAAATAGTGATTAAGATTATTTCTAAGACCAGGTATATGTGAAGCATTAATGAATAAATGGAAACATTGTATATTAAAAAGAAAAATAATGGTTCATTAATAAAGTGTCCGAAGGCAGTGATTACAAGGAAAAAATTACAAGCTTATTCTAAATATATTTGTTCAGACCCTGGCTGCTCTTCTTCTTCAGGGTCCTCCTTCTCCTCTTCTCCATCTTTGGGGAGGGAGTGTATGGCTCGTCCGAAGTCGGGAAAGTTTTCCCTAGCCTTAGGCAAGAGCCCAGCCTCTTCAAATTGTTCCCGATCGATCTTGAAAAAAGGATAGGCCTGATCTTCTACGGCCGCCTTGAATTCTGGAGAGAGGAGGAAGGAGGCCTGCAGCTGCTCCTTATTCTGTTCAGCATCAGCCAGGGCCCTCTCCGCAGCATCCGCCCGGTACATCTGTCTTTCCATGTCCTCAAACAAGGATTTACTCTTGGTTTCAAGGACAGAAAAGTGCCATTGCAAAGTCTCCTCCCAAATGAGGCTTTCGTTAATATCGTCCTGAGCCTTCTCCAACTGTTGATTGGCTTTGTCCAAAGCAGAGCGCAAGTCGGCTACTTCATCTTTGTGAATGGCTCAAGCCCGGGACAATTCCTCCTTTAGTTGCTCCTGAGTGTCCAGGAATTTCCGGGCTCGATTATTAGAAATGGTGGCTGCGGTGGCTACCTCTTCGAAGGCCGAGATCAGTAGTTGGACACCCTGTTCAAAAGGAGTTAGTAAAAAAAAAGAAAATAAAAGAGTCAAGTCAAAAGAACTTACTGAGAGAATCATGTTGGAACCTTCGATGAGCTTGGGGGTGGCCCGGGAGCTCCTCATATGCGCCTCCTCATCAGGAATAAAGAGTTGCTTGAAAAGCTTGAGCCCAGTCGGAGTGGCTCCCTTCAAGAAAATGTTAGTCCGGGTGGGTTGTTCAGAAAGGATGGGCTCTTGGGTAGGCTGTTTGAGGGGAGGAGGGGTCGATTGATTTGCTTGGGAGGAGCCCTGAGCTCCCTCCTGGTTACTCTCAACCAGAATCAGCTCAGGGCTTGTGACAGCCTTTCGCTTCCTCTGGAGGAGAGGAACGTGGTCTTCAAATTCTTGGGAGTTTGTTTGGGACGCCTCTCGTTCTTGTTGAGTGTCCACCCGAGCTGACTCCTTCAGCCATGCCGCCGACTCCTCCTCCTGCTTCTTCTTCTTCTCACCAGCCGCTCTCCGGGCTGCAAGCTTTGCCTCTTTGGCTGCCTTCTCAGCTACCTATTTCTTGGCAAAGACCTCTTGCATCGTGAAATTATCTGCACAAGGAAAAAGAGGGTTAGCGTGATTCTAAAATAGAGAACAAGAGGACTAAACAGCAGAGTTTGAAGAATAAAGTGCATCCGAGCCAGCAACTTTTTCAATGACCCGGTCTAGTGGATCTTTTACCTGGGAACTCAACCCCTGCGTTACCAAGTTCTTCTCATAGATGAGGGTAGAAGAGAAGAATTTCTGACTCTCCATCAAGTCTTGGCTTCTGATGTAGGGTTCCTCAAATTTATAAGCTCGGGGAAGGGCAGTTTGTGGGGAGAGAGAAGGGAGAAAATCGGTTAGGCAAACAAGAGGGGTAGGGAGGTGAATGAAAAAGAATCGTATTTTCCATCCCTTCTGGGAAGAAGGGATGTTATCAAGGAACGGAAGTTAAGCCGGGCAGACAAAGGGAAGGCGTTGTCTCCCAGCTGACAAACAAAAAATTAATGTAGAATGAGGGGGTTGATAAAGATATTGTTCATTTTGAAAATAACGTAGGCCGAAGCCATAATGCGGAAGAAACTAGGGTGGAGTTGGTTAATAGGTACCCCAAAAAACTTGGCAACCTCGATGTAGAAGGGGGGATGGGGAACTGGAGACCATTTCTGACTTGGTCCCATAAGAAAGTGGTAAAGCCGGGAGGGGGATGTGTACCCTATCAGAAGGGCCGAGAATCAAAATTGGAAAAGTTGAGGGGATGGAGTCGAGAATCCTAAGCTCCTCATCTGCTCCTGAGCGCATAGTGCTGCTCATTGAAGCGAACCAGGGAACTCCTGGAGTCTCAGATTGGGGTGGGGAGGAAGCTCGGGCTTTGCCCCTTATCCTTGCTCTTTTTCAAAGCTCGGGAGGGGCCTGCAGAGGAGGGTTTTGACTATTGGGTTTTGGGCTTTTTTGAGGAGAGGGTGAAGGAGCGTTGCGGGGGAGGAGAAGGGGTGGAATCGGAGCGCATCGCGGTGGACTCGTAGTTAGGCGAGCCTCGCGCATTTGCTCCTGAGGTGGAAGAGGTAGAGTTTGACATTTTTTAAGAAAATAAAGAAGGGACTTACTTGAATAGATCGGAGATGAAGGTGACAGTGGTTGAAGATCGCCAGAGCTAGGAAGGCACTGTGCTACCGAAGTGGGAGAGGATTTGAGAGAATTTGAATTTTGAAAAGTGATAAATGAAGATGGTGTGTTATTATATATAGGTGGAGGGAATTGATCTTAACCGTTGATCTAATGTTGAATCGGATGGTTAGAAGGCATCTTGGAAATTGTGCAGGCATATGAAAGAATGTGCATGGATATCGAAGCGTCAGACTTATCATATTCTCGGAATACAGAACGTTTCGGACCGTTGGAATTATAGGGCATACGTAATCATGACGTCAGCCCAACTGCCCGAGAATACTAAACGACAAGAATATTCAAAGTCCGAGAGACGTGAGGCCCCGACACTTTATTCAAAGTCCGGGTGACACGAGGCCCCGATATCTTATTTAAAGCCCGGGAGACTGAAGCTCCTGGCACCTCATCCCATCTTCGGGATATTTGAAGCCCCGATGCTTTCATAATCTGGAGCTAATTATCTTTCTATTGAAATCCAAGCATGACTAATCAGTACAGCGAGTAAGACTCTAGCCCGACTATTTAAGGGATGAGTGGTGATACCCCTGTAAGAGCACATGTCATGGATGATATGAGAAATTAAATGGGTAGCCCAAATCATATTCAATATAAATAGTGCTTTTTTCAGCAGCCGGGCAGGGAGATGCCCGAGATATTTTCTCCCCGGGCAATCAGGAGCCCGGGCTCTCATGCAAGCTCCCGGGAACTTTCTACCTAGGCTATCTCGAGAAACGCACCACACTCGAGTGTATCAATATGGGCTATCTTGTGCTTGACAATCATTACTGTCAGAACTACATGGGTTTGGCGTGTCAGAAAAGTCATCAGAAGCAGGGTATGGGCAACCGTCTTATCATAATTAGCAGGTGGGCACTGAAAACTAGGTAATCATGTGATTTCCTCCTATAAATAGCAGGTATACTTCTCATTTACATATTCTGAAATTTTGAACTCTCAAGCACTCACGTATATCACCACATATACAGTCATTCTACTCTTCTTCACCTGCTGATTTAAGCATCGGAGTGGCTATGCCGGACTCTCATCCGACGCCCATTTACAAGTTCATTTCATTGTGTGCAGATTACAGTTCAGACCATATTACAGAGAAATAACTTCATCACAAATTGTATTTATTTGCTCACTTTCCTAAACACAACACTTATATCATCATACGGTGAATTGCCCCGACCCAGCTCAACCGATTCACCAGGATAAACATCAAAGATAGATAGAGATACATATATCTATATATATATTTATATTTATATATATAAATTATATATATTAATTATATCTTATTTTTGTCAATTATCCTGGAGAGTATTGATTTAATTAAAAATACATTTGTCGATGGATGACAATTATTTAAAACATCCCGTGCTCCTTGGAAATTTTAATGGAAGAAATCTGGCAATGTCTTGTTTTTATTCCTTCAGCGTTTCATTTGATAATGTAATAGGTTTATTCATTGTTCTTGAATTCACTTCTTCTCCCTCGTGCATTTTCCATCTTTGCTTCTATTCGCATAGATCGCCTGAGAAAAAGATGAGTGCGTCGAGATTTGCAAAGAACGTTGTTTTTATTTTCAATTTCGATTATTTCAAAAGCATGCTTAAATATTTATATTGAATTATTATTTTTTTACAAGAGAAATAATGTGCAATTAATGTGAAAAGTTGCAAGCGAATGTAATGTTAGAGTAGATGCCCTGCAAGCCAACGATTGGTTAGGGAATTTATTGACTCAAGTGAAATAAACAATCTTTATTTTAATATAATTTAAATTTTAATGATTTCGTTATACTTTATCTGTATACCCATGCAAACAGCATAGATAAAGTCCTTGATTATGTTTTAATACAAATGAATCGTAATTCGATGTTGAAACTCATTTGTAAACACTGCATATTCTAAATTCGTTCCTAGTCGATTCAGCCGCCTAAAACATGGATAAAGGTCGCTTGAGCTCGAGACTAGCATCTGTGATGTTGTGTACTGCGTTTCTTGGTAAGGGCATAGAGATGTCCAAACATACAGATGGGTAGTCATATGATGATTATACCGAACAACCCTCCCTCGGACTTTCCAAGTGGTTATCATTCATCGAGGATAAGTCTGTGGTTATGATTGTACACCATTAGTCCTTACGACCCGGGACAACACTGAGGCTCTATATGCTAGGGTTGTGCTTTGACTCGTTTACCGGCTCCAGGAGAGTCATCAGGTGGCGAGGTTGGGTATAGTTGCGGCACATATAGGAGCCAGTGCATTGTAGTCGGGGATTCACCGCTCACCTACGGGTGTGGATATCCTATGTGATCTGATGAAATAAAATAGTGCATGGAATCTCTGGCCAGAGTGCGAGATGTACGTTGGAGAAGGAGTTCTTCAAATAGTACACGCGATGCCACTATTATAGTTGTCACATAGTTATCGAATTATTATGCAACCCTCGATGAACCAATGGTTGCAGATTCGATCGGGATATATGAGATGAAGGGACCGTACTGTACGTTAATCATAATCGACTGGTTCTTGCAGGCACTATCAGGGATACCTAGGGGATCATGGGGCGATGCTACTAGACGCTCTTACCATGATCCGATGGGTGGAATCAGAAATGAGTTCTGACATTCTTAATCAAGGTGTTGATCAAAAGAATGAGGCTAACTAGGGTAAGCCCGAATAAGAATAAATATTATTCTGAATCACAAAGAGTTGTGAACCCACGGCTAGCTGTATCCCTGAACCATTGAGGGTCACACAAGTACTGGATTGTTTGTTCCCGTTGAGAGAATAAATTCAACGAGTTGAATTTATATTATGATATAGTAAATTCAAGGAGTTGAATTTATGATAATTAAATTTTGAGAAAATAAATTCAAGGAGTTGAATTTATGAGATAGTAAATTCAAGAAGTTGAATTTATGAAATTTGGAGAGAATAAATTCAAAGAGTTGAATTTATAAAATTTGAGAATTTAATTTATTAAACTCAAATGTTGGGTTTATTAGATATTAATTTTTGAGAAGTATATTTATGGGCTTATAGGAGTACAAGTCCAATATACTTAATAATTAAAGTTTAATGGACTTGGATTAAATTAATTAAACTAGTTAGCTAGACTAGCCTAATTAATTGATCAAGCCCATTAATGTTAATTATATGTATTAAAAGTAAAATCGAGATTGGCAAAAGTTGGCATGCAATTTTAGAATCTTTAATTACCTTAATTAATGAGATTAATTAAGTAAATATAAGATTAGAAAATATAATAAGATTTAGAATCTTATTTTTACGTGCATATGCATCCGAAAAGCTTGAGAAAAAGTTTTAAGAAAAAGGCATAATATTCGAGAATCCCGATTAGCATAAAATAAGAATATTTCATTTACTTAATTAATTGGATTAAGTAAGTTAAATGAAAGATTTGTATTAAAATAAGGATTTCTTATCCTTATCAAAAAGCATGCTTTCGGTGGTTTTGTTTATGATGGTTGCAACAAGAATTGAAGCTCTCAAAAATATTCTCTCACAAATTCTCTCAATAAGGTTCGGCCACTCAAAAGGGTTTTAGGGTGGTGCCGGGTCTTAGGGTGTTTCGTCTCTGCGCAAAACATCTTCTAATTTTCTAGTGCAAATTAGAAGAGGAACAAATAATCTGGCCGTGGACCTGATTCGGAGATCGAATAAGGAGGCTCGAAGAAAGTTCGTAGGGATTTACAACAAGAGCTACGTCCGCTGATACCGGAGTAGTTGGAGCCAAGTGATTTAATCACCAAAGGTATAATATTCTAACGCCCTATGAATGTTTATGATAAAATCATACGAGCGCCCAAACAATATCTTGAATGTCAAGATCTAAAATTTTTAAATCTTCCGCTGCGTTTGGGCGTGTATAAAACCGTGATCCAACATGTAATACGACCAACAATATATAAAATGACAACAAAATCTCTGTTCATGAAAATTACCAAGATTTGCACACAGATTAAGGTTCCATTCTTTCAATATGAAATAATATATCAATTCACTCACAGTGAAGTAAGATATAAGGGATGGGATATTATGTGAGTGGTGGTGCATGGAGTTCATGTTGGACTAATCTGTGGTCCGCAACTAGTATTGGTGTATCAGTATGAGATGAGGCTCATGTTGGGTCAGTCTACGACCCATGGTCGTTACAAAAAAATGGGCTACTAACTCAATTGGTATCAACACTCTAGGAATTTAGGTACTTAAGCCTAGAAGTCCTGAATTGGAGCGCTAGAAAGGCGAAATAAACCACTTTCTAAGAGTGTGATATTATGTGAGTGAAGCCGCATGGACATGGACTACCGCTCATGCTGAACCAACCTATGGACCAGGACAAATATTGATACATAGGTATGCCGAGGCTCATGGGTTATCCTACGGTCAATGGTCGTTACATCAGTCTTCCATTCTACTCTCCCGCAAGCAATCAATCGATTTTGATTTTCCAGCAACCATTCTCGCTCACTTTTCGATCTCTTCTTCTTCGGTGCCAAGCTGTTCGACGTGTATTCTTTTTCTTTTTTCTTTTTTTTTTTTAATTTTTTATTTTTGGTTTTGCTATGCTCATAGTTCTGTTCTTGTCTGAATAATTTTGAAATGTTTGCTTCAGATTTCTACAATCTCGCCCAGGCGCCCCTCAATCTAGTTAGATATAAGGTAACGAACCTTTTAATTACGTACAAATTTATATTTTTATATGTTTCTTTTAGTGTTGGTTGGATGCATTAAGTAAAGTTGCCTACAATAGGGATTGCATTCTATATTCTTGTAGCAACATATTATTTAGCTGGTAGGGGAGAAATGCGATCAATTCCATTGTGCATATGTGAGAGGTTGCCTGAAAAATGAGCAGTTAAAGTCGACTGTCAATAGCTGGTAGGGGAGAAACGCGATCAATTCCATCAAGCTTCATCGGTGATTCAGCTTCATATTATGAATTTTTTAAAGGTGCATTGTATGCTATCCATGCCTGACATGTTTTGAAATTGAACAAACATAGTAGTTATTAGCTTTTCTCATTATTATTTGTTTATTTGTCAATAGATGGAACTTGAAGAAGGATCCATAAATCCTCAAGAAAGTAATAATGTGCCGGAAAATGATAAAGATGGTGATGATAAAGAGTTAATATTTCCGACAATAATTGTAAGAGGAAGAACACTTCAGAGGTTTGGAACCACTATAAGAGAGTCAAGATTCGAAATACTCAATTCACAGAGTATAACTATTGCAAGACCCGTCTTAAAGCTCGAGCAAGTCATGGTACTTCACATTTGAAAAAACATCATTAAAATGCTTCTAAAAATCGTCCATGAAAAATGGATATTCGCTAAAGTTTTATGATGTGAAGCAAGAAGAAAACTAATGGAAGTTTGGCTTGACTACCCATATTTTCAGCCATGAGGATTCTAAGCTTGTTTTGGTATAGTTGGCCACGAGGGGTTTCAAGATTTTGTTGCTAGCCTCCAACCTTGTTTTAAGATGATATCAAGAAATATCTTCAAAGAAGATATTTTAAAGATTTATAATGAAGAGAAGACCAAGTGCTAAAAATTATTGGACAAGCTTAATTGACGAATTGCGGTCACAACTAACATGTGGATACCAAGCAATACTAAAAATAGTTTCATGACAGTTACTTCAAATTTTGTTTTTTTGTTTTTTTCTTCGTGATTGACATTTTGTTGATGATTCACGTGTCAAAATTTTTCTAAAAAATCATCTTTCTACGTATATATAAACATGATTAATAATATACGAAAATAGATCGAGCATTACCTCCGACCATTGAAAATTTTTAATTTCTCTGCTTTCCTCCGATTGATGTCATCTAAGTACTCAACACACTCTGTAGATGATGTATATTTTTCTTATGACATGTGTGCTTAGGGACCTCAATCACTGCTATTTATAGGCATCTCATATCATCGATGAGTTATTGCGGGAGCTTGAGAGTCAAAAGAAGAGGCGCATCCGTGCTTCAATTTTTCTAAAGTTGAGGCGGCGTACGCATCTTTTGTCAAAAGTTGTAGGCAATGGCCGTCGCCATTTCCTGCTCGTTTTTTCTTCCTTTGATATGTGTCATTTTTTTTATATTCTCCCACTTGACACATATATCCATTTACCATAGGAGAAAACAAAATACATGAATCATGGCGATATGTCATCTTAAAATGAATATTATCTTCCATGTATTACAATGCATTATATATCTCAATCTGTATAACTTAATGAATAAACCTTATGTTTATTAGAGGTCCAACTTTATTGATATTTTTCGAATCAACGAATTTGTGCACAACAACTATGAGAAAATATCACATCACAGTTTCATTAATTTGTTCTTACAACAAAATCACATAAAGAAATCAAGTCTCATTCTTTCTGTATGATCCTTAAATTTCAATAGTGACATGCTAAAGGATATGCAATCATTAATTCAATGCTAATGTGCTCGATAAGTAACTTCTTATCTTTAACATGTTTACATATGGCTAAATACTTAATATCGATGTGCTTGCTTCGACTACCACTTTTGTTATTTTTGGCCATAAAAACAGCAGCTGAATTGTCACAATATATTCTTAATGGCCTAGATATAGAATATTTTTAGCCATAAAAACAGCAACTGAATTGTCTCAATATATTCTTAATGGCCTAGATATAGAATCCATGATTCTAACCCTCGAAATAAAACTCTTCAACCATACACCATGAGAGGTTACCTCAAAACAAGATACGAACTCAGCTTCCATAGTGGAAGTAGCAGTCAATGTCTGCTTTGCACTCCTCCAAGATACAGCTCCACAAGCTAGCATGAAAATATATCCTGAAGTGGATTTTCGTGAATCAATGCAGCCAGCGTAGTCTGAATCAGAGTAGCCAATTGCTTTCAATTCTCAGTTCGTCTGAACATAAGCATATAATCTTTTGTCCCTTGAAGGTACCTCACTACTTTCTTTGCAGCTTTCCAATGGTCTAAACCTGGATTACTCTGATATCTTCCCAACATCCCAACAATAAATGCAATGTTAGGTCTAGTGCAAACCTGAGCATACATTAAGCTTCCGACATCAGAAGCATAAGGAATATTTTCATTTGTTCCCGCTCTAGATCATTCTTTGGGAATTGACTCAAATTGAATTTATCACATTTCACAATGGGAGCTATACTCGATGCACAATTTTTCATCCGATATCTCTCTAAAACTTTGTTGATATAAGTTTCTTGAGACAGACCTAGAATACCTTGAATTATGTCTCTATGTATCTTAATGTCAATGACATAAGATGCATCACCCATATCCTTCATATCAAAATGTTTAGAGATGAATTGTTTCACCTCATATAACAGATCCTTATCATTGGTTGCAAGTAAGATATCATCCACATATGGAATAAGGAAACAAATCTTGCTTTCACTGATCTTCTGGTATATACATTGATCCATGGGGTTCTCAACGAATCCGAATGAAGAGATAACATCGTGAAATTTTAAATACCATTGACATGAAGCTTGTTTCAATACATATATATATTTCTTAAGCTTACAAACCAATTGCTCACCATTACTAGAGAATAATCCTTCAGGTTGTTTCATATAAACCTCTTCCTCTAGTTCTCCATTGAGAAAATCTATTTTCACATCTATTTGTTGCAAATATAAATCAAAATGTGCAAACGTTGCTAGAATGATACGAAGAGAATCTTTTTTAGATACAGGAGAAAAAGTCTCCTTATAATCGATTCCTTCATGCTGAGTGAATTCTTTAGCAACGAGTCTTGCTTTATAGCTTTCAAGGTTTCCTAATGAGTCTTTCTTTGTTTTGAAGACCCATTTACATCCAATGGCTTTTACACCATCAGGCAACTGAACAAGATCTCAGACTCCATTAACTGCCATAAAATTCATCTCTTCTTTCATAGCATTAAACCATATTTTTGACTCATTACAACTCATGGCTTGTGAAAACGTTTCAGGATCATTTTTGGCTCCGATGTCAAAGTCCGATTCTTGTAAATACACAAAATAATCACTAGATATTGCTGATCTTCTTATTCTAGTGGATCTCCTAAAGTTGTTTGGTTGATCAATAATTTCTTGTTGTTCTTCATTAACGACTTGATCTACTGAATTTTCATCAGCGATTTGTGGAACTTCAGTAACTGGTTGTCTAACACTCATTTGGTCTTGAGGGGTGTGAATAACGATCAATCTGTCATTTGAATAAGAGGGTTATGCATTAATTTGATCATTCTCAAAAACTATGTCATGATCACTCTCACTAATCAAGTCATTTTCAAGAAATTTTGCATTTTTTGATTCCACAATTCTAGTGTTGTGAGATGGACAATAGAATCTGTACACTTGGGATTTTTCTGCCCAATGAAATATCCGCTTATAATTCTTGGGTCCAGTTTCTTTTCATGTGGGTTGTAAACTCTTATTTCAGAAGGACTACCCCAAATGGGTATATGTTGCAAACTCGGTTTCCAACCTTTTAATAACTCAAATGGCGTCTTTGGGACAGCCTCAGTTGGAACTCGGTTTAATATATACACAGCTATCTTAAGAGCTTCAGTCCACAAGGAGTTAGGAAGTTTGGAGCTACTTAACATGCTCCGCACCATGTCCAATAATGTTTGATTTCTACTTTCAGCTACGCCATTTTGGTCCGGAGAACCAAGCATAGTATATTGGGCAACAATCTCATGTTCTAGGAGAAACTTCGCAAACGGACCAAGTGCATGTCCATTCTCAGTGTATCTACCATAATATTTTTCACCTCTATCAGTTCTCACAATCTTAATATGTTTTCCACATTGCTTCCCCACTTCAGCCTTAAAAACCTTAAAAGCTTCAAGTGCTTCGTTTTTGTTATGAAGCATGTAGATATACATGTATCGTGAGTAATCATCGATGAAAGAGATGAAGTATTTCTGACTTTGCATGTCCATATCTGGACAACAAATATCTGAATATATGATTTCTAATATTTATGTACTTCTCTTGGCACCCTTTTTAGACTTATTGGTCTGATTTCCCTTAATACAATCCACACAAGTCTCAAAATCAATAAAATCGAAAGTACTGAGTACTCCATCATTTACTAATCTTTTAATTCTCTCTATGGAGATGTGTCCCAATCTTCGACGTCATAGTATAGAGGAATCTTCATTTATAACATATCTTTTAATACTTCCTTGAACATGAATAGTGGTGTTATTATTTTGTAAAGAAATATAGAACAGACTATTAACCATTGTACCATTTCCAATAAGATTTGATTTATAAAACAAATTTATTGATTTATCAAAAAATTGAAAGAAATAACCAAGAGGTACAAGTTTTGAAACTGAAATTAAATTCATAGAAAAAATAGGAACATAAAAGGTCTTTTTCAATTTTAAAATATAACCATTATTCAACACTAGGCAGCAAGTCACAATAGCTCCCACATGCGAAGACATCTTGTTTCCTAAATAGACGCTCCACTCATTTTCTATTGGTTTCTTTAGGTTTTGCATACCCTCCAAGGTATTTGTAACATGGATTGTAGAACCAGAATCAATCCACCATGTGTTATAGATCATATCAACCATATTAGATTCATAACAGACAAATGAAATAGGAATATCTTTCTTTTCAAGCCAATCCTTAAATTTAATTCAATCCTTCTTCATGTGTCCCGTCTTTTTACAGAAGAAACACTTGGATTATTTCTTGATGTCAGGTTGGGATGAAATTATTCCTTTGCTTTTTCCCTTGACTTTGGCTTGCTTCTTATACTTTCCTTGTGTAGTCATAAATACATTATCACTTGTTTCCATCAACAACCTTCCTTCCTCTTGAACACACATGGTCATTAATTCATTGATTGACCATTTATCCTTATGTGTGTTGTAGGAAATTTTGAAGGGTCCATATTATTATGGAAGAGTACATAAAATATAGTGCACAAGAAAAGCTTCTGACATTTCCACTTCAACTGTCTTTAGTCGAGCCGCTATCTCCCGCATTTTCATTACGTGCTCTCGCACACCTTTCACACTGGTGAGCCTTAATGAAGATAATTTCATAATTAGGGTGCTTGCAAATGCCTTATCTGAAGACTGAAAGTGTTCATCAATAGCCTTCAGTAATTCTTTGACATTATTATGCTGGTCGACAGAACCATGCATACCAGCAGAGATTTTGGTCTTTATCAACATTATGCAGAGTCGATTAGATCGCTCTCATTTTTCATAAAGATCAACATCATCCGGAATGCTGTTTTCAGTAATAGCAGATGATTTGTCTTTCCCTATAGCATAATCAATATTCATCCACCCTAATTGAAGAAAAATTCTTTCTTTCCATATTTTTTAGTTATCGTCCTTTAGTTCGGAAATGTCACATTTCATATCCGAAAAACTTGTAGGTTGCATAACTTATCATATGCTTAAAATTTTGAGACAATATCTGTTTTAAAAATGTAATTAATGTTTTTTTTATAAAAAAACAATCTATTGACATAAAATTTGCATGTGGACTAAAATTTTTATTCAATAAGATTTTTCTGTAACTTTATGATAAAACTATCGAAATGTATTTTTCTTAACTCCTGTGGGTAAATTAAGAAAAATATAATTTGATATTTTAACATAATTAGTTATATAAATAAAATAAAAATCCATGTGGGGTAAAATTTATTATGTTTATATAATTATTACAGTTGATGTCCATTATGTGATCCAAATCTACTTAATACATAATTTTCATAATTAAGGATGTTGTGGTATTAAGGATCTTGTGGTAATTCCTCAATTATTTAAAATTATACGGTTCATCGGACAAAGTTTTGGTTTTACTTTAATATTTTATATAATAATTATTTAGTAACATAATCAACGTTTTCCAAGAGTCCTCCCAGGAAAGATAGGTAGTGCTAAGGCCCTTTAAATACCTAACTCCTAGTCAGAGCAACATTCCTCAGGTAGAGTGTCAAGTCAAGTCAGTTTAAACTGATCTATGAAGAACTCCCTCAGGTCATGTTTTCTTACGTCACCTTATTATTATTCAACTTAATTATCCACATTTATGTGAATCTTTATAAGTCAAAAATTTTCATTAAATAATTTTATATTCACATTTTAATTAATATGAACAAATTGATTCCCCATCAGTTTTTCTCTTCAATCAGAATAGTGATAAAAGTGATGATCACATTTACATGAAAATGTGAGCTCCTCATCAGTTTTTATCTTTTATTGAAGGACTTGATAAAAGTGATGATTATTTGTTCATTTGTGAACATCTGAAATATTTTATTTTAGAATATTATATTCACATCTTACTTGATATGTTTATTTCAAATTATAAACAACTTAATATAATTTAATATGAACATAACTTGAATATTGATGTACCAATTATTTTTTTAAATATTATTTGCATTTTAAATGTCAACAATAAATGCAAACATAATATTAAATTTGTATGTACACATCAAATAAATACCCATAATATTTGACATAATATATCCCATGCAAAATTAATTTCTAAACATATATTAAAAATTGCTTTGAACGTGGAACTATTAAAATCTATTTTCAAACTATTTATTTATTAATAATAATAATAATAATAATAATAATAATAAATAATAAAATTAAATAATTGATCGAATGATTGAAGACAATATCTTCAATTGTGGGTCTATATTTTATTATTATTATTATTATTATTGTTATTGTTATTGTTATTGTTATTTTAAAAATAATAATAATAAATAATTGAAGTTTTCAACCGCAATGTTTGAAAGTGTCTTTAATATTGTGGATCTTTAATTTTCATTAATTTCAATACATACATGTTGATGATTGCATTGAAATTATTGAATGCAAAACATTTTGTTTCTTCTTCTGCAATTTTTCTTTCCGAAATATTTACTTTTTAAGATTTTTTCTCATTTCATATGAAAAATTCAAGAATCAATTATCATCTTCAAGGAAGAATTTCAAAGTTCAACCGAGAGCGAAATTCTCAGGTAAGTTATTTTATCCGATCTTTTCATGTTTCTTATGAAAATTTCCAGAAACAAATTTTTCCAAAACTTTCTGATATCGGATAAATGAAAACAATTTTTCAAGGCAGAGATATCATGGCTCTGATACCAAATATCGGAATTTTTCTAAAAAATCATATTTCTACGTATATATAAACATGCATATAATATGCGAAAATAGATCGAGCATTACTTCCGGCCATCGAAAATTTTTAATTTCTCTGCTTTCCTACGATTTATGCTTCACTCAACACATTCTGTACATGTTGTATATTTTTTGTGGGGACCCGGAAGCTAATCATCTTCTTAATCGTCATTGGGATAAATGGACCAATTAATTAATCTGGGTCTAAATTTTTTTTTTAAATTGCGGAACGTAATATAATTCAATCTAATATACGTATCAGTATAAAAGTACAAGTCTTGTACAACAAACATCAAACTCAAACTAAGGTTCAACAACTAAATGTCAAGTGCTGAATCCTATCTACAGCAACGTCAAAGTCCGTAGTCTCCACTCTAATCACGATCTCTCATCATCTCCTCGACCCTGATCCTGTCTCACCTGTTGCCATGCACACATACAAACACGACAACAGCCGGATAACTCCGGTGAGAATAAAATCCCAGTATAAGCAACGTATACATGCGATGCATAAAATCATATACAAAAGCATAAATCATGTATTAAGAACATGAATCATAATTTATGACACATTAGTGAATATAGATAAAACTCTCTAACTCGTCATCTCCGACTCGACTCATCTCTAATCTAGGGATCCCGGTTCCTGTACATTAATAAAATATATCGAATCTCAGCGATAGGAGTCGATCCGCCCCTAAGCAATATCGATATAAGTCAATAATCCAGTGTCTTGGCATATCCGCCACAGACTTGGCATATCCGCCAAAACTATCCTATGACAATGTGCAATGGGCCAATGACCACTCTATCACTGTCTGGCCCTTCTGTCAATGACTCTCGCTCAATAGCTATCGGCTATTCTCTACTTTCTATAAATCAATAGATTAATCATATCAATGTCAAACAATTGCAATAAAATAAATTATGTGGTTTTAGGGAAACTAGAGTCCAATCTGACTCAAGTTAATCTCCCGATTCAACATTGATTTATACCTTTCGTTCGTAGTCTCGGTCTGAAGAATTGGAAATTCTGAATTCAAGACTGTCTCTGTCAATCTGAAATGACAGATCGAGAATAGTAATATCAACATTCCATTCTCAATTCAATACTAAATCCGATCAATCTAATTCAAAATTAACAGCATAACGGCACAATCCCGATATCCCCGTCAATACAATATCATATATATCAATTACAAATCATAACCCATATCCGCTACAATCTGTAATCAATCAATAATCCAAATCTGTTCAATTTCAATCGATAAAATCAGAAAGTCATAACAATTCCAAAATCAACTTGTTCTTCGATCTGACTTCGATTCTACGATGTCTAGTATTCCCAGAACACATAATAATGATCAAATAATAATTTCTCCAATATCATAATTTCAAATCATGAAGGAACATAATAAAACTTACATCTCTTTGAAGTTCTTGACGAGAGGATCACAGAACTGTGTTCGGATCGAAGTTCTGATAACCGGATCTTGTAGAATCGAATTCTAGGCTTTGGAAGGAATCTTGGAGAAATTCTATGGAGATCTCGGTTCTTCCCGTAAATGGTGAAGGAAATGAAACTTTATTTATATCAAATGCATGACAAGTGTCCCACTCAAGTCATAATAGCATTTTAGCCCCTAAAATCTTCACTATTTGCAATTTGGTCCTCACAACTCTTTTTAATTCAATTTCAATCCTATGGAATTGTAAAACCATGGAATATGACTCAACAATCCAAAATTCATAAATTAAATAATCTCGGATTAAAATGATATAATCTCGGGCCTTACAATTCTCCCCCTCTGAGACATGATTTCGTCCTCGAAATCGTAGGCAGTCAAATCATATCAGATAAGAAGATATAACAGAAGATAAAATAAAAGACTCACATCAGTGAAATAACTCTGGGAATTCCTGTCTCATATTTGATTCAGTCTCCCAAGTAGCTTCCTCAATGCCATGACGAGTCTACTGGACTTTCACAAGAGGAATAATCTTCGTTCTGAGTTTGTTTTCTGTACGATCAATAATCTGGATTGGTTTCTCGATGTAACTCAGAGATTCATCAAGTTCTGCCTCGTCTGGCTGAATAATGTGAGAATCATCAGGGAGATACTTCCGCAGCATAGATACATGAAAGACATCATGTATTCCAGATAGAGAAGGCGGTAATGCGAGTCGATAGGCACGATCTTCTATCTTCTCGAGAATCTCGTACGGCCCAATATATCATGGAGACAGCTTCCCTTTCTTGCCAAATCTGACAACTCCTCTGAAAGATGAAATCTTTAAAAATACTCGATCTCTTGCCTCAAATACCAACGGTCTACGTCGAACATTGGCATATTTGGCTTGTCTATCTTGAGCTGTCTTCATCTTTTTCTGAATCAGCTTCACTTTCTCAGTCATATCTCTGATCATATCAGGCCCAATCTCAGGTACCTCAGAGATATCATCCCAATAAAGAGGGGATCGACACTTCTTTCCGTACAAAGCTTCAAAAGGTGCCATCTCAATACTCATATGATAGCTGTTGTTGTACGAAAACTCACAAAGTGGCAATGCATCTTGCCAACTAGTGCTAAAATCAAGCACTACAGCTCTTAGCATATCTTCCAATGTCTGGATAGTCCGCTCTGACTGTTCGTCGGTCTGTGGATGATACGCGGTACTCAGATGTAGCTTCGTACCTAGAGCCTGCTGCAAACTCTGCCAAAAGTGAGAAGTAAACCGAGGATCACGGTCTGATACAATCGACTTCGGCACTCCGTGCAATCTGACCACTTCTCTGACAGATTTCTGCCATTTGGTCATATCTGTACGTCATCTGATATGGAATGAAGCATGTCGATTTGGTCAATCTGTCAATCACGACCCAAATCGCATCACAACCTCTGAAGGAACGTGGTAACCGCGTCACGAAGTCCATGAAATGTGATCCCATTTCCATTCAGGAATCGATAAACTGTGCAGTAGACCTCCTGGTTTCTTTCTTTCCGCTTTCACCTGTTGGCAATTCAGACACTTGGAAACAAATTCTGCAACATCAGTCTTCATCTGTTTCCACCAAAACTGTCCTTTCAAATCATTGTACATCTTTCTGCCACCAGGATGAATGCTAAAACGACTGCTGTTCGCTTCTGCCAGTATCCGCTGTCTCAATTCTGAAACATTCGGCACAACAATACGATTGTTCATATACAGTACATCATCACGTACCTGATACTCTGATCGATGTCCTAATCTGACCATCTCAATTGAGTTTCGTACATTCTGATCAACTTTCTGAGCCGCTTTAATTTTCAAAATCAACTCTGGTTGGATTTGAATAGCATACAATCTCAGAGGCTGACAATCTGTTTCAAATGCTAATCCAGATAAACAGCAATCTTCTATCAAATTTTAAACACCTATTGTCGATAAGGACAAAGAACATACCTTACGATTCAGTGCATCAGCTGCTGCATTGGACTTTCTCGGATAGTACTTGATTTCACAATCGAAATCTTTCAGCAAATCAAGCCATCTTCTTTGCCTCATATTCAAATCGGACTGTGAAAACAGATACTTCAAGCTCTTATGATCAGAATAAATTTCAAATGTCTCATCGTAAAGGTAGTGTCGCCATATCTTCAAAGCAAATACAATGGCAGCCAATTCAAGATCATGAATTGGGTAACGAGTCTCATGTGGCTTCAGCTGTCTCGAGGCATAAGCAATAACGTACCCTCGCTGCATCAGAATACAACCCAATCCTCGGTGAGATCCATCACAATATACAACAAAATCACCAGTACCTGACGGAATAGTCAACACCGGAGCACTGGTCAATCTCTTCTTTAACTCAACAAAACTGGACTCACAGTCTTCAGACCATACAAACGGAGCATTCTTCTGAGTCAACTGAGTAATAGGCTTGGCAATACTCGAGAAATCTTTAATAAATCGACGATAATATCCTGCCAAACCCGTAAAGCTGCGTATCTCTGGTACAGATGTCGGTCTCGGCCAACTGATCACAGCCTCAACCTTACTAGGATCAACTGAAATTCCATCACTAGATATGATGTGACCTAGAAATACAACCTGTCTCAGCCAAAACTCACATTTCGACAGTTTGACATACAATTTCTCAGTTCTCAAAATTTTCAACACAGTTCTATAATCACAAAATCATCAAGATATTTCTGAAACACACGGTTCATTAATCCCATAAACACAGCTGGAGCATTTGTTAAACCGAAAGGCATGACAATAAACTCATAATGTCCATACCTGGTTCTAAACGCTGTCTTCGAGATATCAGAATCTCTGACTCTCAGCTGATGATATCCAGATCTCAGATCGATCTTGGAATATACAGAAGAACCCTGCAACTTATCAAAAAAATCATTAATGCGAGGCAAGAGATATTTATTCTTTACCGTTGCTTTGTTCAGTTGCCCGTAATCGATACAGAGTCTCATAGAACCGTCTTTCTTTCGAACAAACAATACTGGAGCACCCCAAGGAGACACACTCGGTCTGATATACCCCTTGGCCAATAAATCCTCCAACTGTTCTTTTAACTCTTTCAACTCAATCGGTGCCATTCGGTGTGGAGCCCTCGAAATCGGAACTGTACCTGGCATCAACTCAATACTGAAGTCTATCTCTCGAATCGGCGGCAAACCAGGAATCTCATCTGGGAAGACATCAGCAAACTCGCATACCACTGGCAAATCAGCCGATGATGGGCTCGATTTCAGTAAATCAACTGAATAGACAAGGAATCCCTCCGCTCCTTTCTGCAATAATCGAGTCATAGACATAGCAGATATCAAAGGAATCCTAGATCTAGAACCCTTACCATAAAATTTCCACTCCTCAGCCATCTCAGGTCTGAATCTAAGCATCTTATGGTAACAATCAACGGTAGCTCTGTACTTTGTCAACATATCGATACCGATAGTACAATCAAAATCAGACATACCAAGTACAATGCAATCTAACTCAATCTCATGCTCATCATACCGCAGTATACAAGATCTAACAAATGTCACTGATATCAAACATGTCCCTAAAGGAGAAGAGACAGATACTACAGCAGCTAGGGACTCAACAGGCAATGCATTGCATCAATGCAAATCTCTAAGATATAAATGTATGTGATGCACCAGTATCAATCAATACATAAGCAGGATAACCAGAAATAAAACAGTTACCTGCAACAACATCATCAGGTGCGTCCTGATCCTGCTCCTCTGTCAAGGCAAATACTCTGGTCTGCTGTCTAGGAGGCTGGCTAACAGTCTGGCTTCCTCCTGGCCTCTGCTGTGACTGGGTCGATGGTGCTGGCTGAAAAGAGTGAACAGCTGATGGTCGTCTCCTTGTCTGAGCCACTGATCCCGATGACTCTGCTCCCTGGAATCCCTGGGAACCTCTCTGGGGACAAACTCTGGCAAAATGTCCCTGCTGTCTGCATATACGGCAACTGCCAAACACTCCTCGGCACTGCTCTGTGGAATGTCTCCCTCCACAAGTGCTGCAATAAGCTCCTGTATAACTCTGGCCCTGACCGGTCTGTCTCGAGCCACTAGAACTGGATGAACTGCTTCCAAATCTCTTGAACTGTTTCCCTCTAGCTTTCAACTGATCTTTTTTTCCACTGCCATTGCCACTCTCAAATCTGGGAGGAGGTTGTGGAAACTGAGCTGAGGATGGTTGCTGTGGTCTCGGTGCTGGTGCGACATACGAAGCTCCTTTCTGTCTAATCAGACCAGCTTCGGTTCCCTTTGCTCTATTCAAGGCATCAGCAAAGTTGTTCGGTCGTCCAGTGTTCACCAATGTAAAAATGTCAGGATTCAGACCATTGATAAACTGATGAGCAACAGCTTCTTCATTCTCAGTCACGTGAAGAGCAAATCGCAAATGTAGAGAACTTGGCCACATACTCCTCAATGTTCAGCAGATCCTGTCTCAGATTTGTAAATTATGTCCCCTTGTCTTTCCTGTACGATACTGAGAAGAATCTTTGATAAAACTCAGTTTTGAAGACATTCCAGGTAATAGCCGTACCTCGATGCTCCAAAGCCCTCCTTGTCGTAATCCACCAGTTCTTTGCAACGTCATACAACTGGTGCCCAATCAGTTTCACTCTCCGCTCATCTGTATAATCCAATGAGTCAAACAGCATCTCAATGTCATCTAGCCAACTCTCGCAATCAACTGAAGTCTCAGTATCCTTCAGAGTCGGTGGATGGAACGACTGAAATCTCTTCAGCAATGTTTCCATTGGTGTTGCTGTCACATCCATTGGAGGATTCGAAGTACTGCCCTGTTCTGGGATTCGTCGGGGAGGCATATCTGATTATCAAAAGGGTTAGCAACCAAATACGACAAACCTGTTTCAGTCCTCCTCTGATCATCTTACTGCTGATCAAGAATTGGTTCTGATTCATTCTCAATTAATACACATTACCAATCAAATCTGCTAATTCAGGTAAACATATATTAAAGCAGTAATACATGCTAGCAATCACAAGTAGGAAAGAAAACTCAATCTACCCCGCTCACTAGCTTCTATCTCAATCTAGAGGATCTATCGCTCTGATACCACCTGTTGTGGGGACCCGGACGCTAATCATCTTCTTAATCGTCATTGGGATAAATGGACCAATTAATTAATCTGGGTTTAAATTTTTTTTTTAAATTGCGGAACGTAATATAATTCAATCTAATATACATATCAGTATAAAAGTACAAGTCTTGTACAACAAACATCAAACTCAAACTAAGGTTCAACAACTAAATGTCAAGTGCTGAATCCTATCTACAGCAACGTCAAAGTCCGTAGTCTCCACTCTAATCACGATCTCTCATCATCTCCTCGACCCTGATCCTGTCCCACCTATTGCCATGCACACATACAAACACGACAACAGCCGGATAACTCCGGTGAGAATAGAATCCCAGTATAAGCAACGTATACATGCGATGCATAAAATCATATACAAAAGCATAAATCATGTATTAAGAACATGAATCATAATTTATGACACATTAGTGAATATAGATAAAACTCTCTAACTCGTCATCTCCGACTCGACTCATCTCTAATCTAGGGATCCCGGTTCCTGTACATTAACACATATATCGAATCTCAGCGATAGGAGTCGATCCGCCCCTAAGCAATATCGATATAAGTCAATAATCCAGTGTCTTGGCATATCCGCCACAGACTTGGCATATCCGCCAAAGCTATCCTATGACAATGTGCAATGGGCCAATGACCACTCTATCACTGTCTGGCCCTTCTGTCAATGACTCTCGCTCAATAGCTATCGGCTATTATCTACTTTCTATAAATCAATAGATTAATCAAATCAATGTCAAACAATTGCAATAAAATAAAGTATGTGGTTTTAGGGAAACTAGAGTCCAATCTGACTCAAGTTAATCTCCCGATTCAACATTGATTTATACCTTTCGTTCGTAGTCTCGGTCTGAAGAATTGGAAATTCTGAATTCAAGGCTGTCTCTGTCAATCCGAAATGACATATCGAGAATAGTAATATCAACATTCCATTCTCAATTCAATACTAAATCCGATCAATCTAATTCAAAATTAACAGCATAACGGCACAATCCCGATATCCCCGTCAATACAATATCATATATATCAATTACAAATCATAACCCATATCCGCTACAATCTGTAATCAATCAATAATCCAAATCTGTTCAATTTCAATCGATAAAATCAGAAAGTCATAACAATTCCAAAATCAACTTGTTCTTCGATCTGACTTCGATTCTACGATGTCTAGTATTCCCAGAACACATAATAATGATCAAATAATAATTTCTCCAATATCATAATTTCAAATCATGAAGGAACATAATAAAACTTACATCTCTTTGAAGTTCTTGACGAGAGGATCACAGAACTGTGTTCGGATCGAAGTTCTGATAACCGGATCTTGTAGAATCGAATTCTAGGCTTTGGAAGGAAATCTTGGAGAAATTCTATGGAGCTCTCGGTTCTTCCCGTAAATGGTGAAGGAAATGAAACTTTATTTATATCAAATGCATGACAAGTGTCCCACTCAAGTCATAATAGCATTTAGCCCCTAAAATCTTCACTATTTGCAATTTGGTCCTCACAACTCTTTTTAATTCAATTTCAATCCTATGGAATTGTAAAACCATGGAATATGACTCAACATTCCAAAATTCATAAATTAAATAATCTCGGATTAAAATGATATAATCTCGAGCCTTACATTTTTCTTATGAGATGTGTGCTTAGGGACTTCAATCGCTGCTATTTATAGACATCTTATACCATCGATGAATTATTGCGGGAGCCCGAGGGTCAAAAGAAGACACTACAAAAATAAATGCTTATGGTGACATTCATAAATGTCATCATATTCAATATTTAGTGACATTTAAGTTTTAGTGACACCTCCAACAAATGTCATCTATTCCAATGTCGTCTTAAACTTACTGACATTTTTTAATGTCATTATAAGATGTTAATGACAACTTCATACGTGTTACTAATTATTCATATAATGACAATTTTAAATGTCAGAAAAACTCATCTTTAAATACATTTATAGATGCCTTGTTATTACAGTAATAATGACAAATTTATATGTCAGTTAAAATCATTTATAATGACAATTAAAAGTGTCGTGTATGTTATTTATAGTGACAATAACAAATGTGAGAATATTTGGGTTGAATAAATATAGGAGGAGAGAAAATTAGATAAAATAAATGTGAGAATAAAAAAACATATTAGATTAGTTATCCTGGCATTTTTAATTGATGTCATTTTTTATATGGAGGGAGACAATTATTTTCCCTCCTCCAATATTTATCTAACCCAAATATTCTCACACTTATTTATAGTGAAAATTTTTAGTTTTTTAACGATTTTTTACGATGTGGGAAAAGTAATTGTTTCCCTCCATATAAAAGATGACATCAATTAAAAATATCATGATAACTAATCTAATATGTTTTTTTTATTTTACACATTATTAATTTTTTACAAGTGTCATTATTAAGTATTTGTAACAACATTTAATTAAAAATGTCTACAAAAAAGTGTCACAATAGCCATTTATTGTTGTAGTGAGAGGCGCATCCGTGCCTCAATTTTTCTAAAGTTGAGGGGACGTACGCATCTTTTGTCAAAAATTGTAGGCAATGATTGTCGCTATTTTCTATATGTTTTTTCTTCCTTTGATATGTGTCATTTTTTTCTTACGTCATGAACACTAGAAAGTGGACATTTTGTTGATGATTCATGGACACTACAAAGTGTTATCTTGATGCGTGTTCAATTTTATTTATAAGTAGCTGTATCTTGTCTTGATGTGCGTTCAATTTTATTTCTAAGTAGCTATATCTTGAATGAAAAAAATTATATTTATGATATTTTATTTGTATGCAGATTTATGTATATTCCGGCACCACACACTGCTGAGATTCTAGCTGATAAGCTTGTTGAGTGTTTTTTGGATTGAAATATTCATAGTAAAGTGTCATAGTTGATAATTGACAAGATCCCAAGAAAAGATTTGTCACTACATGGAAAGGTACGTCATACATGTTGTGCTCATATCTTGAATTTGACTGTGAAAAATGATTTGGAAATAATAGGTGATTCAATTCAGAAGATATGCGATACTATTATGTATTGGACTACTTCACCTTCTAGAGTAAAAAAATTTGAGGTAGTTGTGCATCAACTAATAATTGATTCTACCAAGAAATTATGTTTTGATTGCAAAACTCGTCGGAATTCTACTTTTTTTGTGTCGAACTTCACAAGTACATTTTTTTATCATTTTTTCTTCAATTAAAAACTCCTCCAATTTGGAAATGCAGCAACGTCTAGAGAACTGCAGCCTCCCCATTCCGATGAACAAACATAAAACCCTAGCACTTTTATAGAGATAAAATAAGGACTTTAACGACAAACATCTCAGTCAATTTCATGAGAACGTTTGATTTGATAGGAAAATCATAGGCATGCTCCCTCGTTTACAAATTCTGAAACTACTTATGTGAATTATTTCCACTCATTACCATGTTATAAAGGTTTTGTTGGTTGCTCTCTTTGTTCAACAAGTTTAACTAAAACTACCACGCTCAGGTGTAAGGGGCAAATGAAAGTAAAATACAAATTCATCATGAAATTGAATTATTTAAGAACTGCCTAGAAAATAAAATTTCACTACAAAGAACTCATCATTTTAGATAAAACAGCATTTTTAATGAATAAGAGTATTCTATCGAGAGTATTATTATAATGGAATACAACTATTTATGGTCAAACTCTTTAGATTCAGTCATGTTCTTGCCAGAATAAAAGCTAAAAAAGGGGAAGAAAAAAAAAACACCACTACAGAATCACAAAAGTGGAACTTCAAAGCAAAATAAACAAAGCCAGAATTTCTGCTAAATTTGTCTAACAAGAGAGTTATACGGTAAGACAATCTAGAATGTCAAGTCAATTCACACCGTATACCTGAACCATGCAAATAAGTTTGAGGATAACAAAAATCTAGATGAGTTTTCTAACTCCTGGAGAGACAATGTTTGTTAAGTATTATAGTCATTTCTATTCATTATCTTCTGCAGAAGCAGAGTAGAACTGCCATTCATGGCATTTTAAAGGTGCAAGGCATGGTGGGTACTCTAGCAATATTGTTTGGACTTTGGGGACACTTAACAACTAATGATTCTAATATTATGAGCCACATTTCCAATAATTGCTGAGATACGCTAGTTTTAAAGGTACACAACAAAAATATCCGGTTATTTATTGAAAACATATTTCTAAAAATGAATTATTTGTTCTTTTCAAAGTTAGATATCGGTACGAGCAACCAAAATATCGTGCATCTAAGGCTGGATCTAATGGCACTATAAGAGTCTTCTATTTTAAATTAAACGTAGCTTACTGACAGAAAAGATAAAAGACTACCTCGAGAAAACGATTCCAGAGCTGACAGTTTTTCAGATCAAGATCAGTCACATCTTTTGCATACCTAACACAAGAACCATTTCAGAACCATCTAGAAAAACAAAAACAAATCAAGAAAATTCCTCAAGAGACAAACCTCAGAGCTGTTTGAATTAACGAGGAGTCATCAAACGTTGGATCAACACCATCAATTGCGTCCCATGGGCCCCCAATTGCCATTAAAGTATTATTACGTTTAAGGACAGAAAATCTAAGCATATTGCAAAAATGTGGTACACGGTCATCATAGTTTCTTTCAGATGACAGCTCTGCCAGAGCATTTTGGCTCAGTCCACTCATCAGAAGAATCTGATACCAGAGAAAAAGCAAGAGAAGAATTGGGTTTTACCAAGAAAATATAGGTTTGCATATCATTATCACATTCCCTTAATGGCCGCTCTCGCAGTGATAATTGTTGTAATCATAATCCAATAATAACATTAAAAATATACAAAAAGGTTAGTGCATAGCACATAAACTTAAGATCAACCCCTTATTTTTGGGAGGATTATTGTGCAAACAAAGTAACAATTCAACATAATGTCCTCCAATTTACTGAACACTAGAATTAACAGGAAAACAAGAGATTAATAGATGAACCATCAAAAGTTGTTGCAGGTCCTCTTTTAACTTAATTGGACTCTGTGATTCATACCGAGAACTTTTAAGCGTTAAAGCAAGCTCAAGAAACTAAAAGTACCCTGGAAACATGTTACCAAAAATTTCAGTACTGACCGTTTTTAACATGTAATTGAAGTTGTATGATGTAAACCTCAACTAAATCTTGAAGGGAAATGTAATGACAAACCATATGTTGTTGGAGAAATAAGTGAATGGCTTGTGAGCCACATTTGTTAGGTCTTAAATAGCATCAGTTTGAGCAGGATGAGTGAAACTAAACTATGACGATAGGTGTCCTTACAAATGGCATCTGAGAAAATCTAGTGGCAGTATCATCACTTGGGTGTTATTGGAGAAGTGGACTGGATTTCAGCCCTAGAGTTTTACTGGAGTGGATTACAGTAAGTTGTAATGGATGCAAGCATTTTTGTTATGTTTCTTCTGGTGCAAAGTTGAGGCACCAAAGCAGCAACAGCCCATGTCCCTGTATGGTCTCTAATCCACATTTTTAATTCATAGGTACATTATAAAAAGAAGCACATTATAAAAAGAAGGTTAATAAAATAGAATACAGATGACTCAGAATCCAAGAAGCAATGGCCTCGGTCGCCTGGAAAATGAAGATAACAGGATTGATGCACAACTGATAAATAATGAAGCTAAATTTGAATAATATCATGTTATTATATAAAAGGAATGTATGATCCTTCATTATAATAATGGCATTGCAAGTATATGAGGATAAGCATGTAAATGAAGACAAAAAGCCTAAGATTGTTTAAAATCTATAAACCAAAATGTAAATTTGTCTGTAAATTTTATAATAAAACAATGTATATGAAGACCTAATATAATGAGTTAGTGACTCTGTTGAGAAGTATGTGAAAGATTAAATCATATGTGAAAGATTAAATCAGAATTGAAGCAAATACTCAATAGATTAAAAACATTACAATTCACATTTTTTCATAGAACATTACCAGCTTTGACGTATTGGCACAATTTCAGAAGAGGATATTATGTTGAGAAAAAATAAAAGCATTAGAAAGAAAACTGATGCGTGAATAAATTTTGCTTGAAACAAATTAAATCAAAAACTGAAAAGGTAATGGGGTGCTCCCAATTTGTGATGTTCGAGTAAAATGAGTGACAGTAGCGTTTTTTTGTACATAGGTTTCTGGTGAGTATTCGATGATCAAGGCTGGAGGGGTTCTTGAAATGATTGATGAGGAGAAAGTGATGATGGATGGAAGCTCTGTTATGTCTAGTCGGGCTGGAGCAGATACCATTCTCACCTATTTTGCTCTCGGAACAACTAAGTGCCTGTGCACGGAGAAGAGGTGACGTCGTCTCGATACAGGATGTGCGGTCATCTAACAAAAACAGTGGAATGCAATGCTTAAATTATTCTAACGCGGACGTGGTCGATCAAGCTGTACTGAATTTAGCAGTATGCTTTTTTATTGGAATTCTAATGGTTGTTTTGGCAAATTAACTTTCATCAAACGGTTCACTAAGAAATCGTATTGGTCTATGAATTATATCACTGCAAAACAAATACTTGGTAAAGAGTAGAAAAATAAAGATTGATCGACTTAGAAATGAATCAGGTATCTGATCACGGAACTTCATTCAAATAAAAATAAAGTACACAGTTCATCCTGTTATGATATTTTGCCTGAGCAGAAATGTTCATAATGTCAGTAAGAAATTTGCCAGTTAAATTTGCCTAGGCAAAAACGATAACAATGACACTTAATTCATTACGTAGTGCATTCTTCAAAACTGACACGTACGTATATTTTGCTTGAAACAAATTTATGTCTAGCAACCAAAAACACAATTTGTTTCAGTAACATACAAAATCTAGTAGCCATAACAACCAATTTCGTTTAATTCGAACGTGCCGTTTCAAGCCGACATTAAACGCAATTTGATATAATGAGAAGCCGAAATTTAGGGGTGTCATTCGGGTCGGGTTTCGGGTCAATCCACGAAATTTTTAATTTTTTTTTTCAACCCGAACCCGAAAACCTCCAACCCGAACACGAACCCGTCTAACCCGAATTTTATTTATTTTTTCAAAAAAATTAATGAAAAAAACTCGAAAAAATTAAAAATAATAATAATATTTTAATTTAAACACATAATAACAAAATTTTCGATTTAAATTTGAAAGTTTAACCGTAGAAAATTAAATTATATTTACTAAATCAAATAAACAATTGTTAAAAAAATAAAAAATATACAAAATAAATATTAAATGATGAAAATTTATCATATAAATATACAATAAATTTTGTTCAAACATACAATATATAAAAATATATGTAATATTTTCAAAAAAAAAGTTTTCGGGTCAACCCGCGACCCAACCCAAAACCCGTCTAACCTGGCACTAACCCGAACCAACCAAACCGAATCCGACCCGAACCCAAAAAACACCAACCTGAACCTGATTTTTTTCGTGTTGGGTCGTGTCGGAATGACGGATCGTGTTGCATATTGACCATGGTTCGCCGGAACGGATGCAACCTTGACGAGGTTCCGGGGTGTGTAGGTTGATGGCTTGTATCGGCGTTTCATATACCGAAAACGGGGATTTAACGGCGGAACGGAACGGGACACGCGGCACGGCATGGAACGGAACGGAACAGAAGGGATTTGTAGGTTGATGGCTTGAATATAAATGTTTGTTTTCATCAACTTATATTTCATTTCTCATTGTTATTTTATTATCATATTATATGAGTAATTTAATAAGCTTAATATTAATTTCACTAGGAACATTGGAAAGCAAAGCACATCGATTGATGTGAGATGGTGAATCTTGAGTCTTCTTCCCGCTGCATCCATCAATGAAAGACTAATAAAGAAGAGATCGCAAGTCAACTATTTTTATTGAGAAATTTTCATTACAAAGTGTTAAAAAAACTAAGTTAATTATAAAATATTTCTATTTTAATTGATGTTAAATAATTTGTAACATTATTTTATATAAGATTTGATGCTTATTATTAGTCCATCACTCTAAATTGATTCAAATTTGTGCGAACTTATATATATCCAATCGAAAATATTTTAAAGTTTTAATTAATTAAATACAAATAATTTTTAATAGTATATTTAATTTTTGATATGGTTAGAAATATTTTAAATATAATGACGATATAAATTGTGTTCAATAAATTGTTAATAAAATTTTAAAAATATTTTAATTTCTTATTTACATCAAATAATCTATTTAAATGATATTTATTTTAATTTTCATATTTCTAAATATTTTTCAAAATTTTTAATTTTTATATATTTATAATATTTTTTTAAAATAACCGAACCATGATATTGACACCCCTACCGAAATTCAGCCAAAAGATAGGTTACCTCAATCAAATTCAACATTGAAATTTCAGTATTGAAATGCGGAACTCGAAACGAATAACAATCAGATCGGTTGAGAGTTGAGAGGAAGATATTTGCGAATTTACCACAAAACACTTATGATTTATTGGCCGGGAAAGTGAATTTGAATTGGCAGACAGGACACCAATGGATGTGGTTTTCGGTTTCTCGAGGCTTCGACCGAGTATATGTTGGGGGAGATGGTGCAGAGGGAAGCGAAATCTATGAAGGTAAAGCAACAATATACGAGAGAATTGTACTTCGACCTCACCTTTTCTTCGATGTTCATGAACTAATCTTGAAAAATTCTGTGCCGCCCCCTTTTCTTCTATTCAATTCTACACACAGGGTTTCGTACACGCTTAGATTAGAGACAATGGAGAGGGAGGGAAAAAAAAGAAAGAAATAGGCCCATAAATTTCGGTGGGTTTGGTTATAAGGGCAAAAGAGACAAGAAATTTGGTGTCCTCGAAGAAGCGGTTTTTAAAGCCTTCTCAGCTTTAATAAAAAAAATATATATATATATTTAAAATAGTAGATATATATATATATATATATATATAAAAGGTAGATGGTTGATTTGATTGATAAATCATTGTAATCTTCTTTTCATATAACAATCTCTCTGCCCTATAAATATGGGTATTTAGTTGAAGTAATTGGCAATTCAAATTATTTCATTTCTATTCTCTTTATATAGCTTTCTAATAAAATTATAACACTTAGATGATTTGAACATTCAAAACTAACACCGAGTCGAACCACCAACACCGCGATCCACAAAATTAAATTATTTGATGTCCAAAAATCATAAATTTTTAGTTATTTATTAAATTTTAAAAAACTTTATAGGATATATAGTCTCATAATTCGTGACGGAAAAATAGAGTCTCAACTTAGATAGAAAACTCATATGCTCTTGGTCTTTGTTTATTTCTGTTAAACCGAAATAATTAATTAAATTAAATATATTTAAAAATCAGAAACTTTGTTTTAAGAAAAACTATCGTTTTAATCGATTCAAATAAATCGAACTTTAATTTCTATTTACAGATCAAATAACATTTTTATGATTAATGCAGATTCACTTAATAAATATTTTTTCCCTTTAAGAAATAATATTTTTGTAATCAAATTAAAATATTAAAACTTGAAGCAAAATGAAGATTCAAATAGCTTGCAAATGGTGTGCATATATACATTAGGAAATATTTTTAAAATTCAAAATGATTTGAAAATTCAAGATTAACTCCGGGTCGAACCAAAGACGAATCCGGACTGCCCAATTATTGAAATTTAATTCGGATCATTGCTTTTATTAATTTTGCAATTAAATTTTACCAAAATATATTGGCCTTTATATAAAATCGGAGCGTTCGCTATAACCGTTTACTGTTCAACGGTCGCGATGGAGCGGAGGTGTCCAATAACGTATATTTCCTCTCCAACGGTCGAAATCTCGAAAAACATAAAAACTCCATAAGATAGATCACAACCCCATTATCATCTCTCTTTCCCAACTCTGATTCAGCGAACTCGAAAAAAATTCAAGAAATCTCCAATTTTTTTTCTCGAATTTCTCTATTATTGTCGGAGCCCATCAGAGAAAAATCAGTTGTAATCAATTTCCAGAAGGCATGAGTTATACTACTGAGGTACAGATTTGGAACAACGCTGCGTTTAACAATGGATATTCTGAAGATTTGACGTCGGATAGACCCTCGTGGGGTTCATTGAAGTCGATTTTTGAGAATCCAAAAGCTTCTTTTGATTCGGTTTCTGGTAAGGAAAATCAAGGTTCGTTTCTGGAGAATCAGATCCCCTCCGTATCATCTTCCCTGGTGTCGTCAACTACTACGCCCTTTAAGCCAATTAACACAGACGGGGCTTTGGAGAAATCAAGAATTAAAGGAGTTGTGAGGAAGGATGGTGTAGAAACCAAGGTGCCGAAACGTGACAACGGAAAGGAGATTCGGGATGATAAGAAGATTGATGAGGAAATTAAAGAGGTTGAGAATGAAATCAGTAGGTTGAGTTCAAAATTGGAAGCGTTGAGATTGGAAAAAATGGAGATGAGCCTGCGGGTTTCGGAGAAGAGAGGTAGAGTGGTGCCCGCAAAGTTTATGGATCTGAAACAAAGCGTTTTTGCTAAGAATGCAGAAGAGGATAAAAAGGTTGATGAAATCTCATCAACAATTGGAAAATCAAGGAGAGGGGTTAGTTTGGGCCCATCAGAAATCGTGTCCGGAGTTCGAAGAGGGATCAGCATGGGGCCATCCGAGATTTTTGGATTAATGAAACCGAAGCAATTAGGCAAGCAAGAGATGATCACCCCTTCTCAGAGTAGAAGAAAATCTTGTTTTTTCAAGCTCCAAGAAATAGATGAAGAAAAGGTGGTCGAAAAGGAAAGTGTTAAAGGTTCAAGTGTAAGTCCCAAATCGAAAAAAGTTGCTTTCAAGAATCAAGTTCTGCCTAGGCAGGCCGTAACCACAATTGCATCCAGAAAGGGTATCAAGAAAGAAGATGGGATTATCAGCTCAATTCAGCCGAAGAAACTTTTCAAAGAGGCCGAAATTTTGGTAAATAAGAAGCCACTCAAGCCAGGAAGAGTTGTGGCTAGCCGCTACAATCAAAATAACAGCCAAGCTTCTATCATGAGAAAGAGGTCTTTCCCAGAGATTGACAAGGATGATACCAAACGATGTGAAAAGAAACGTTCGACATCAGCTGGGAAATCTCGCGTGGAAACAGATGAAACCAAGAATTTAGGGAGCGAATCCCTGGTTAAGAAGCAGTGGGAAATTCCTAGTGAGATTGTAGTTCACAGAAACCTTGAAGATAATGAAAAGTCTCCCCACTCCATGGTGGTGGTTCCAAATTTGCTTCCAAGAATCAGGATCGCTCGTTGCATGAATGAGAGCCTTCGGGATTCTGGACCTGCTAAACGGGTGGCTGAATTGACTGGGAAGAACTCGTATTTCTGTAATACTGATGGGGAGATGGAGCCATCAGTCTGTCAAACCCTCAATTACGCAGAAGATGATCAAATGAGTTAAAAAAAAATGGTGTAAAGTTTCGAAATAGTTTGTGTTTGCAAGTACTTTGAACTCAAATTCAGATTATGATTCGTGTGATATAACATACTGCAAGTGGGATAATTTCTTTTTGATGAATTGTATTATATCTCAGAGACTTGGGCAAGCATTCTTGTGCTTTCCACATAAATAAATCGATGCTGAATGTCTTTGATGTCTCGGAAGATGCAAGCAAACACGAGCCAACGAGAGGGAGGATGGGATTAGGCCTAGAGGAACAGAACACATGAATGACGCATCAATCACAATTTTCAGACAAAATGGAAAACGATGCTTTAATCCTCTTTTATAAATACAATAAACAACAATTTTCTTTCTTGTACACAAGTAAGTAACCTTTTCGTATCATCCGTTTGCTATAGTTGGGTCAGTTACCCCCCACCTAAGCAACCTTCTTCATATCGAACAAATGACATTTTAACATTCTGGTCCGCCTGTGCTTCAGTCTTCAAATAAAACTTTTAATTATATGATGATTTTCATTAACTAATGAATTTCTCAATAAGATGATTACAATTTAACCCGTCCATTGTAACAAATCGTCTACGTATCTTACCTAAATTAAAATATCTCGTCCACAAACACATACATAGCATAGTTTGAAAGTTGGAAAAGAAAACAACTGAAGGCAAAAAATTAAAACACGTTACCCCGGCGATGAAGTACCCAACACACATATATATTTCAATTAATTAAAATATTTAAATAATTTAAAAAATATATATTTTACACAGCATATTTTTTCTATAAATTTTTACATTTTAATTATTCGTATAAAAAATTAAAGTTTTTTTTTAAAAAAAAATATTTGAACACATCTTTACAACATCAATGTCACTTTCACAAATCTCATTTTGTAAAACCATAAAATGAAATCATCAACACATTTCGTCTCAACCAACTTACTCTCACCTTTGAACATGTTCTTGTAACCAAGTCCACCGATTTAATTTTTAAAACACACTTTCACAAAAAACACTACAAAGACGAGATCTCAACAAATGTACTCATATTTACTTGTAAAAACTTCAATTAGGCAGAGCCAGCTACAACTTCGATCAAATGAAATCTTGTCACAATAAAAGAATTTAGTGATGTTAGTTTGACTCCAATCCCATGAGAAATTTCAAGAGATGAAGCTGATGATTACACAACAATATTCGAGTTTTTCAGACCCTATACCCAATTCTTTTATTTATCAGGGTAAGAGTATAGTTAAACTCAATCACACAATGATATCTACAAAAAGTTCAAATCATACATACGAACGAAATGAAAACTTTAAAAATTTTGCCTCAGTAAATGAATATTTGATCATTTGTAATGCAGATTCACCAAGTGGGTTCTCCTGTAAAACAGGTACTTGGCTTCACTGCAACTCATTTACTATCCAACAAACATCATAGGCAGAGATAGGAATCAAAATAAAAACTCGATCTTGAAATATTTTATGGAACATATCACATAAAAGATTTGATCTTTCACCCAATATCATAGTGTATTCCCAGAAGAAACTAGAAATCGGCTTTCCACATAATTCTGTATACCTGCAACGAATCTACAACTCTTGATATCAATAAACCTTTTGGATCTTATTAACAAAACAAGTACAACTTCAGCAACAATCAATAATTTGCATATATCCTAATACTATGATTGAATTATGCATTTGCTATAAAAAAAAGAGGTGTTACAAATTTTAAAAAAGATACAGAGTCAGACATTCCAAGAAATTTCATTAAATGATGCAGCAACCCCAAGTAGGTTCTCCTTGAAAGCCAAGGACATGGGACCAGAAACACCTCAATTATTTGGATAAATCATCATGGAATACAAAACAAATGGCAAAACAGAAACTCATAGTATAAATTCAAGAAGAAGCAACAAAAACACATTAAAACAAGAAAACAAAACTGAGTTCAGCCTTAAAAATAATTGTAGTGGAAGATTTCAGAGGCTCAGATATATTAAACAGCTCTATCAATCACGTGTATTCAGAAGCAGAACTGGCATAATTAAGCTGTAGAACAATCATCACGGCCCACGAAATCCACAGAAAACAAAAACGTAACTTGTAATTAAATGAAAACAAAACTAAAATGGCTCATATTAAGAAATTCAACCATTTATCTCTTGTTTATACTTCAAAGATGATTAATCTCAGAAGCGCGGATAAATATTTAATCACTGCCAACTCATATATGGTAAAAAAATTGAAATTTCAATCGAATAAAAGAGAATATAGCGGACATTTTTAGAGGTAAAACAATACAGAAAAACGTAAAACCCCCACGTGAAGACCGCTTAAAATTTGAGCCTCCATGACTACACCTTTTTCCATGAGTTGTCAGAAAAAAAGCTAAAGGTGTGGTGAGGCAAACTGAATTGTTCAAAAACTAACGATTTTCAATAGGGTGAAAGAAATGTAGCCGCCGATTTGACACAGATTGGCCTTGAAAAAAGAAAGGTACAGAGGCAAATCTGCAACACTTGGCGGCGCCAATTTGGCACGAGTATTGGGGCCATTTCTTCAGCTTCGAATTTTTCCGAGGAGCCCGGGAGACAACGTGCGGATCATGTAAAATTACACAAAGTGAATTCAATCACACGAGAAACGCACAAGAATTAATTTTTTCAGCGTTGATGCGACGCGAATTGCTATGAAGATGAAGAAACGAGGGGAATTTGGGGTTGTATATATATATAACGATTAGAAACCCTAAAGGCGAAAAACCCTCAGTTGAGGGGAAGCGGCTGCCGTATCCCATTTGAAATTTATGGTCCAATTGACCTTAAGTGGGACGAAGCCCGTTGGACTAAATAATGGCAGCCCTTAACACGAGCTAGTCGGCCCAAAGTTCCCAATCATTGTCTCTCTCAAACAGTTAAACTTGTAAAAATTTTAATTCGATGTATTTAGAATATTTAATTGATTTAATTAATAATGAGATGCACATACATTATCTAATACAGATACAATTATATGTGTCTATTTTTATATAAAACAGACATATATTTTCGTAATGTATCTTTTTTTTCATGTTAGCGACCGACGCACGAATGTATGTAAAATATAGCACATGAATATTATAAAAAAATTTAATTATGTAAACTTTTTGGAATATATATTAAGGTAATGTGTAAATAAAAAATCTAATCTATATAATATGTGCAGAGGTGAAAAAATTAACATGTTTACAAATTGGTAACTTTTGTAAAAATATAAATAATTTCATTTTGAATGTAAATTAAAAAAATAATGAGGCTACCAAATAGTACATCATCTGGTCCACATGGATACATTATTCAGTTCACATGAAAGCATATAAGATCATATAATCTCAGTCCACTTTAGATATCAATTAATTAATTGTTATTCTAAACCAACAGATCAAACACATTTATAGATTTAGCAATATGACCAAGGTTGCATTTTGATCGATGAATTTCAAACGTATTTTGTTGTTTAGAGAATTCAGACCGCATACTTCAAATTCACACATTCCATGTTAATTAGGTGGATTTCAAGTTCACCAAATAATGATTCATTTGAAAAACTTTTTATACTTTGTATAATTAATGTGCAAATAATTAAGATATAGATTTAATATTTGATCTATTTTTTCATTGTTAACAATAAAATTATAATCGAAATCCATATCTTCTGGTGCAATCCAAAATTGTTCCCAACTGAACGACACCTTCTGCAGTTTGGGAAGATATTTCCTTGACCATCCAAAATAATTATTAACTTTAACTACAATAAATAAAGAATCAAACACCTTTTACAGCAAAGAGTCAGTTCAATCGAGTTCATTATATGTACCTAAAAATCAACAGACATAAGTAACTTTATGTTACATTGAAAATATCTTAGTTTAGGTGACGACAAATAGCATCGAGTTGTTTTAGGATTGAATTGCTATTTCTTTGTGTTAACGTGTTTCTAGTCTGATGACATGAAGTCAAGCTGGATTTTCCAATATTCAATATTCTAGTTGGTCTGCATATTTCTCCAACTAGTTATTATTAAGTCAGGATGCACATCTTTATGTAAGATCAAGTTGCTTTCAAGATTCATGCCAAAATTCTTAAAGAGTTCAAGCTGCGAATTGGCTTCTAGATGGCATACTTGCGCATCAAGTCAATCTGAATACCATCTAGACATTTCATAATATATTTTGATCAATCAATTCACAAAGAGTAATGTCTCCGGTTGATAAAGAATGTCTCCTAAAAATACAAATACATGCATATGATTTTGTCTCTCATTAATCAAATTTTCAGGAGTCGTTAATTGTCATATTTGGGTACATGTCAAGGTGAATTTATTGTGGCGTATTATGAAGAGAAATGAGACAAAGGACAACTTGTTTTTATGTCGGATATTAGTGCAAGTGATAGTTGATAAAGATCTTACTATTGAAGAAATTCAACTATATAAAGGCATTAATCAAGACCAAAGAAACTATTGAAAAATTCATAATGAGCCTTGATCAAAATCTTGAAAACTCTTATTCTTTCAAATATAAAGTTGTTCACCTTAGCGCACACTTATTTCTATATTTGATCTCTTAATATCAATTTGTGTTGCTCAATCAACTCAAGCTATATGTTTAAGAGAGTTGTGCTTTGGTTTATGTCTGAACCTAAGGTTCTATAGACATTTATTGATTGTGAACGTGTTGTAGAGATACTAAAAGTTTCATTATAGGCAGTGGATAAATCCTAACAGAAATGAGTTATTACAAAGTAGTAAAAGCAAAGTCTTTCAGTGGATTCTTTCCTTGAGTGAAAGAAGAGGGATATGTATACGGATATTGGCTACAACCTTTCATATGTCTTATGTTATTTATTTTCAGTTGTTTACTTCTATATGATTTTGTTATCTACCTGGTTATCTTGTTTAAAGTTTGTTTAGGAGAGTATATATTGTGTAATGTCCTGAAAATTTAAAAGCTCACGCGAACCACATGCACGCAAGTTATTAAATCCTCTTGTATTTTAATTAAATATTTTAATTGCATGAATTAATTATATTGTGCATATTTGCATGTTTAAAATATATTTTTCTACATTATTGCATTAAAAATTTATTTTTAAAGGTTATTCGAGTTGCGATCGAGGAACGGATACCATGACTGAAAAATAGAAAATGTTTTTATTAAATAATTTTTTTTAATTATTTAAAATATGGGTGATGTTTTTTCATATTTTTGAAAATAAGGGGTTTTGAGGTGATTTTATACGACGGGACGTAAATTTTATCAGTGTTGGTTTTTCAACAAAATACGAATGTTTTGGCAAACCGGCTAATAAATTCACAAACTTATTTAAGCAAAATTATTTTTAATATTTTAATTAAGCACTAATGGGCCTAATTAACTTTGTTAATGGGCCAAGACTTTGATTAGTGATTTAATTAGTTATATAATATACTAACCTACCCCCATAACCCTTACAAACCCACGCCTCCACCCTAGCAACACAATTTAGAATTTCTTTTCATTCCAAAAACCCACGGCACCCACAAGCACATCAAGGAGAGTTTTGTTTTGTCATGTAAATTCAAGCCATGATCGTTCGTCGTCGTTCTTCGATTTTTCAACGTAAAATTGTGCGTTTAAAATGCAAAGACACGCCATATTCTTATTTTACTCATTATCACACCATATTATGTATTTATGTATGAAATTGCATGAAAACAAGTTGCACCTTGCTATATTTTCGTAGACGCATCATATGTGATTTTTAAAGCATGTGTTTTGGTTCAAAAAATATGTTTTTGTGTGTTAGAAGGGGCTGCCATGATTAGGACATGATCTAGGATGGTTTTACACGAAAATGTGCTTGTGTTCGAAGGGCTCGGGTTGTGGGGGATTTGCTACTGGGCTTGGCTTTGGTTGGGACCATGGATTGGCTAGATTCACGTGAGGGGTCAAGGGAAGAGTCCTAGCCACGCTATGACTCGAGCCAAGGGGTTGCGGAGGAGTCCTAGCAAGTTAGGACTCCACCCGCGCACACCAGCACAAGCTGCACCATTGTGTGCAGCAGCGTGCAGATGATTAAGGAGCTTGGCCAAAGGGCTTTGGCTGGGATAGGTCGAGTTATTAGGGTCCTAAGATGGTGCATGAGGGGCTGGTTCAAGGGTTGGCTCGTTGGGTAAGCAGCTGGACAAGAAAACGTGGAGTCCTATCAAGTTAGGAAGTCTCGGCCATATGTGTTGCTGGTTTGTGGGTTCGGTTTTGGAATTTAGGGTCAGGTCCTATGGGTTCTAAGGGTCCAGGAGGGTGCCTAGAGGGGCTGGTCAGGGATGGGCTCGGTGGTGGCTCGGCTGGGAGTGTTCTAGTTGGGTTAGGAGTCCTAGATATGCTAGGATACTTATAACCTACACACATGCATGCAATTGGGTTAAGGGGCAGAAGTGTTTTGGTCGGGCCAGGGCTGGTTTTACTGGCTGGGCTTGGTCAGGATGGTTCCTAAATGGGTTGTCTAGGGTTTGGCTCAAGGTGGCTCGGGCGTGGCTCGAGTAAGTTTGGAGGTGGCTCGGTGTGTTTGAATATGTGTCAAAAACGAAAAGTTAAGAACTAAAATTGAAACCATGGGTCCACGGGTGTGGCTCATGATTTGAAAGGGTATAATAAATAATAAAAATATTATATTTAAAATTTGGGATCAAAATAATGAGGTTTGGATTTATCCAGGATGTAATCGTCGCACGAAACATTAATTAAAGAATTAATTGAAAAACCTAGTTTTAAGCTTAATAAAATTATGGAAATTTATATTTAAGCTCAAATAATTATTACAAGTCTAAGTTTTTAATTTGGGAATTTTATATTAAGGTTTAGTTTAATTTGAGATTAAAACGCATTAATACGTTACATTTAAAGATTAATTTAAAAGTCCTCGATTTATGCTAAACAAAAATACGAGAAAATTCATGTAAGCTTAAATAACTATTTGGGACATGTTAGAGTTAATGAAATTAAGAAAATTTCAAAAACGTGAAATTTTATGTCTAGTGGTAAAACAGTAATTTTATACCCGAAAATTAGTAAATGTCATGACAATGCTCTGAATGCTGTTTTATATGCTAATATGATTATTTTCAATGATTATGGATGTTTATGAATTTTTATATGTTAAAATATGTAATTTAATTGTTTATGGATTTAATATGTTAAAAATGTTTATTTTAAAAATGTTTATGGATCGTTGTATGTTCAAACGTATTTTAAAATGTTTATGGGTCTTTATATGTTAACATGTCAATTTTAAATGTTTATAGCTTTTTATGATGTTAATATGTTTATTTTTAATGTTTATGGATTTTTAATATGTTAAAATGTTATTTTAAATATTTATGATTTAATATGTCAAAACGTTTATTTTAAATGTTTATGATTTAAATGTTTATGATGTTAAAATGTTTTTTCTAAATGTTTAAGGATTTTTATATGTTAAAACGTTTATTTTAAATGTTTATGAATTTTTATTATTTAATATTAACATTTAAAAGATATGTTGTATGCTTGGTTTAAAAGAAAAACGATATTATATGCATGTTTTTATTAAGTGATGAGAATACGAAATGTTGAAGGACGTGAAGAGATTGTGACTAATATGATAATATGTTGGAGATATCGTGAGGGTTATGGTCCCAGTGGGAGCCCAATGATCATGTTTCCATGGATACGAATACGAATACGTTAATATGTTAATACGTTGGCCAAGGCCCAGTTGACCGGTGAGAGTGTTGCTGGTGTTTCCGCCGCACAGTACTGTGGTTTTCTCTAGATAGATCCATCGCCCAATACGAATACGAGTCACAATCACGATATGAATTCAACAAACACGAATACGAATATGAATATGATGTTATGAATATGTTGATATGAATATGTTTATGTTTATATGAAAATGTTTATGTTCAAAGTTGATGCATCATTATGAAAATGTTTTCATTTAAAGTTTATGCATCATGAAAATGTTTACGAAAATGTTATGTTTAAAGTTTATGCATCTTCATGAAGATATTTTAAGTACAAGTACTTTTATGGTGCATGTGTTCTGTATATGTAGTACTCGTTATCAAGATTATGGTGTGTTGAGTCTTTAGACTCACTAGGTGTGATTGATGCAGGTGATTATGATAATGGAAGTCTTGATGGTTGACCTTTGCTGGACTGAAGGTGCACATAACCCGAGGACTGACACTAGTTTTCCGCACTAGTTATGATTTATAATTTTAAGTGATGTTAAAGATATTTTTACGACGATTTATTTATGAGTGGTTTTTAAGAGGTTATAGTATGTGCTATACTTTTCAATAATGTTTTAAGTTGGTAAAACGTTTGACGATTTTATGCTTTAAACTATTCTCCTTTGGATTTTTAAATATTAGTGGTTGTTATATTTTAAAAATGGTGTCAAGGTATTTTAAAGTATATATATGTATATTTGGAATTATGGAGATTAAGGAGAAAAAAAATAAATTTCTAGCACGTTTTAAGAAAACGAGTAAAAGACGTTTTATATTGATTCAGTAGTCCAGCTGGAACCTTCCTACTTTGAAAACTCTTTTTCAATGGTCAAACTATGTCTACCTGATCAAGATAAAGACATTAATAATTTAATAACCATTTTTTAGCCCAAGTTTAAAATGAAAATTCTAAAAGATTTTATTTTACCCCTTATTTTACCCTCATTTAAATTCTTTTATGATCATAACAAGTAGTATTAGAGATAGTTTTCTCTACCTCTTATAAACATATACTCAATGACATCCTTTAACAGAAATCTAATTTTTTTCAAAGAAGATTATGATTGCAAATTTGTATGTAGACACATCTGACTGCCTAGGGTGTCAAAATCATACTCGACTTGCCAACCCAATACGGTTCAACCCGAAAAATCAGACTTGGGTTTCGGTTTGGGGTTTTCAGTTTTCCTACATTTTTATATATTGTATATTTTAAAAAAATAATATTTATTTTATATTTATATCATAATTTTTCATAATTTAATATTTATTTTGTAAATTTTTATTTTTAAAACAATTGTTTATTTGATTTAGTAAATATACATTAATTTTTTTACAATTAGACTTTCAAATTTAAATCATATATAAGGGATATTTTTTATTATATGTTTCAATTAAAATATTTTTTGAATTTAATTTATTTTAAAAAAATTTTAAAAAAATCAAAATCGGGTTGATCGGGTTGAGTCGGGTTAGTCGGGTTCGGGTTCAAGTTGTGAGTTTTCGGGTTGATTCGGGTTGAACACTTTTTAAGTAGTATTGTGCGTCAACCCGACCTCTTCCATCTGAATTGACACTCCCTGACTGTTCAAGATAATAACATGTGGTATGTCATCACTGACGGTCCAATTAAGATTATGAAGGCCAATATTGATATAGTTGTGTCTGAGGGTGCAACTCAAATAGGGGAAAGACACTGGTCCGAGTGGACCACCAAAGATAAAAAGAAATTCGATCTTGACAATATGACCAAGAATATTCTTTACAAAAATCTTGATAAAAATATTTTTTATTAAGATTAAGATGTGTTCCAAAACTAAAGAAATATAAGAAAATTGACTTAATTATGTGAGAGAAACTGTTGCTATGCATAAATTTGATCAAACTAAAATGTAACCTGAGAAAATATTAAATGAATTTGATGAAAGGTTTATCAGATATTGTTATTGAACTTGTTGCTCTTGGAAAATAATATTTTAATTATGAACTTACTTGAAAGGTTATTAGAGAATTACTACCCAGGGAATGGGATGTCATTACAGTAGGCATGAGAGAGTACAGTAGGCATGAGGTAGTCAAAGGACCTCAACAAACTTGAGCTGCATTATTTTTTTTTGATATCTTAAAACCTACGAGTTCGAAATGGGCATAAGAACATAAGAATATCCTTCTACCTCTCAGCCAACTAAAGCTTTGGTTTGAACTACCTCCACAACAAGTGCTAATGAAGAGTCATCTAACTGGAAATCTGTTGAACATATAAGCAATGAGGTTATGTCTCTTTGTGTTAAAATAATTAACAAATTTACGTGAAAGAAGCAACCTAAGTTCAATTCATATTTTAAAAAAGATCAAGCTTATGAGAATCAAACTTGTTTTAACTGTGGAAATAATGATCATGTTATTGCATAATGTAACATGCCTAAGAAATATGAAAAGAAGTCTTCTGAGAATATGAGGTACGGAGATAACAAGAGATTTTTCAAGAAAAATTAGGACCAAAAAGTTCTTGTTGGTCAGGAAAGCAAAAGCAAGTAAGCAGATTCAGATCCATCCGTCTCGGAGACCTCATCCAATTAGAGTGAAGAAGAGCAAGACGAGCGTTTGATGGCTGATGTTGAGCTGGAAATTGCAGAACTTGAGTTGGATACTGCCGATGACATGGTATTTGATTTTAGTTCTATTGAATTCACACGAGATGATATTATCACTACACTACATGGTATGATAGATGAGTTCAAAAGACTTTTACAGTCATTTGAAGAAGTAAAGACAGAAAAGAAAAGACTAACAAATAAGTCTAGTGACTCTAGATGCATGGAGCGAAAGAAATTGGACAATATTAGGGTAAAACTCAATCTAATGGGTACCGAGAATGATGATTTGGGTATATTGTTCCAAGCAAATATCAATGAGATAAACGATTGACACATCTAGTAAATTTTTCGAACAAGTCTTTTGTTTCTTTGTTAAAATGCATGAGAAGCAAAAACCAGCTGGTGACAGAACTGGCTTGAAGTTTAGCAAAAATGAATTCAATTTCACTGAGGCAAATACTCAATTGTGTCTGGACAAAGTCAAGTCTAAATCGATATACTTTGTTCGGTTCAGCACAATATATGAACATGATAAATCAAAAGTCCAAACTAGCCAGACTGTATTTTTTTTAGAATAAAGCTAAGCATAGAGGACTTAACTATGTTGAATCTAAGAGTTCTAAGTCTAGCAGCACACAGCTCAAGCATAGACAAATCACAACCGCCTGAAATAAAGATAAAGGTCGCTCGAACTTGAGACTAACATCTGTGATGTTGTGTACCATGTTTCATTGATAGGAACATAGAGATGTTCAAACATACATATGGATACTCATATGACAAGTTCACTGAAAAACCCTCCCTCAGAATTTTCAAGTGGCTATCATTTATCGAGGAGTTCGTGGTTATGGTTGTACATTATTAGTCCTTACGACCCGAAACAACAGTGAGGCTCTACGTATTAGTGCTACACTTTGACTCGTTTAACGGCTCCATGAGGGTTATCAGGTGGTGAGATTGTATGTAGTGGCGACATACATAGGAGTCAATGCATTGTACTCAAGGATTCACTTCTTACCTATAGGTGTAGATATCTTATGTGATCTAATGAGTTAATATTGCATGAAACTCTGGCTAGATCATCTTCTGACGTTCTTATATCAAGGAATTGATACATAGAACGAGGCTAAATAGGTTAAGCCCGGATAGAAGATAGATGGTATCCTGGATCACAACGAGTTTTTAACACACAACTAGTTATATCACCGAACAATTGAGGGTTACAAAAGTATTTGTTTATTTTTTTCTGTGGAGATAATCAAATTGAAGGAGTTGAATTTGACAACTTGAGTTTGATATGATTAAACTTTATTAGCTAAGAAATTAGTCACATTTCATTATTGGAAGTTTGAGAATTAAAATGCTAAAAACAATACAACTAGCTAACTTTATAGGGAAGTTTTCCAAAATCGGCAGTTGTCTGAAAGTTTTCAGTGGGTCAAAAATCAAGCCATATATCATAATAACGAGGTATTTATAGTCGCTACATAGATGATATCAGATTTTTATCCGGGATCCCGAAATTAATCAATAGTTGGTTTTAATACATGTGGAGAGTTTTGATTGACTTTGATTGTATAAGTATGAGCTTTTAGAAACTTGGAGTGCACAAGTCTTAGCTCAATTAAATTAGTTGGTGACCTACAAAAGGTTGGTCACATATCTATAAATAGGCTATACGAGCCTATTGTTAGATACAACTTTGCATTATCAAATTTTTTAAACCTCTCTCTCACACACACCAAGTTGACACCTACTTTCTCTCACTTAAAGTTTCGGGCGTCGTTCTTATTCTTCACCTTAATATCAAAATTCTTCTAGTTTTCTACTGCAAATTCGAAGAGGATCAAAATCACCTTTCATGGACTTTATAGAGGAGAACTTGAAGAAGGATTCAAGGGATATTCACGAGAAGTACAGCGAGGATAGCTATATTTGTAGAGAGATTTACAACATGAGCTATCTTCGTTATTCTGGCAATAGTTGGATCCATTCTGAAATGTTCACGTTTGTAGGTAAATCTTTTAATAAATACCCTATTCTTGAATTAAACCATACGCGTGCCCGAGCTTATTATTGTATGAAGAAAATAAAATTTAAAACTTTGGATGTGTCTTGGGCATTAGAAAATAATACATTAACAGTGGTATAAAAACATAGGTTTCTTTAAATTATATGGTTTGTGTGTTTATTGTTTAGTCATGATGAATTTATTATTTCCAGTCGCATAAGAAAATTTCAAAAATTGCAGGAAAAATATTTTATTTTTCAGAAAAGAAAAAATTATTTTATGTGTGTTTCTGGAAACTATTCGGGCGGCGCACATGGGAAGTAAACTTCCCGACGGACAGCACTGGCCGCAAGTTTCAAATAAAAAAAGGTTTAGGAAGTGCTTTTTGCGCAGCCTTGCTCGATAGGGACTGCCCAAATTGTCCAGGATCACACGTGACAGGGATAGGATTGCCCAAAGTTGTTCGGGTATCCCACGAACCCAAAATAGTTTTCAGTCCGGGGAAATTTTATAATTTTAAATAATTTTTGGGTTTAATTGAAATTTTTTGAAAACCTAACTAAAGGAATCTGCTCTACAAGACCGGCATAGGGATTACGTGCTATGGATTACAAACTAGATGGAATAAACTTGGATTCCCTCTCCGTCCTTTCATCTTCGGTATCTCTCTTATGATACTTTATCGCTTTAGATATTAATTGAATAAAATAAGATAAGACTGGTATGAAGACTTCCAGGGCTTGTCTTTCAGACTTGACAACTTGATCGGACTATCGTAACAATTGATGGATATGGACCTATTGTAACAAAGAGCTACACACCTAACAAGCACTGCAACAAATTTTTTATTTTAAAAAACTATTGTAATTTATATTTTAACAACGGTTTTTGTCCGTTATTTATTAGCGGTTTTTTCGAAGCTACGACAACGATATATGAGAAACTGTTGTAGTTTTGCGTGTTTTTTCGTAGTTACAACAACGGGTTTTCAGAAACCATTGTCTTATTGTTTTAAAAATAACGGTTTTATAAACCATTGTATATTAGCGTGTTTTTTTGGACAAACAACAACGGTTTTAGCTAACCGTTATTGATTAGCGTGTTTTTTTGGAAAACAACAATGGTGTTAGCAAACCGTTGTTGATTAGTGGAAAACAATAATGGTTTTAGCTAACCGTTGTTGATTAGTGTATTTTGTTTGGAGAAACGACAACGTTTTTAGCGAACCATTGTTAATTAGCATGTTTTTTTTTTGGAAAAAGACAACGGTGTTATATAACCGTTGTTGATTAGCGATTTAAAATTTTGTTAAAATATATATTATTAAATACATATTTAGTTAGAACCGTCAATTTAGATTGTGCTCGTGGAGTAAGCCACTCCGCCACATAATTTAAGTGAGTTGGGTTAAAAATTTTTCAACCCAAAAAAAGGCGGGCATAGGCTGGTCAACCGCGCGGGATTAGGCGGGCCAACCCAAGCGGTCCATGGACATGGAAAAAATAATATTTTTTGTATTTTTTTATATATGATAATATAAGTATTTTTTAATGAAATTTTTGAATATTTTTGTATTATTTACTTTGTATAAAATATACAAGTATGAAATCAATAATAAAAAATTTTATTGATTTTTTTCTTCCATAAATGTTTATTTATGTAATGAAAATTTAGATATATTATGTAACGTCCGAAAAACCAACCTACGTAAACCGCATACATGCAAAATTATTTTAATTGCTTAATTGTTTTATTAAATTGATTTTAAATGCTAGAATGACATTTATTATATGATTAAATGTATGATTATATGATTAAATGATAATATGACATGATTACACGAAATTAAGGATTTTACCCGATTATTCAATAATAAGTAGGGGAAAGGAGACAGGGGACGACCAAGACAAGAATATGTATTTTTATTGAAATAATGGCAAGGCTTCCTAATATGATTTAAAAATGATTTAATTTTCCTAAAAATATTGGAGTTCGAATTATTTTAGAAGTCGAGCAAGATTTTTTTCTCGGGAAGCCGGTTTTGGGCAAACAAGGAGTTTTAAAAAATCAAAAATATTATTTTATGGAAACTTATTTTATAAACTTTTATGTTTTAATTAATTAATTGTTATTGGGCCCAATTTAATGATTTAAAGAAGGCCCAATTACCCTTAATCTTGCAAGCCCAAAACCAAAACCCATTAGCATGTTAATTAATTATAAATAAGCTACCTAGGCTTTCAAAACACCACAATTAAACCTACTTTCAGCTGAAAAACTCACTCACACACACTAGGATTTTCGAGATTTTGGAGGAAAGAAAAGCTTGTGTTCTTCGTGATCCGGTCATCCAACGTCGCACCCTTGCCAACGATTGAATAATCGAGCGTTATAAACGCAAAGGCACGTTTCCTAAAACCTTTTTAAAACATCATAAAAATCATAATATGTGTGTTTAATTGTTTATGCATGAAAAATATGATTGTTGGATTAATTTTACGGCAGATCGTATATTTTCAAAAACGCGACGATTTTACGTTATTATGAAAAAACGTTTTTGAATCCGACAGACATGCTGCCAAAAATGATAAAATATGAATGATTTATAGCCAAAACATGATAAATTAATCAAGAAAACAAGTTAGAACGGAAGGGGAAGAATTACAGGAGAGGGCCGAGAGTTTTAAAAGGCTTGTGCACTTGTTGGGGGTTCAAGGGACTCGTTTCTTATGCATGGGGCTTAGGGGTTCGACCAGGTCTCAAGGAGGGATCGTGCTGGACGTGGGTCAGAGTTAGGAAGGGTCCTAGAATGGCTAGAACCCCTGGCGCGCAGCTTTGGAGGAGTCCCATGGAGCAGAGACTCCTCGCGCGAGCAGGTAAGGGTGACAGCAGCCAAGGGGGGCTGGCTGCTGGGGCTTGGGCGAGTTAGGTAGGTCCTATAGGGTCTAAGGAAGTTGGGTAAGGGCTGTGAGGGGCTGGTGCAGCTGGGTCGCTGCTGGCTCGAGGAAAAATATGAAATCGTGAGAGAGCCTTAGCGCGCAGGGTGGTTGTGCTTGGTTCAGAGCTTCGTGCTTGGGGTTCCAGGGCTTGGGCTGGTCTGGGTAGGGGCTGGGCGTGGTCCAGGGTTGGTTAGGGTCAGGTGGGTTTGGTGGTGGCTCGGCTGGAAGAGTCCTAGTGGGCTAGGACTCAATAGGCGTGAGTTCCCTTCCTTGTGCAGGTTTGTGCTAGTGTCCAGGTGAGTTTGAGCGAGCTAGGGTCTGGTTCTAGTGGTTGGGCTTGGTCAGGAGGGTTCCTAGATGGTTTGGCTCGGGTTTGGCTCACGATGGCTCGGGCATGGCTCAAGTAAATACGGAGATGGCTCGGTGTGTACCTATATGTGTCAATTTCAAAAATTAAAAGGCTAAAATTGGAACCATGGGTCCACGGGTGTGGCTCATGATTTTTAAGGGTAGAATAAATAATAAAAATGTTATGTTTAAAATTTGGGATCAAAATATTAAGTTTTGGAATTATCCGGGATTTAATCGTCGCACGAAACGTTAATTAAAGAATTAATTGAAAAGCCTAGTTTTAACTTCATAAAATTATGGAAAATTATATTTAAACTTAAATAATTATTTAGAATAATCCCATGTCATTAAAAGTGAGAAAAAAATAAATTCGAGAATTTTTTACGTCCAGGGGCAAAACGGTAATTTTACACTTAGAAAATACGTAAACGCTTGGTAACGTCCCGAAGGATCATAATGCTTGTAAAATGATATTCTATGTTTTAAAATGATGATTTTGATGATAATATGTATTTTTATGATTTATGGTAAAGCTGTGCAATTTATACTGTTTAAAATGTTATTTTTCGAAAGTTATGTTATTTTATGATTTTAAAGAAAAGAGAAAATATTTTGAGGGAAGTGAATTGACTGTGACATATGATATATGATTTGTGGGGGATCCGTTTATGTTGAGGACAGTGAACTTACAATTTTGTGAGGATGACGTGAGAGCCAAGGCTCCAGAGGATCCTGTTTACAGGCCAAGGCCCCAGGGGGACCCCGTGTATGGGAAAAAGTCCCAGAGGACCCCGACGATCGTATTTACACGGTGGAGCCTAGTGCACACCCCCATAGGCCATGTGGAGCTGAAGACTAATCAATCGACTGGAGGATAAAAGCTAGTCACTTTCAAGTATCAAACTTCACCCAAAATAATATATGATTAAAAGCTTTATGATTAAAATAATTTTGTGATATATGATTTATGATGATGATTAAAGCTCATTTTTAAATGATTTTTAAAATGATTTATTTATGCTTAAAGTTATTTTTAAATGGTTTATTTATGTCCTAAGGCTATTTTAAATAAAATATGATTTTTAATTGCATGTGGATATATATGTATTATTTGCTATCAATGTTTAGAACGTGCTGAGTCTTTAGACTCACTAGATTTATATGATGCAGGATTTGATGATTTATGGGAGGTGCTGAAGATTGAGTGGATCGAGTGCAGCAGTACACACCCGAGAGCCTTTATGTTTCTGCACTAGCTTGTTAGATAAATTATTTAAAGATTATGTTAATGATTATTATTATAGATATTTTTATGCTTTATTTATTGTTAGTTGATCTTTTTAAAGGTCAATTTAGGAAGTTTTGGTTAGCTGATGATTTATGATTTATTTTATGCACTTGATATTTAAATTGTTACTTTATTATGATTGTTAGAAATGTTAAGTTATTTTATTCATTTAGTATTTTAGAGTTTATAATTTATGAATAGAAAAAAAAATCGAGGTCGTTTCATATTATATTGGTTTATTATTTTATTTTTTGTTTTATTTTTTTAGTCTGATCTGTGGGTTGTCTCGTCTGACCCACAATTCACCTTGGGATGGGTTGGGTTGAAGATTTCCATCCGGTCGGGATTGTGGGCCGGCCCACCCTACCCCGCTAAATGACTGGTTTTCTGTGGGCTGACCCACCTCGTCTTGGATTGGCCCGTCTGATAGCTCTATATATAATTGTGATTAATTATCTGTTAATTTTGTGATTTTAAAATTATTATTGATATGTTAAATTAAAATAATTATTTATATCTAAAAAATTTAAAAATATATTAAAATGTGTATTTTATAATATCAAATATTAAAATGGTATCAAATACATTTGAAATTTAAATAGTATTATGTTTTTAAATTATCAAGATCGGATTAAAAGAGAGACTTAATTAAACTCAATTATTGGTGTGAATACAAACCTACAGCTGATGTGTTCAACGAAGAAAAAGAAAAACCTAATTGCTTCATTCCCTCGTCGTTCATCTTCCTCACCATCTCTTCGTCGCGTCTCTTGTAATCATAGCTCCGACCATCGCCTCTACTAGACGAAGACGTCACCAATCAGAAGCAACTTTAACAGAAGGAAAACAAGCCCGGATCTTGCAAGCGCGAGCCCTCTTCGCGCGATTGTTCCAGTGTTGCAATTCCAACATATTTTAGGTGAGTTTTTTCTTCAATTCTTGGGTGTTTTGTGTTTAGTTGAGGTTGTGCTTCGATTTTTTGGGTTTTTTGTATTAAACCTCTGTATATTTCACGAGATCGCAGCTAACTATATTGCAGAAGCTCATATCCTTTTTCCATGTCTCTGAACCTTCACTATTAGTAACATATATCATTACTGTGTTGGTTCAGATTGTGAAGAAATAGAGACCAAAATTCCAGAAATTGGGGGCTGGCTCTGTGAAGGGTTTGTATGGTTCCAGAAGAGGAGGAACCGTTGGAAGACTAAGCAATTGGAAAAGGACTATGATGTCTTGAAGAGCCAATTCGAAGCACTGGAATAGGATAACAATACTTTCTAGTTTCAAAACAAGAAACTTCAATCACATGCCAATTCATTTAATCATTTACTTTTCTTTTCTTCTTTAAATGTTCTTTAACTTGTCAATGTTGAATTTGGTAAATAACCCGTAATGTAATCAGTCATAGGATCTTTAATTGTTGATCAAGCTGATTAAACCAAGTTGGTAATTTGACTAGTTTTTATTATTTGATTGCAGTTATTTTGACCAGTATTTACTGCGACAGACCAATTTCAAAGGTGGCAAGCTATTAGGAGCAAGCTTCTTTTATGCGGATTTGAGCGGTAATTCCTTTGTTATGGTTGTTTTTCAAGTGTAGTTGTGTTGTTTTTCAAGTGTGGTTGTGTCACGTGATGGGTCTGATATGAATATTTCATGCTTTATGTGCACAAAATTGAAGGTGACAGTGGGATAGGAAATTTGCTTACTTTCTAGTTTACAGTCGGTAAAAAAGCTGCGGCGGCGGTTTCTTGCAGGTATGTTTCTGCATATTTACGAATAAAATTATTGTCATTGTTGATAAAGCCATCGCCACAAAATACAGCAAATGAAGCTACGTAAAACAACCATTGTTGATAGATTCATCACAACATTTATGTCTAATTTTGTTGTTTACAACTATTTTGAACACCAACCTAACAATATTTTTACAACTATTTTGAAGGATTTGACTCATTGTCGGTTGGTTAGCTGTACGTATAATGGACAAATATTGGATGTCAAAAAATAGGTTATCACATGAATATGAGGTTGGGGTGGAGTATTTCTTGCAGTTTGCATCGCGAAACGCTAACAATCTGAATGCAATGCCTTGCCCATGTGCAAAATGTGGTAATCTAAAGACGAAAGATATTGACACTATAAGGGCTCATTTGTGTTTTAATGGTATAGATTTAACATATCACACATGGATTTGGCATGGCGAAAGATCTAAGTTCGGGAACTCAATGAATGATAGTGATCGAGTAGGGCAAGATGAACGCAAATATTTTACCGAGGAACCTATAAGTATGGTACATGGTGCATATGATAGTTATGCTGAGAATCCAAACCAATTCCATAAGCTACTTGAAGATGCCGAGAAACCTTTTATATCCTGGATGTGTTAAATTTACAAAGTTATCTGCACTTGAAAAATTATATAACTTGAAGGCAAAATATAGTTGGAGTGATAAAAGTTTCACTGATTTACTTAGTTTGTTTGGGCAAATGCTTATAGATGACAATGAATTGCCTTTATCTTTGTATGATGCTAAGAAAAGCTTATGTGCTTTAGGGATGGATTATGTGAAAATTCATGCTTGTCCTAATGATTGTATCTTATACCGGAAGGAGTATGAGGATTTTACCAGTTGCCATATTTGCGGGATGTCAAGGTGGAAATTGGGTAAAAATTCTACGATAAATGGAGGAGTTCCTGCAAAGGTCCTTAAGTACTTCCCACCTATTCCCAAATTTCAAAGATGGTTTCAGAAGAAGGTGATATCTAAGGAATTAACTTGGCATGCTGATAAAAGAATTCGTGATGGATACTTGCGTCATCCGGATGATGCACCCTCTTGGAAAGTAGTGGATCACAACTTGCCAAATTTTGCTTCCAAGCCAAGAAATCTAAGATTGGCCATATCAGCAGACGACATCAATCCGCATAGTTTGATGAGTTCTGCATATGGTTGTTGGCCAATTGTGATGATCACTTACAACCTTCCTCCAAGTTTGTGTATGAAGAGAAAATTTATGATGCTCACTTTGTTGATTTCTGGTCCCAAACAACCGGGAAATGATATTGATGTCTACTTAGCACCTCTAATTGATGACTTAAAATTTTTATGGGATATAGGTGTTGATACATATGTTGCATGTCGAAAAGAAATTTTCTCGCTTAGAGCTGTGTTACTATGGACGATCAATGATTTTCCTGCATATGGGAACATGTCAGGTTGTATTGTGAAAGGATATTGTAACGTCCGAAAAACCAGCCTACGTAAACCACACGCATGCAAAATTATTTTAATTGCTTAATTGTTTTATTTAATTTCTTTTAAATGCTAGCATGATATTTATTATATTATTAAATGTACGATTGCATAATTAAATGATAAAAAGACACGATTTCATGAAATTAAGGATTTTACCCGAATATTCGATAATAGGCAGGGAAAAAGAGACCGGGGACGACCAAGACAAGAATATGTATTTTTATTTAAATAATAACAAGGCTTCCTAATATGATTAAAAATGATTTAATTTTCTTAAAAATGCTGGATTTCAAATTATTTTACGAGTCGAGCTCGATTTTTCCCGAGAAGCCGGTTTTGGGTAAACAAGGAGTTTTAAAAGATCAAAAATATTATTTTTGGGAAACAGATTTTATAAACTTTTATTATTTAATTAATTAAGTGTTATGTGCCCAATTTAATTAATTTAAGTAGGCCCAATTAGCCTTAAGCATGCAAGCCCAAAACCAAAGCACATTTAGCTTGTTAATTTATTTATAAATAAGTTACTTAGGTCTTCTAAACCTCATAAATCATCACCCATCAGCCAAAATACACCTCAAGCACACACATCAGATTTTCGAAATTTAGGAAGAAATAAAAGCTTGTGTTCTTCGTCGTCCAACGTCGCACCCTCGCCGAAGATCGTATATTCGAGCGTTATAAACGCAAAGGCACGTTTCCTAAACTCTTTTAACATCATACAAATCATATTATGCATGATTTAATTGTTGATACAAGAATAAAATAGGTATTCAATAATTTTTACGGAGTCCAATGATACGCTGCCAAGTTAGGATGTTATATGATTGGAACATTATCAAAACATGATAAATATTGAAGGAAATAAGGTTGGAAACCTTGGGCAATAATCCAGAAAGAAGGGCCGAGAGTTTTAAAAACAAAAAAAAAGTGTGTGTATGCTTGTTGGGGTTCAAGGGTTCGGTGTTTTTGGCATGGGGTCACGGAGCTGGCCAAGGCTGGTTGGGGGCTTGGCCAGGGTCAGGTTCGAAGGCTAGGTAGGGTCCTAGGGTGGCTAGGGGTCAAGGTAGTGGCTAGGGAAATGTCCTAGTGAACTAGGACTCTCCCCCATGCACGGTTCTGTGCGCAGCAGGGAAGTGGGCTTGCAGTTGGCCTGGGCGTGAGCCAGGCTGGTCCATCGGAGTCAAGGGAGGTTGGCCAAGGGTTGGGTCATGGGTTGGTACAGGGTGGCTTGAGGTGGCTCGAGCCAAACGCAGGAAAACATGGAGAACACCTTCAAGGATGCGCAGGCTGCTGCTTGGTTTCAGGTGGCTCGTGCGCGCGGTCAGGGGCTGGGCATGGTCCAAGTATGATTAGGGTCATGGTGGTTTGGTGTGGCTCGGTTGGAAGAGCCCTAGGCTAGCTAGGAGTCCTAGTGCAACTAGAACACTTCACACACACTCATGTAGAAATTGTAGCTCGGTTCCAAGAGGGTTTGAGCGACTTGGGGGCTGGTTCTTTGGGCTGGTCTTGGTTAGGAGGGTGCCTAGGTGGGTTGGCTAGAGTTTGGCTTGAGGTGGCTCAGGCGTGGCTCGAGTAAATAAGGAGTTGGCTTGGTGTGTCCTTGCAAGGGTCAAATTCAAAAATTTAAGAATAAAAATTGAATCCATGTGTCCACAGGTGTGGCTCATGACTTGGAAGGGTAGAGTAAATAATAAAAATATTATGTTTAAAATTTGGGATCAAAATAATGGGTTTTGGATTTATCCGGAATTTTATCGCCGCACAAAACATTAATTAAAGAACTAATTGAAAACCCTAGTTTAAGCTTTATAAATTTATGAAAAATTGTATTTAAGCTTAAATAATTATTTAAGGTAAGCCCATGTCATTAAAAGTGAGAAGAAAGATAAATTCGAGAATTTGTACGTCCACGGGCAAAACGATCTTTTCACACTTAGGAAAATACGTAAGCTCTTGACAGCATCTCGAAGGATCATAATGCTTGTAAAATGATATTTTATGATTTATTATAATGATTTTGATGATAATATGTTATTTTACGATTTATGGTTAAGCTGTGTAATTTATACTGTTTAAAAAGCTATTTTTGGAAAGCTGTCTTATTTTATGATTTTTAAAGAAAAGAAAAAATTTTTGAGGGATGTGAACGACTGTTACGAAATATATGATATATGATATATGATTTTGTGGGGATGACGTGAGGGCCAAGGCCCCAGAGGGAGCCCATATACGGACCAAGGCCCCAGAGGGACCCCGTTTACAGGCTACGGCACCAAAGGGACCCCGTGTATGGGAAAAGTCCCCAGAGGACCCCGACGATCGTATTTCCACGGTGGAGCCTAGTTCATACCCTCATGGGCAATGTGGAGCTAAGACTGCAGTAGACCAAATGATAAAAGCTAGTCACTTTCAAGCATCAAACTTCACCCAAAATGATATATGATTGAAAGCTTATGATTAAAATGATTTTTATGATATATGATTCATGATGATTATTAAACCTATTTTTAAATGATTTATTTATGCTCAAAGCTTATTTTAAATGATTTTTAAAGGATTTATTTATGTTTAAAGTTATTTTAAAATGATTTTACGATTTAATTATGCTAAAATAATTTTAAATGATTTATTTATGTTCAAAAAATATTTTAAATAAAAATATGATTTTAATATATGTGAATGTATATGTATTATTTGCTATCCATGTTTAGAACGTGCTGAGTCTTTAGACTCACTAGGTTTGTATGATGCAGGATTTGATGATTTTATGGGAGACGGTGATGATTGAGTGGATCGAGTGCAGCAGTACAGACCCGAGGGCCTTTATGTTTCCGCACTAGCTTATTAGATTTAGCAATTAAAGATTATGTTAATGATTTTTATTAGAGATATTTTATGCTTTATTTTTATTTTTATTTGATCTTTTTAAATGTCGATTTAAGAATTTTGGTTAGTCGATGATTTAGGATTTTATTTTATGCACTTGAGATTTCATAAGTTAATTTATTATTAATGGTTGGAAATTTTAAGTTTATTTATTTGGTATTTCTAATTTATGGTTTATATTTTAGTATAAAAAAAATAGAGGTCGTTTCAGATATCATGCATGTCCAATATGTAGTGAAGAAACATATTCGACGAGGTTGAAGCATAGTAGAAAAATTGTGTACACAGGCAATAGAAAGTTTCTTCCTACAATTCATCTGTATCGAAGGCAAAAGAAAGCATTTAACGGGAACCTAGAGTTTAAACTCACACCAAAACCATTAACTGGGCATGAAGTTTTAGAAAGAGTTGAAAGAATTAATTATCGTCTGGGAAAAATGAGTGGGAAGCTTTAGTTGAAGGTAAGTGATGAAAAATCATGTTGGAAAAAGAAATCTATATTCTTTGAACTTGAGTATTGGAAACATCTACATGTTCGACATGTTCTTGATATGATGCATATTGAAAAAAATGTTTGTGAAAGTTTCATCGGTACGTTACTTGACAGTCAAGGAAAAACAAAGGATGGAGTTGCAGCAAGACTAGGCCTCATGGAGATGAATTTGAGGACTGATTTGATACCAAAGATGGGGGGAGAAAAGAATGTATTTTCCAGCAGCCTGTTATACACTAAGCAAGTCTGAGAAAATAAAATTTTGCAATTCTCTATTTGAAATAAAGGTCCCTACGGGTTACTCATCTTATATTAAAAACCTCGTGTTGATGAAGGACTTGAAACTTGTTGGCCTTAAGTCACATGACTATCACACTTTGATGCAACAATTGCATCCAGTGGCCATACGTGGTGTCCTGCCTAAACATGTTAGAGATACCATCACTCGGTTGCGTGGGTTCTTCAATGTGTTATACAATAAAGTGATAAATGTCTCAAAGTTGGACGAGATGCAAAGAGAGATTGTGATGATATTGTGTTACTAGAGAAATATTTTCCCCCATATTTTGTTGATATAATGATTCATTTGACTGTTCATCTTGTGCGCGAGATAAAGTTGTGTGGACCGGTTTGGTTTAGGAATATGTATCCATTTGAAAGATTCATGCAGATATTGAAAGGCTTTGTGCAAAATCGCAATCGGCCTGAAGGGCGAACGTTATATTGCTGAAGAGGCTGTGGAATTTTGCTCGGACTACATGTCTAGTGTAGATACAATTGGTATCCCATCAATGCATCAGAGAGTACAACTCACTATGCCTATGTCTGGTTCAGTAATGCACTACACTAGTGATGATGATTTGAATCAAGCACATCATTATCTATTGGAAAATGATGTTGACGTTGATCCTTATATCGAGTAATTTCTTTGACTTAGTAATACTTTCTTGCTATTCTTTTTTACATTCAATCGATTAACTTATCCTTAATCATTTCATCAGGGAACACACGACATTTTTGGATGCAAAATTTTCTCATAAGGCTCAATCCAAAAGGTGGTTACAAGATGAGCATAACCGAAATGTAAGCTGTCTAAATATCAGTATTATTATTATTTTTTTAAAACTCAGGGATAAATTTTAGAACTTTGTGAAATGTAGGTTGCAAGTGCAGTTGGCAATTCCACTTGTGAAATTTCAGAAAGATTGAAGTGGGTAGCGTGCGGATCTAGCAAACAAGTGTTAAAGTACTCTAGTTATTTGATTGATGGGGTCACTTATCATACAAAAGAGCGAGAAGATATACGAGTTGTGCAAAATTCCGGAGTAAGCTTAGTCGCAACGACAATGCAAGTTGCTAGTGCAAAGGATAAAAATTCATTTGTGTCAGACATGATTTTTTATGGAGTTATTCAAGAAATATGGGAACTTGATTACCAAATGTTTCAAATTCCAATGTTTAAATGTAATTGGGTTGAGAATATTAACGGTATTAAAGTTGATAATCTTGGTTTCACGTTTGTAAACCTGAAGAGAATTGGATTCAAGTCTGATTCTTTTATCTTGGGAAGTCAAGCAAAGCAAGTTTTTAACATTGAAGATCCTCAAGATCCTGCATGGCATGCTCTACTTGCAAGTCCCACCAAAGAGTACATTGAATACATGAATGATGATGAATTGGAAAATGTTGTAACCCACTATCAATGTTTTGCACGAGGGTTTATATCAATGGATGTTGATGGAATAAATGAAAATGAACCGCCATGCATTCGTGAAGATTGTGATGGGTATTGGTTTGACAATAATTAAGTGCAATCCTAAATGACTTGAACCAGCATAATAGGTTACATTCCCTTACTGTTCTGCATATTACAGTTTCATATAGAAAGAAAAATAAAGAAATGAATACTAATTTTTTTATGACATGCGTTGCATAGTGCATTTTTGTGATTGCCTAACATATTGTAAATGCTTGCAGGATGTCAAAGAATGAGAAGCCTAAACAGAATACTGCATATTCTGCCACTGACAATAGTTGTGGAGGCAAAACAGTTTTGGAATCTACAGAGACCAAAACAACGAGATCATCTAGAGGTCGTACACGTTTGGATAGGCTTGTTAGGCAAAGTGTTCATGGAATTATAAAGGATGTAAGGTTCAATATTGGAGTTCTTGTTCGAGAAAAGTTATATTGGAGTTCTTGTTCGAGAAAAGGTAAATATAAGTTATCAGATTTGGAAGAAGGTTCCAAATGACGTCAAAGAATGAATATGGGAATCGGTTAATGTAAATTATAATGTTTTGACTATTTTAATTAGTTTTCGTATGGTTATGATATGTTTAATGTTATGGGTTAATATGACTTCTACAACTGACATACAATATTGATCAAAGCAGGAAGAAGGGATGTCTGAACTCTTCAAATAACAAGTGGCGACAATATAATTTCTCACTCGTAAGTTCATTATTAGCAAGCGCGATAAAACTGAGGATTTGAAAGAACCACCTACTGGGTTTGGTATTACAAGAGATGATTGGAGTTCATTTGTAATCAGTCGCTTGTCAGATGACTTCATGGTAAGATTCTTAATTTGTTATTTTCAAATAAGTATACCATAACAAATTATTTCTATTGAAATTTGATATATGTGGGCAATGTTCAATTAACTAGAAAGTAAGTGAACAAAAGAAGAGAAGAAAGCAAAACATATGCCCCCATCGTATGTCTCACAAAGGATATGCACATTTCGCCGATGAAATAGTAAGTACGATTTTAATAAATCTGCCTAAATATAAATATCATACATATTGTTTGTAGGCAGATGAGCAGTGACGTGTATGCGAAAATTGATGCAATGAAAAAACTATAATGTTGTTACTTAATGGTGAATCCCTACCTCAGCTGTTTATCACTATTGTTCGATATGTTCTGCCTTCTGATGACCACACTGTTCAGAAACTCTTAGTGTTTTACTTGGAAATTATTGAGAAAGTTTGCAGAACAAATAAGGCAGAGAAAGGGAGTTAATTCGAAAAGTTTACTAAATCCATGCTATGTGATTTATAAATTTGTTGATATCATACATATTGTTTGTAGGCAAATGGGTTATGTGACGATGATGAGATAAATCGAGCAATTATGTGGAAGAAAGGACGGGTCAATAAGAAGGATCAATATGAAGGCGAAGAGTTGAAATCGGCAATAGAAAAGATTGTAAGCAAACAATACATGAAAATGAATAATTTTTATTCAATATAACTGTTTTTAGTAATTATCTTGTTCTTTTGTGCATGACATGATGATTATGTGCAACAAAAACTCGAGGGTACATTGCAATTTGAAGACGGAAAAAATGATATCCTTACGAAAGCACTGGATTCACATGAACATGTTGGTCGTGTGAGAGATGTTGGAGGCCATATCACTCCAAGCATCTACTTCAATATTTGTAGAATATGGAAGAGTCCTCTTGTTGATGACCATATAATCCTTAATCGAAAAAAGGAGTTGATGGAGGCGAAGATATTAATCTCAGAACAAGATGCACGCATCGCAGAATAAAATGCACGCATATCAGATCAAGATGCGCGCATACAGAGACTTGAAGAAATGTTCAAAAAGGGTGTAAGCAACTTTGAGATTGAAGAAAAAGGTAGTTGCTCAGTAAAGTTGCATCTCACGAGTGACGATAAGAGTGTCTCGAACTATGCAACTTCGAATGATGATGACATGAAAGCTTTGAGCAATGCTGATTTTTTGCAGGTAAATATTTAATTGTGGTTATATTACTTTACAGTATTTTATTAGGATTGAATCTGGCTAAATTCTGGTTGTATTAGCTTTGAGCAATGAAAAAGGTAGTTGATTATTGCAATTGTCGATAACTATGATTTGTATCAATTTATAACTTGATTATTTGTCTTCTAGGGTAAGCCGATTGCGTTGGCATTGGAATCTAGGACCAATATTGTTGCCTACGGTACAATTGTCCATGTCAATGCGGATGATAAATTACTTCATGGTGTTCCATTACCCATGAGTTGCATGCACGTATCCATTGATAATGATGTGGACAAATTACCACATTTGTCATTTCCAATTCCAAATGAATGTGATACTGTTGGTGATGCTATAGTAACACATGTAGCTTGGCCAGCACACTTGGTAGTAATGCAAGATGAGGTAAATGTCATATTATATTTAAATTTAAATTATCATAAATAATTTAATATTGCAGCTAACATGTGTACATTTGCAATGTTTAGAAGCTTCAAAGGAAGAAAATGTCGATCACGGAAATAACCTTGGTTTGTCTTCAAGTGTGCCAAGATCTTTACATCTATTGTAGTATTGTTATTGTAAATGTGCTCTAGACGATGAACAAAATCTATCACTGCTTTTTTTATCACGATTTATTTGACGAGGATTATGAACTACTTGTGCATCTTGAAGACATCATTCTTTCTATAATTTGGATCCAATATCTGCCAATTGTATAGTTGTGTGCATGTGGTAGGTCTTCTTCTGTAACATCCGAAAAATCAACCTACGTAAACGGCATGCATGCAAAATTATTTTAATTGCTTAATTGTTTTATTTAATTGCTTTTAAATGCTAGCATGATATTTATATATGATTAAATGATAATATGACATGATTACATGAAATTAAGGATTTTACCCGAATATTCGATAATAGGCAGGAGAAAGAAGACCGAGGACGACCAAGACAAGAATATGTATTTTTCATTAAATAATGGCAAGGCTTCCTAATATGATTAAAAATGATTTAATTGTCCTAAAAATGCTGGAGTTCGAATTATTTTGCGATTCGAGCTCGATTTTTCTCGAGAATCCGGTTTTGAGCAAACAAGAAGTTTTAAATGATCAAAAATATTATTTTTGGTAAACTAATTTTATAAACTTTTATATTTTAATTAAATAAGTGTTGTTGGGCTCAATTTAATTATTTAAAATAGGCTCAATTACCCTTATACTTGCAAGCCCAAAATCAAAACCCATTAGCTTGTTAATTAAATTATAAATATGCTACCTAGGTCTTTTAAACCTCAAAAATTACCTCCCTCAGCCGAAAACACCTTACACACACACCACTAATTTTTGAAAATAAGGGAGGAAGGAAGAGGCTTGTGTTCTTCGTCGTCCGGTCGTCCAACGTCGCACCCTCGCCAACGACCGTCTATTCGAGAGTTATAAACGCAAAGACACGTTACTAAACTCTTTTAAAATAACGTACAAATCATAATATGTGTGTGTTCATTGATTATGCGTGAAAAATAGTGGTGCTTGATTATTTTACAGTATGTTACGTATTTTCAAATTTTAATGATTTTACACTCGTTTTGAAAAACGTTTTGAATCCAACGGACATGTTGCCAAAACATGATAAAATATGAATAAATTGTGATCAAAACATGACAAAATTTAAAGGTAAATAGGCTGGAATCATCGCATATCATGGGTTGGGAGTCCTAGGGGCTTTCTAGAACAATTCTCATGCATGTCATTAAGGGGAAGGCTCGATATTTTTCATGGGGTGTTGGGGCTCAGTCAGGGCTGGCAGGGGCTTGGATAGGGTCGTGTTGAGGGGCTAGGAAGAGTCCTAGGGCGGCTGGGCACTGCTGTAAGTCAAGAGGAAGGGAACGCGCGAGACCCGCTTATGGAAGAAAGAGGCGTGCGGCTGGTTCAAGCGTCTAAGCTGGTGCGTGGATCCAGGCATGGTTCAGGAAGGTCTATAGGGTGGTCTAGGGATGGCTAGGGTGTGTAGGACTTGGTGGTGTCTTGGGAAAAGTGTCCCATGCAAGAAGAAGATTCCTACGTGCAGAAGGAGATACGCGCGACTTGTTCTGATTCAGGGGGTTCGCTGCTTGGGTCCCAGGGGCTGGGCTGGGCTTGCTTGGTCTGGGCGTGGTCCATGTATGGTTAGGCTCAGGTGGGCTCAGTGGTGGCTCGGCTAGAAGAGTCCTAGAGTCACTAGGAGTTTATATGCGTGAGTTTCATCCATGCGCCGATTCTATAGCTTGGTTCCAGGAGAGTTTGAGCGAGCTAGGATCTGGTTCTTTGGGCTGGGCTTGGTTAGGAGGGTGCCTAGGTGGGTTGGCTAGGGTTTGGCTTGAGTTGGCTCGGGCGTGGCTCGAATAAATTGGGAGATGGCTCGGGTTTTTCGGTTAAGGGTCATATTTCGAATTTGATAAGAAAAAATTGGAACCATGGGTCCACGGGTGGCTCAAAAGGGTAGAATATGTAATAAAAATGTTATGTTTAATTTGGGATCAAATTAATGAGTTTTAGGTTTATCTGGAATTTAATCATAATTGAAAATTCAAGATTTAAGCTTAATAAAATTATGAAAAATTATATTTAACCTTAAATAATTATTTGAAATAAGACCATGTCATTAAAAGTGAGAAAAAGATAAAATCGAGAATTTTTACGTCTAGAGGCAAAACGGTAATTTTACACTTGGGAAAATACGTAAAAGCTTAGCAGCGTCCTGAAGGATCATAATGCTTGTTAAATGATATTTTATGATTTAAAATGATGATTTTTATGATAATATATTATTTTATTATTTATGGTAAAGATGGGCAATTTCTACTATTTAAAATGCTATTTTTGGAAAGCTGTGTTATTTTATGATTTTAAAGAAAATGAAAAATATTTTGAGGGTGGTGAATTGACTGTGACATATGATATATGATTTTTGGGGGATCCGTTTATGTTGAGGACAGTGAACTTACAATTTTGTGAGGATGACGTGAGGGCCAAGGCCTAGAGGGACCATGTTTACGGGCCAAGGCCCCAGAGGGACCCCGTGTAAGGGAAAAGGCCCCAAAGGACCCCGACGATCGTATTTTCACGGTGGAGCCAAGTGCACAACCCCATGGGTCATGTGGAGCTGAAAACTGATCAGTCGATCGAATGATAAAAGCTAGTCACTTTCAAGGATCAAAATTCACCCGAAATGATATATGATTGAAAGCTTTATGATTAATATGATTTTATGATATATGATTTATGATGATGATTAAAGCTAATTTTTTAAATGATTTACTTATGCTTAAAGCTACTTTAAATAGTTTAATTACGTCGAAAAGCTATTTTAAATAAAAGTATGATTTTTAAATACTTGTGATTGTATATGTATTATTTGTTATCCATGTTTAGAACGTGCTGAGTCATTAGACTCACTAGGTTCGTATGATGCAGGATTTGATGATTTATGGGAGGCGCTGACGATTGCGTGGATCGAGTGCAGCAGTACACACCTGAGGGCATTTATGTTTCCGCACTAGCTAGATAGATAAATGTTTTAAAGATTTATGTTAATGATTTTTATTAGAGATATTTTATGCTTTGCTTATTTGTTAGTTGATCTTTTTAAAGGTCAATTTAGGAGTTTTGTTAGTTGATGATTTATGATTTATTTTATGCACTTGAGGTTTCATATGCTAAATTATTATGATTGTTGATTACGTTAAGTTATTTTATTTAGATAGTATTTTTGAGTTTATGATTTACGGTTAGAAAAAAAAGGTCGAGGTCGTTTCATCTTCTTTTGTTTGTTTACCACTTAATCTGTATAAACTTAATTAATTTAGCATATTAACATTATTCTGTTTTAAATTGTAGGCATCTTTATAAAAAGATGAAAAAAGATAACAAGACCGACAAATTTAGATTTGTGAATCCGCACACGATCCAATACATGCCATATGCGACCAAACTTGACAAAACGGTAAAATCCAACACTTGAATGAAAGAGCAAGTGTTTTGGCCGAAAGACTGAGTAGTGCATCAAGAAATCAACTAGTTTTGGTGCCACATAATGTTGCGTGAGTCAAAATTACAATATCAAATTTAATTTATTTTCTCGACAGTTTATTGAATTGTATGCACTAATTATGTGTTTTGTGCGTAGTTACCATTGGATTCTCACTGTCATCAATCCTTACAAGGAGATGGTTTATTTGTTGGATTCACTTAGTCATCGAAACCGTTGCGATGACTGGAAATATGTGGTGGATATGTAAGTTAATATTTTGTTTTTATGTTAAATTTAATTTAGTGAATAAAACATTCATATGTTGACTGTTACTGATGTATGAAGGAGTGTAAGATTGTTTAATTCAAACAAGGAAAGAAAAGGGAAAAAACAAGCTATATGAGAAGTAGTAAAGGTATGCATGTATACTTGTCATTAATTAACGTTTATTTCAATTTGTGTATCAATCATTAACAATTTTTTTAACATAGGGTCCTCGACAACTAGATGCGAAACAATGTGGTTTTTATGTTATGAGATTTATGAGAGAAATGATTGAAAAAAATGCTACCAGTGAGAAGGACTAACTATCTTCAATTGTAATATTCGACATATTCTCAATATTCACAAATAATTGTGTGTTTCTCATTTTCAATGTCTTTATTAATTGTTTTTTACTAATATTATCACTGTGTTTGTTAACAGTTCATGAAAACAGAGTGCTCTAAGGAAGAAATTGATGAAGTGCGATCCGAGTGGGCGGAATGCATACAAGATTATATTTACGAATAGATATGCAAAGTATTGATGAAGTGATTTGTGTTACAAATCAATCATTTTTCTATTTTCTTCAGTAAATGATGCCCTTGAGCACATATTCTGGTCATGATAGTAAATAGTCTTAATCATATGAACATTCTGCTCATGATCTTGAACTGTATATTTGGTGACAATTCCAGATAGGTTGACGAAACAGAGCTTGTGAATATTAGTTTCTCATTAGTTCTAGCTTCCTAGAACATAAATGTTACTGTACATCAAAAACATTAGTTTTGTACAACTATTTTGTTTCTTCATACATGCTGTATATCAGAAAAATGGGAATATATTTTTTTGAACAACCATTCAAAAAGCAACAACATCATCACAAAGTAAGTGTACTCTTAATCATGTCAATATTCTTTGTCTTTTTATGTAGTCTAGTGTTGCGATTGTCTTTGTTGATTATTTGAGCAACGCAATTGGATACTGTCAAAGCTAAGATGCAAAATCTTGGTTCAATTTGATATCATTAACTAATTTGATATGTTGTATACAATGTCAAAATTCACTTAGCTTTCAAATTCCAATGTGTGGGATATATTTATTATGGGAAAACAATGTATTATCGTCTCTATGCACCATTTGTGTTAGCTGTGTTTCCAGTGCATGTCTTTGCTTGCAATCTCATCTCTTATATGGGGTTTTAATGGGCTTTCTATGTGTGGATTATATGTCAGGGATGAAATGGCATGGGAAGGTTTTGATGTAGAAATGTTGATAAGGTTTGAGGAGATCGAGGCCGATGATGACAAAAGATTGCAGTATATCTGTATTTTCTGTTTGGAAAATTTTGATATTGTGGGACTCTAGTACTCTACTGCCACGTTGCCACATTGATGACGAACATCTATCAAGGTCAATTGCAGTACTAAATTCAAATTTGTAAAATTTTTGTTAATCGTTGGCCTATTTTGGATGATGGATTTTGAACATAACATAGCCACGGATTGAACATGGTAAATATTTTATTTTTGATTGTTATTTTTGGTTTAATTATTATTATATATATTGTAAATAAAAAAACATTTTAATACAATAATTTTTAACTAATGAAAAAAATTATTAAAGACAACAGTTTTGAATTTTAGTGAAGAAAATTTAAAGATAACGGTTTTAAATTGTTGTAGATTCAACAAAAAACACTACGGTTTTTAGGCGTTGCAAAACTGTTGTCGACTGTGTTAAAAAAAAACAGTCCCAAACATGGCAAAACTGTTGTCGTTGATAAATAATGACAACATGTTAAAACCTGAAGGATCGTGTGCTAGCACCTTCGAAGATGCTTCAAACACAATATTCTCCAATGAGCTGCAATAGCTCGTGTTTTAAGAATGTTAACACCGATGAATTAAATCGAGTTTGGTTTTAAAGATCAAGCGGAAGAAACTCGAAGTAATCCTTCGTGAATAAAGCTATTATATTTGAAAACGTTTTAACTTATGTATCCTGAATAACTGAAATAAGGGAGATCAGTTTTCGCATACATCAGTTCAGTTAATGCCTCCAAACAGTTGAAAGTGCATGAGAAAAACTACCCGACTCATGATCTTGAGTTAGTTGTCGTTGTCTTTGCGTTAAAGATATAGAGACATTATTTGTACGGTGAGAAATGTCAGATATTCACTGATCACAAGAGTCTCAAGTATTTCTCCACGCAGAAAGAGCTGAATATAAGACAAAGACGGTGGTTGAGTTATTGAAAGACTACGATTATGGAATTAGCTACCATCCAGGGAAAGATAATGTTGTGGCAGATGCCTTGAGCAGAAAATTTGCAGTCGTAGCACAGCTGCCAGTGCAGAGATCTCTTCAATCAGAGATTCAGAGGTTTGGTTTAGAGGTTTATCCTAAGGACGGGGCTCCTAAGTTGTCTAATCTGGCAGTCCAGTCTTCTTTGCTAAACCGAATCATTAGAGGTCAGCCTTTGGATGAGCAGTTACAGAAATAAGGACTGAAGGATGAGGCCAAAGGCAGTGTACTCTACACGGTGTCTGAGGGTATTGTGAAATACAGAAGAAGGATGTGGGTGCCTAGTGTTGATTCTATCAGAGAGGATATATTGTCAGAGGCACATACATCTCCGTATTTCATCCATCCAGGAGGTACCAAGATGTACAAGGATTTGCAGGTTTTGTATTAGTGGCCAGGTATGAAGCTGGACATCCGTCGATTTGAATCTAAATGTCTCACTTGTCAGCAAGTGAAGGCAGAGCATCAGAGACCAGCATGAATGCTACATTCCCATATATTGTTCACTTTTATTAGCCCAAATAGGTCAATATGCAGTAAATCCACGCATAGTCTTCACTGATCTTTATCTTCCATTTATAGGCACGAAGTTAGATCGTACATTGAGACTCAATTATTGTATCCGTTGCATTTTGAATTCGTTCCTTGGACTTTGTATCTCGACTTTTGACTGCCCTTCTGGAATGTTTCTCTTTAATACTCTGATGCAATGTCCATTATTGTCCTTTTTGACTGGACAATTGCTTTGTACATTTGTGCATAGCTGGAATCCACTAGAATGAGCTTGTCTTGATCTGCAGCTGAAAGATTCTAACTAATGCTCCGAACTAGTCAGCTAAACTGATCTTCAGTTGGGCTGGTGAAATTAGTTGACTCGTCAGTTGAACTGATTTCACTCTCGTTCAGTTGAATTGGTTAACTGGGCTCTTCATCAGTTGAACGCTCCTTCGGCTGGCCAGGCTTCTGAGTTTCTCCTATTGAACCACCTATCAACTGGACAATCAACTGAACTTCTCGTTTGACGTATCAGTTTGACTGATTTAGTTTGTCCGATCAGTTGGATCTTCAGTTTGCGATAAAACAGCTCGAAACTGATCCTAGCTTGTGCACACTAAGGTGAATCATTAGTAACACAAAATAACAACTTTTGTTAACATCAAAATCAAGATTGCGAACTTGAAAAGTTCCAACAATCTCCCCCATTTTGATGATAACAAAACTTGAGTAGTTAAGAACAATATATTCAGTTCAAGGGTTAGTTCATTCAAACATCGTTAAAATCTACCCCTCAAGAACTAAATTAAAGACGGTTTGAAAAACAATTTAAACTTTCGGTTTGAAGGTGAAAGAAAACTCCCTATCAAAAATTGAATTAAAAGCTTCTTTGAAAAAACAAAGTTATATATGCTCAGTTGGAAAGTTTTAATCATTCAACTAGTGTAGGCAAGAAATCTGAATCTATCAATTAAGTCAAACCGAAACTCAACTTGATAAACATGATATTTACTTAATCAAATAAACTTCCTTGTATTTTACATTTCAATACATCATCAGTTGAAAAAAAAATTACTACTACAATAGCATTTAAATAACATAGATTATCAGTCAGTTTTTGTATGACAAAACTAGATATGTCAGCAACTGGTTGCCTTCACCATTTGAACAATTGCATGGTCGTGAGTTCAATTTGCTAGAGAAACGAGTTAAACTGCCTTGAACTTGATCTCTTTACAAGCTAACTGGTCGAGCAGACTCAAAGTAGCTCAACTGATGCTGAACCGCATTGATCTGATATATCAATGATGTGACGGTAAATTGCTGATGATTAAGTTCCACTTTAATCATCCAACATCCCAGCATGGCTAAGCTTCGTTTGTGTGTCAGCTGAACTGGTTGGCTTGCAACTGAAATCTTGTTCACTGAACAATTTAGATGTGCATCTTGACAGATGAAGCTCAGGACCCTGCAGGCTGATTAAAACCTTGAAGCTAGGAGTCTAGAGAAGTGGCGACAATAATAGTTGCAGAGCCAATCCTCTCTACTCTACGATACGAGCGATATATAAATATTTTCAAACAGTTTTGAAAATAATATAAAGTACTTTTAAACAGCATTTAAAACTACTTTAAAGTAAGATAATTTAAACACAGTTTTCTTCAAATGTTCTTCTTAGAACAGCTAGCTCTGATACCAATCGAAGGATTGTGTGCTAACACCTTCGAATATGCTTCAAACACAATATTCTCCAATGAGCTTCAATAGTTCATATTCTAAGAATGTTAACACCGATGAATTAAATCGAGTTTGGTTTTAAAGACCAAGCGGAAGAAACTCGAAGTAATCCTTCGTGAAGAAAGCTGTTATATTTGAAAATGTTTTAACTTATGTAACCTGAATAATTGAAATAAGGGAGATCATTTTTTGCATACATCAGTTCAGTTATGGTGAGAGCTGAACAGACGGATACTCTTGCTGATCAAAATTGTTTTAAAAACATCAATTAATCAGTTAAATACACAAGATATGTTTATGGATGTTCGGAGACTTCAACTGCTTCTATGTCACCCTTTCTACCACATCGGGTAGGATCCACTAGAAGACTTTGATTTATACCACTACTTGTACAAATCCACCCAGCTTAGAACTTACACACTGCCTAACTGAACTCCTAGTCTAGACTGAAGGCAACACCTTCCAGCCAACACTTTTTTTACGTCTATGTGAGAAAGACTACATACACAAGTTTAACGTCTTTGTGCAAGATTGTATTTGAGTGGTGGTGTGTGTTTGTGTATGAGAACTGAACAAATGTATTCTCACACACTAAGGGAAATAAGCTTCTAAACTAAGCTGATATAATTTTGGTATCCCTCTGGGCTGATTTCTTCGTGAAAGCTGATGATTAAATAAGCGTGCCCTTTATTTTACCACACTCTCTTCGGTATTTTTTATTGATGCGCATAGTTTTCACTGATCTTTATCTTCCATTTATAGGCGCGAAGTTAGATCGTACAATGAGACTCAATTATTGTATCTGTTGCATTTTGAATTCGTTCCTTGGACTTTGTGTCTCGACTTTTGACTGCCCCTTCTGGAACATTTGTCTTTATTGCTCTGATGCAACGTCCATTATTGTCCTTTGACTGGACAATTGCTTTGTAACTTTGTGCATAGCTGGAATCCACTAGAATGAGCTTGTCTTGATCTGCACCTGAAAGATTCTAACTGATGCTCCGAACTAGTCAGCGAACTGATCTTCAGTTGGGCTGATGAAATTAGTTGAATCGTCAGTTGAACTGATTTCACTCTCTTTCAGTTGAATTGGTCAGCTGAGCTCTTCAACAGTTGAACGCTCCTTCGGCTGGCCAGGCTTATGGGGTTCTCCTGCTGAACCACCTATCAACTGGACAATCAGCTGAACTGCTCGTTTGACGTATCAGTTCGACTGATTTATTTGTGCGATCAGTTGGGTCTTCATTTTGCGATGAAAACAGCTCGAAACTGATCCTAACTTCAGTACACTAAGGTGAATCATTATTAACACAAAATAACAAGTTTTTTTAACATCAAAATCAAGATTGCAAACTTGAAAAGTTCCAACAAAACCGTTGTAAAACTGTTGTCAATAGTGCTAAAAGACAACAGTCTTTAAACGTTGCGAAACTGTTGTCGTTGGTATTAAATGACAACGGTTTAAAACCGTTGCGAAACTGTTGTTGTTGGTATTAAAGTAAAACGGTTTAAAACCGTTGCGAAACTGTTGTTGTTGGTATTAAAAGACAACGGTTTAAAACCGTCGTTGAACGCACTTTCAACAACACTGTCAGTTATAAAGGTTTTCTGGTAATTATCCGTTGTCATTTTGCGTTTTTGTTGTAGTGAATGTATTCACCTATAGTAAAATCAGCTGGATTTAATACACAATACACATCACACTCCAAAAATTAAATACAAAAATTATGGGGATCTCATTCCTTAGTCGGGATCAAGGCCTCCTTGTGAGCCCCATGGAATTTATCACCAACTTTTGAAACAACCATGGATTTTATCACCAACTTTATGAATTAGCATATACTAATTCTCCTGGCATAGATCTGTTTATTAATATATCGGTAAGGGTTTTGTTATCTATTAAAATATTATATAAATAATCCGAGATTTTTTAAAGCCTCTCCGAAGAATTGAATTTAAGATCTCATCTTTGAAAGCTAAATTTCAATATTTGTTTGGTGAGAATGCCATGAGATCCTCAATAAATAATGAGCTTGTGCAAGCTATAAATTGTTTTTATCGATAAATCATTTCGTGCTTCTCGAGATTGAGAATTAAAAAAGTATCGATTTATTAATATCATAACTTAAACTTTCCTTCCGGGCTACACGAGTGGCTCCCTGTCCTAGAAGAACTATGACCAAACTCAAGCTTCAGAGTCTAAAGAGAAATTACTTTACCCCGAGAAAAGGGGGTTTAACAAATGGTGGGCCACAAAAGTTTATTCGTCCATCTCGAGTTTCTTGACAAGCTACAAGATGGATAAAGTGGGAACTCTAGTCTTCATATTTAAGACAATGAATTATGTATGGTTTTCCAAAGACATATAATAGCTTAAGGTTATATCGTGAATTAGCGATTCTCTACTTACATCAACCTGTGAAGCTATCATTAAAGCTAACTATACATTACATACAGAAACCAACGTCCATCGATGTTGTAATATGGTGGGCCCAATGAGTTTTTGAAAACATGTAAAATATTGGAAGTTTATGTAATATTGCATTTACATCCGTGCATTTACTTAAGTTTTGCACTTAGATGTGTTTGGATCATACGGATCAAGTAACACTCGGTGATCGATCATTATTGTTTAGTATTTATGATATATGCAATATACAGTAGATAATGAATATGTATGTAATTATTATAGTTATTATTAGAGAGACCCGTATGGCAGAAAGATGTGACATCTAATCAAATAATTTATATGAATTTGGTGGAACCATTACTCCTGCTCATATTATTTGGGAACTCATTGTTAATGTCCACTACGATTTGGCATTGATGGGTCGACTTTACACGCAATGATAAACGACATTATATTATTGGGTTCTTATCGAACGTGAGACAAATTGCATGGGGGTTGCATGGGATGCAATTGTGATCTATCTTTTGAGAATTATAATTGGTTGATACTATTCGAGATCATAATTAGCTAATTGGGCTTCATGTACTCACTAAATAAATGTGACTTCTCGTTTTCACCAAATGGTGGTGAAAATGTCAAAATAGTGGGAGAAAGATTCATAAATTTAAAGTAAATGTATTATCTATTACTGAAATATTTTAACATGTTCAGTCATGTTGAATTGGCAAAGTTTGCGAGATGGGGAGACTATGATATGCAACCTAAGTGTTATATAATGGCTTCTATGTAAAATGAACTGCAAAGACGGTTTGAGGAAATAGTGAATGATGCTGACATTCATATGCACATGCAAGAGTTGTATGATGCTCAAACTCGTACAGTAAGGCACACTACTATCAATGATTAGGTTTATTGAGAAGTTGGTGGGTCTGAAATTAGTGATTCCAAACGAGTTCCATGATGATATTGTATTGTAAGGTTCAAAATTAAAACGACGTAATCCAACTGCATCCAAATCTAGGAAAAACGAATAATAGCAAATTAAATTGTTTTAATTGCTTAAATTAATTATGTGTGATATGTTTATATGATGTTTTAGTATTTTTCTACTTAAATGCATTAAAATGTATTTTTAAGGGTTATTCGAGTTGCAATCGAGGAACGGAGACCGATGGCTGAAAAATGGAAAATATTTTTATTAAATAATTATTTTTAATTATTTAAAATAAGGGTGATGCTTTTTCTTATTTTTGAAAATAAGGAGTTTTGAGGTGATTTTATACGCCGTGACGTAATTTTTATCGGTGTTGGATTTTCAACAAAAATACGAACGTTTTGACAACCCGGCCAATAATTTCACAAACTTTCCTAAATGAAATTATTTTTAAAAGCACTAATGGGTTTATTGGGTCTAATTAACCTTGATAATGGGCCTAAGCTATCAATTATTGTTTTGATTAATTATTTAAACCTAAACCTACCCTTATTTTACATAAACCACACGCTTCACCCTAAAATCTTTACACCGAGACTCCTAGCATCTAAAACCACATGGCACACACAAAAGTTGAAGAAGAAAGCATCGAATTTTCTTAGGGTTTTCAAGCCAAGGCCTTCTCGTCGTCGTTCTTCGATTCGTCAATGTGTATTCGTGCGTTAATTACACAAAGACACGTCATACTCTTTCCTTTACTCATCACCACACCATAATATGAATTTGTATATGAATTGTATGAAAAACAAGTTGCACATTTAATTATTTTTGTTTGTGCATCAAACATGAATTTTAAAGCATGTTGTTTTGATCCAAAATCATGAGTGTACATGAAGGGGCTACCATGTATAGGATTAAAAAGGGCATGTTTTACACGATTTTAAGGAGTCCTAAGTCACACAAACACACTGCACACAAGGAACAAACAAGCTGGAACCAACCTCACGGTTTTGTTGATCAAAGGCTCGGGTTCAAGGGTTTTGTTGATTCCTGTTTTATATGTTAAAATTATTATTTAAATGTTTATGGATTTTTATGTTTTATTATGGACACTAAAAGATATGTTGCATGCTTGGTTTAAAAGAAAAAACGATTATTAATATGCATGATGGTAGTGGAGGTCTTGATGGTTGATCTAACTGGACTGAAGGTGCACATAACCCGAGGACCAGCGCTTATCTTTCCGCACTTATGTTTAAGTTTATGATTAAAGATTTTTACGACTTTTATTTATGCTTTTGAGAGGTTTTTGAGAGGTTGATATTATTGGCTTTATTTTCAAATATTGCTTTTAGGTTTGGTAAACGTTGGACGATTTTATGCTTTAAACTATTTCTTTTGGTTTTCAAATATAATTGGTTGTTTAATTTTAAAAAATGGTGTCAAAAATATTTTAAGTATATTATTATGTAGTTCGGCCGATTCATGGGAAAAAATTAGTACTTTTTAAGTAAAACGAGTAGTGGACGTTTCATTTGGTATCAGAGCAATGTTCCTGTAAAAAGTTGTGCCACCATCAGTGCCGGGAAGTTCAGTCGTCAAGTCTCAATCTGTAAGTTTACATGCTTTATATGATTTATATGATGATACCTACCATGATTACATGAACTATATGTTTACGTGACATGTTTAATAGCTTTTGAGGATATAAGCTTTATATGCGTAAATTGCTAAATGGATTAGGATATGTTTACATGATTAGAAAACTTAGATTTAAATGCATGTTGGTTAAGTTTAGAATTTGGAAAACGTTCAGATATAATGCCTCCTAGACGTGCACCTAGTACTGATAGGCAGGCAGAGACTGCTGAGGATCGTCATGTTAATGCACCCCCACCTTCTAATTGGGATGTTGCTATACGTGCTTTGGAGGGTATGGCTCGTTTCTTTGACCAGTTTCAGCAGACTCCTAGGCCACAACACGATGTTTATGATCAGTTCCGGAGGCTAGCGCCGAAGGAATTTTCTGGCACCACCGATCCCTTTGCTGTTGAGGCTTGGATTCGTGCACTCGAGGTGCACTTTCGTTATTTAAACATGGGAGATGCTGGTCGTGTAAGGTATACCACTTATATGTTTAGGGATGATGCTTCTTTATGGTGGGAAGGATCCGCGAATGGTATTAACATCTTTACTCTTACATGGGCTCAATTCAAGGAGATATTCTATGAGAAATATTTTACTGCTGATGTTAGAGGGCGACTGAAGAGGGAAGATTCCCCGTCAGGGAGAAACTTCTGTGGCTGAGATTGTGAGGAAATTTGATAGGGGTTGTCACTTTGTACCCCTTATTTCGAGGGACGCTGCTGAGAAGATGAGACACTTTCGAGATGAGCTACGACCTACTATTCGTCGGGACGTGATGATGATGCGTCCTTTGGATTATGCTACTGTGAATGCCTATGCGTTTCAGGCTGAGCAAGCATTGAAAGACATTGATTTTGAAGCGCAGCGCAAGAGACAGCAACACCAACAACACAATTAGCCAAACAAGAAGCCATATATGGGTCCTCCCAGACCTTAAGGGCCGCAAAAGCCCCAAGGTCAAGTCAAGAAGCAAGGACCACCAAAGCCACCACTTCCTGGAGCACCAAAGCCTGCTGATAGGCAACCATGCAAGGAGTGCAATCGCTGACAATATGGCGAATGAATGTGGGGATCTTTTAGATGCTTCATATGCAAGGACGAAGGGCACAAAGCTGCTGATTGTCCAAAGAAGAATGCACCTAGAGCTTATGTCATGCATGCGGAGGAAGCCGAAGAGGAGCCAGACACCACTCTTATCACGGGTAACCTAGTCATTTAACATTTTTATATTGCTTTTTATTGCATGAAATGTTGAATTGGTTATTAGAATTGAATTGTGATCAAGATTAACCTAGTTGGAATTAAGATATGCTTTCAGAAACCATAGAAATTATTGATTTTTGAGCCTTAATTTATGTAAAGGATGAAATTATTCCAAATAAAAGTTTTATGGCCAAAAATTAAGGAAAAATCATAACCAAGGGCTTGTTAGGGGTTTCGAATTTTTAGGGGTGTCTATTGTGCAATTTTCGAAAGATTAAGGACTTAATTGCAATTAACGAAAAGTCTAAGGACCGAAAAGCAATCCAAAAATTTAAGGACAAAAAGTGTAATTTTCAAAATTTAAGGGACCAAACGTAAATTCCGAAAATATTAAGGGTCAAAATTGCAATTATTCAAAAATTTTGAGGGACTGAAAGGCAAATTTCGAAAAATTGAAGGGCTAAATTGCAATTTTTCAAGAAATGCTTAAGTTAACGCGTAATCTTCACATAAATTTGGGAAATAATGACAAAAATTCCTTAAACTTCAACACGAAAAGATTTAAAATATGTTTTCACCGCAAGGAGGATTATCATTCAAGGTATAGCGACCTATGCACTGCTAGATTCGGGAGCTACACATTCTTTCATATCTAAAACATTCATCAAGCGACTGGATATTATTCCTGAGAATATGGGATTGGTTTTCAAAGTTTCTATTCTTTCCTATGATCAAATGCTCACGTCTAAAATTGTGAAGAATCTTGAGCTTCATTTATATAGAGATGTGGTTCGGGCAGATCTTATTGTACTTCCTATGCTTGAATTTGACATCATACTCGGTATGGATTGGTTAACAGCGAATGGAGCTTCAATATATTTTCGTCAGCGATCAGTGTCTATTCGACCGCCCAGTGGTAAATCTTTTGTCTTTGAGGCGGTGAAGAACAAGCACATGCCGCACTTTATCTCTTGTCTGTGTGGGAGGAAGCTTATGAAACGAGGATGCCAAGCTTTTCTAGCATGTTTCACTACAGCACATGCTCCTATAAGTCAGAAGTTGGAGGATGTCGATATTGTCAGAGACTTTCCTAGTGTCTTTTTCGAGGACGTTTCTGGCATTACACCTGATCGTGAAGCGGAATTTTGTATTGAGTTGATGCCGGGTACAGTACCTATATCTAAAGTACCTTATCGTCTAGCACCCGCTAAAATGAAAGAATTGAAATATCAAATCCAAGAATTGCTAGACAAGATTTTTATTCGCCCTAGTTATTCTCCATGGGGCGCACCGATATTATTTTTGAAGAAGAAATATGGTAGTATGCGACTCTGTATTGATTATGGAGAGCTGAATAGAGTCACTATGAAGAATAAATATCCTCTACCAAGAATCGAAGATTTATTTGATCAGTTGCAAGGAGCATCGATATTTTCGAAGGTTGATCTTCATTCTAGATACCATCAGTTGAAAGTGAGAGAGTCCGATGTTCACAAGACAGCGTTTCGGACGAGATATGGGCAATACGAGTTTATGGTCATGCCATTTGGGTTGACCAATGCGCCAGCGATTTTCATGTATCTCATGAATCGCGTATTTCAGTCGTATCTGGATCAATTCGTCATAGTCTTCATTGATGATATTTTGATCTATTCCAAGAGTAAAGATGAGCATAGTCGTCATTTGAGGACATCACTGCAACTACTGCAAGATAGGAAGTTGTTTGCAAAATTCAGAAAGTGCGAGTTTTGGCTTGATAGAGTGGCTTTCTTAGACCATATCATTTCTAGTGATGGAGTTGAAGTTGATCCAAGCAAAGTAGAGGCAGTGAGAGAGTGGCCAGTACCGAAGAGCGTAATTCGTAGTTTCTTGGGACTAGCTGGCTACTATCAGAAGTTCATTCAAGGATTCTCATCTATAGCGGTAACCATGACAGCCTTGACAAAGAAGAATGCAAAGTTTGTATGGGGATCCGAGTGTCAAGATAGTTTTGATAAGTTGAAGCAAGCCTTGATTTAACGCCAGTGTTATCTATGCCATCGGAGCAAGGAGAGTATGTTCTCTATACCGAGGCTTCTAAACTTGGGTTGGGTGTAGTTCTGATGCAAAATGACCGAGTTATAGCCTATGCGTCGAGACAGTTGAAAGTTCACGAGAAAAACTACCCTACTCATGATCTTGAGCTTCCAGCGGTAGTTTTTGCATTGAAGATTTGGAGACATTACTTATATGGAGAGAAGTGCAAGATATTCACCGATCATAAGAGTTTGAAATACTTCTTCACCCAAAAAGAGTTGAATATGCGACAGCGAAGATGGCTTGAGTTAGTGAAGGACTACGACTGTAACATTAACTACCTTCCGGGAAAAGCTAATGTAGTGGCAGACGCATTGAGTCGAAAAACAGCAGTTATTACTCAATTATCAATTCAAAGACCGTTCTAGTCCGAGATACAGCGGTTTGAGCTTATCGTGTATGCTAGGGGCGAGGTCCATAATCTTGCCACCTTGTCAGTACAGTCGACTTTGAGAGATAGAATCCGTGAGGGATAGTCCACTGATAAGAAATTGCAAAAGTGGAGAGCAAGAGATGAAGCCAAGGGCCGGAAGTTGTATTCTAAGGTGGATGGTATAGTTCGTTATCGAGATCGTTTATGGGTTCCTAGTGATGACTCTTTGAGGGAGCTCATTATGAAGGAAGCTCATGATTCACCACATTCTATTCATCCTAGAAGCACGAAGATGTACCAAGATCTTCAGTTATTATATTGGTGGCCGGGCATGAAACGTGATATTCTGCGTTTTGTGACCGAGTGTTTGACATGTCAACAAGTTAAAGCAGAGCATCAGAGGCCAGCAGGGAAGCTTAAGCCACTTCCTATTCTCGAGTGGAATTGGAAAATATTACGATGGACTTTGTTGTGGGATTACCGAGGACTACAAGGGATTTAATGCCATATGGGTGATAGTCAATCGTCTTATGAAATCAGCATATTTTCTACCTATCAAGACGACATTCACCATGATACAGTATGCCGATCTGTATATTCGAGAGATAGTTCATCTGCACGGGATTCTTGTGTCTATTGTTTCTGACAAAGATCCGAGATGTACGTCATCATTCTGAAAAAGTCTGCATGCAGCGATGGGGACCAAATTATTTTTCAGTACAACATTCCATCCTCAAATCGATGGTCAGTCTGAAAGAGTTATTCAATTTTAGAGGATCTACTGCGAGCTTGTGTGATCGATTTCCAAGGAAGTTGGGAACCGAAATTACCTCTAGTGGAGTTCACCTACAATAATAGCTATCAATCATCTATTGAGATATCTTCTTTTGAGGCACTTTATGGAAGGAAATCTAGATCACCTATTCATTGGGACGAGGTTGGCGAAATAAAAGAAATTGGTCCGGACTTGATAGAAGAGACTGCCGAGCTAGTAGTCAAAATTCGAGAGAGAATGAAGACTGCACAAAATTGACAGAAGAGTTATGCCGACAAGCGACGTAGAGAGCTAGAGTTTGCAGTGGGAGACCACGTATTTGTGAAAATAGCACCTATGAAGGGTGTTATGCGATTTGGCAAGAAAGACAAACTTAGTCCAAAATTCATAGGGCCATTTGAGATTTTGGAGAGGATTGGAACACTAGCCTATAGAGTGGCATTGCCACCGATGCTTTCTGGAGTACACAATGTGTTTCATATCTCGATGCTGCGAAAGTACATGTCGAACCCTTCACATGTACTAAATCATGAACCTCTACAATTGACTCCAAATATGACTTATGAAGAAAGATCAGTCCAAATCTTGGGAACACGAGAAAGAAGACTCCAAAACAAAGTCATTCCAATGGCCAAGGTCAAGTGGCTGAATCACTCGGAAGAAAAAGCTACGTGGGAAACCGAGAGGCACTTGAGGAGTCGCTATCCGGAGCTACTCTGTAAGTTCTAATTTCGAGGACGTGCTTGGGTCAGGGAAGAAGTCCTAGCAACGCTAGGACTCGAGTTAGAGGGCTAGGGAAGAGTCCAAGCGCATAAGGACTCTTCCCCAAGCCACACGATACTTGCGCGCTTGTGCAGCACTGTGCGCAGGGAGAATTGGCTCGGCCAGGGGGCCTCGGGCTGGGATAGGTCAAGTCCTTAGGGTCCTAAAGGGTGCACAAGGGTCTGGTTTAGGGGCTGGCTCGGTTGGTTAGGGTCCTAGCAGCAATCATAGTGTCCTAGCAAGTGTTGGAGTTCTCGGCCGCAGTTGCTCATATGATTTGTGGCTTTGGTTTGGTGCTAGGTTCGAGTCTTAAGGGTTCTAAGGGTCCAGGAGGGTTCCTAGAGGGGTTGGCCAGGGGTCGGCTCAGGGTGGTTCGAGCGTGGTTCGATAAAAACGTAAGTTGGCTCATAGGTTCCTTAGGTCGTTTGAATTAGGGTTTTTTTAGTTTAAAAATTTGAAGCGTGGCTCAACAGGGATCGAGTCATGGTTCACGATGGCTAATTAAATATAAAAAAGTCTAAGTTTTTAATTTGAGAATTTTATATTAAAGTTTGGTTTAATTCGAAATTAAAACGCATTAATAATTTATAATTATTGAATAATTCAAAAGCCTAGAATTTAAGCTAAATAAAATTATGGTAAATTTAATTTAGGCTTAAATAATTATTTGGGATGTTCTAGAGTCAATGAAATTAAGAAAAAGTCAAATCCAAGGAATTTTATGTCTAGGGGTAAAACGGTAATTTTACGTCTAGGAAATAGTAAACGTCATGACAGTGCTCTGATTGGTGTTTTATATGTTAAAATGATTATTTTAAATGTTTATGGTTTTTATGTTTTATATGGACACTAAAAGATATGTTGTATGCTTGGTTTAAAAGAAAAACGATTATTAATATGCATGATTTTATAAAGTGATGAAAATAAGAAATGTTGAAGGATGTGAAGGGATTGTGACTAATACGAATACAATATTATGTTAATACGTAAGGCCAAGACTCGGTTGACGGGTGAGAGTGTCGCTGATGTCCCCGTCACCCAGTACTGTGGTTACATGTAGATGGATCCATCGCCCCCAATACGAATACGAAAATCACAATCAACGATCTGAATTCAACGAAAAAGGAATATGTATATGTTTATGATGGATATGAATATGTTTAAGTTTTTACGTGATTATGAAAATGTTAATTTAAGTAAAAGTATTTTCACTGTTGAATGTGATCTACATACGTATTATTTGTTATCAAGATTATGGTGTGTTGAGTCTTTAGACTCACTAGGTGTGACCGATGCAGGTGAATTTGATGTTGATGGTAGTAGAGGTCTTGATGGTTGATCTGACTGGACTGAAGGTGAACATAACCCGAGGACCAGCGCTTATCTTTCCGTACTTATATTTAAGTTTAAAATTAAAGATTTTTACGACTTTTATTTATGCTTTTGAGAGGTTATTGAGAGGTTGATAGTATTGGCTTTATTTTCAAATATTGCTTTTAGGTTTTGCAAACGTTGGACGATTATATGCTTTAAATTATTTCCTTTGTTTTTCAAATATAGTTGATTGTTTATTTTTAAAAGTGGTGTCAAAAATATTTTAATTATATTATTATGTAGTTCGGCCGATTCATGGGGGAAAAAAAATTTAGTACTTTTTAAGCAAAACGAGTAGTGGACGTTTCATGTATTGTTGTCACTCTCTTCTTCTTTTGATGGATTTGTTGTTAACTTTAATGTGAACAAACTTGAGGCCAACCTTAAAGAGTTGGCCAACATGCTTGCAACACATAAGTCGATCACAAGATAGGAAGGCTTGTTTTTCATGTGGGCTCGTCTTCTGGGTCTAAGAAAAGTCCCCAAGTCAAGTGAAAGAAGTGTTATTCCCTCTAAAGAAAAGCAAGCCCAATAAAAAGTCAACAAAATCAGACAAAATTGAACAATTTGTTGTCACTGCATTCAATTTGAACATTGAAGAGGTATCTGGGATAAAATGTTCTAGCAGTCGTATGTGAATGTCTAAGCAGTTACAACATCAAAGAAAAAAAAAACAAGAGATTATAAACCAAGCATACATATGCATGCTAGACTAGATCATATTTTCCAAAAAAAAGATGCACAAGCTAGTGGGAGATGACATGTTTGACTTGTGAGACATAAAATTTATACATATTAGTGAGTCCTATCTAAAGGGAAAAACGAACAAGATCCTTTCTAAGGTAAAGTGGAACTTGCACATGACATTTTTTATTTGATTCATATATATAAGTTTATGGCCTGCTAAGTGTTAACATGAAATATGAGCAATCTTACTTCATTACCTTTGACTAATTGAAGTACGAGTATGTGTATTTGATGAATTACAAGTCTGAAACCTTGGAAATTTTTTAAGAATTCATAGTTTAAGTGGAGAAACAATTGAGTAAAAGTATCAGGACACTTCGATCTGATGGAAGTAGAGAATATTTAAGTAATGAATTCCAATTTTATCTAAAAGTTTATGAGATTCACTTAAAGTGGAGTCCTCCTGCCAATACCACAACTGGATGATGTGTCAGAATGCCGCAATTGAATATTGACGGACATTGGTCGATCTATGATGAGATTCACTAAATTGTCACCATATTTTTTGGGATATGCACTTGAAACATCGACAATGTTGTTGAACAATGTTCATATGAAATCGGTGAACAAAATGTCATATGAAGTATGGATGGGAAGCCTTCCAAATATTATTTTCTAAGAATATGGGGATACCCTGCTTACGTGAGACAGTCAGTAGGAGACAAATTAGATAGTAGATTCATTTTGCTACTTCGTGAGATATCTAAAGGATTATGTCGGATATAATTTCTATTATCCAAAAGAAACAAAATTAAATGTTCCAAAAAACACCACCTTTTTAGATAAGGGCTTACTATTAGATAGAAAAGACAAGATGATAGAACTCAATGATATTCAAGAAATACCGATTCATTAGATTGAAGAATCCACTTTCCAACAGCCAGTAGAAGAGGTACACCCTCGTTGGAGATCTTAGAGGATCTCGAGACCATCTATGAGGTATGGTATGCTTATTGAAGAAGTCAAGGATGAACCTGATCCTAGATGTGATCCAAGAAACTTCAAAGAAGCATTATCTGATGTTGATTAACCTAAATGGCTTCGAACAAAGTTTGGACATTAGTGGATCCTCCTTAGAGAAGTGTTCTCATATGATGCAAAGGGATCTACAAGAGAAAATTTTGGGCGAATAAGAAAGTATTATTGACCTTCAAAGATAGACTAGTAGCTGAATGATATACTCATAGGCTGAGAATTTACTACGAGGAAACATTTCTCCAATCCCGATGTTCAATTCCATTAGTATTTGCTAGTTAAAGCAATATGATATGACTATGAAATATAACAGATGGATGAGAACACGATGTTCTTTAATGTTGATAATAAGGAAGAAATTTACATTTTTCAGCCTAAAGGGTTCACATCAGTGGGAAGTAAGCGTAAGATATACAAACTTCATATATGGATTTATGGTCTCAGACAAGCATCGAGGTTTTCTGAAACCTCATTTCCCAAAATCTTCTTCCATCTTTCGTGGGCCAATGCTGAGTATAAGTAACAACAGGTAGAACTTGGACGAGTCCAAATGTTTTCTCGAAAAATACAAATATACTAGTGAAGACAATAATAGTTGCGAACAACAAAACTATAAAATATTGTCCAGCGTGAGTTAAACAATCTTCCATGTAAAATGCCGATATCCAACCCATTTTGCAGCTAGGCTCACACCAATAGCCAATGCAGCACACAACAAGGGAACGGGAACCCTGTTGATGGCCCCTGAATCCTCCCCTTCTTTAACGTCGACAAGGCTCTTAGAATGGTGGAAAATATCCAATGTTAAATATGAAACTATCGCAATCACTCTCACCCAAGGCTCTCCAACCACAGCTAAAACGGCAGCCGGAGGAAGTGCTGAAGAAACGTAATCTCTTTTCTTAACGAGATTTGCAAACCCAAACATACAGACCAGTAATGTCCAGAAAAAGAGCTCGGATATGTAATTTCTCACTGCAGCAAAGCCGATTAGGTCAGCCAATGAGAAGAGATATGGCTGGCTGTTTAACGAGTTTGGAACAGTGGCTTCTGCGATGGTAAGTACAGCGGATGTTAACATGATGATAGTTACAAGTTCTTGAACTGGAGCATATGAAATAACGCTGGGATAGAAAGCACGAACGGTGCGGAGAGCAGTCTCAAAGCCATGGATTAAAGATGAAATTGGATCTCCGATAAAATGGAATATAAGAGCCAAAGCAAGTCTTAAGATGTATCCTAAGAATAGAAAGATGTATCCTTTTTAATGTTGCTCAATAAAGTTGCATTCCACGAGTGACGATAAAATCAAAAAGAGTGTCTCGAACTATGCAACTTCGAATGATGATGACGTGAAAGCTTTGAGCAATGCTAATTTTTTGCATGTAAATATTTAATTGTGGTTATATTACTTTGCAATATTTTATTAGGATTGAATCTGGCTAAATTCTGGTTGTATTAGCTTTGAGCAATGAAAAATGTAGATGATTATTGCAATTGTCCATGACTATGATTTGTATCAATTTATAAAATGATTATTTGTCTTCTAGGGTAAGCCGGTTGCATTGGCATTGGAATCTATAACCAATATTGTTGCATACGGTACAATTGTCCATGTCAATGCGGCTGATAAATTACTTCATGATGTTCCATTACCCATGAGTTGCATGCACGTATCCATTGATAATGTTGTGGACAAATTATCACATTTGTCATTTTCAATTCCAAATGAATGTGATACTGTTGGTGATGCTATAGGAACACATGTGGCTTGGCCAGCACACTTGGTAGTACTGCAAGATGAGGTAAATGTCATATTATATTTAAATTTAAATTATCATAAAGAATTCAATCTTGCAGCTAACATGTGTACATTTGCAATGTTTAGAAGCTTCAAAGGAAGAAAAATGTCGACCACAGAAATAACCTTGGTTTGTCTTCAAGTGTGCCAAGATCTTTACATCTATTGTATTGTTATTGTAAACGTGCTCTAGATGATGAACAAAATCTATCACTGCTTTTTGATCATGATTTCTTTGACGAGGATTGCGAACTACTTGTGCACCTTGAAGACATCATTCCTTTCTATAATTTGGATCAAATATCTGCCAATTGTATAGTTGTGTACATGTGGTAAGTCTTATTCTTTTGTTTGTTTACCAATTAAGCTGTATAAACTTAATTAATTTAGCATATTCACATTTTTCTGTTTGAAATTGTAGGCATCTTTATAAAAAGATGAAAAAAGATAACAAGATCGACAAGTTTAGATTTGTGAACCCACACACGATCTCATACATGCCATATGTGACCTAACTTGACAAAAACGGTAAAATCAAACACTTGAATGAAAAAGCAAGTGAGAATCCAATGATAACTACGCACATAACACATAATTAGTGCATACAATTCAATAAACTGTCGAGAAACTAATTTAAATTTGAAAGAGCAAGTGTTTTGGCCGAAAGACTGAGTGGTACATTAAGAAATCAACTAATTATGTGTTAAAACACTTGCTTTTTCATTCAAGTGTTCGATTTTACCGTTTTTGTCAAGTTTGGTCACATATGGCATGTATGGGATCGTGTGTGGATTCCAAAATCTAAACTTGTCGGTCTTGTTATCTTTTTTCATCTTTTTATAAAGATGCCTACAATTTCAAACAGAAAAATGTGAATATGCTAAATTAATTAAGTTTATACAGCTTAAGTGGTAAACAAACAAAAGAAGAAGACTTATCACATGCACACAACTATACAATTGACAGATATTGGATCCAAATTATATAAAGAAATGATTTCTTTAAGGTGCACAAGTAGTTCGTAATCCTCGTCAAAGAAATCATGATCAAAAAGCAATGATAGATTTTTTTCATCGTCTAGAGCACGTTTACAATAACAATACAATAGATGTAAAGATCTTGGCACACTTGAAGACAAACCAAGGTTATTTCTGTGGTCGATATTTTTCTTCCTTTGAAGCTTCTAAACATTGCAAATGTACACATGTTAGATGCAATATTGAATTCTTTATGATAATTTAAATTTAAATATAATATGACATTTACCTCATCTTGCATTACTACCAAGTGTGTTGGCCAAGCTACATGTGTTCCTATAGCATCACCAACAGTATCACATTCATTTGGAATTGGAAATGACAAATGTGATCATTGGTCCACAACATTATCAATGGATACGTGCATGCAACTCATGGGTAATGGAACACCATGAAGTAATTTATCAGCCGCATTGACATGGACAATTGTACCGTAGGCAACAATATTGGTCCTAGATTCCAATGCCAATGCAACCGGCTTACCTTAGAAGACAAATAATCATGTTATAAATTGAAACAAATCATAGTCATGGACTATTGCAATAATCAACTACTTTTTTCATTGATCAAAGCTAATACAACCAGAACTCAGCCAGATTCAATCCTAATAAAATACTGCAAAGTAATACACAATTAAATATTTACCTGCAAAAAATTAGCATTGCTCAAAGCTTTCACGTCATCATCATTCGAAGTTGCATAGTTCGAGACACTTTTTTGATTTTATCGTCACTCGTGGGATGCAACTTTAATGAGCAACATTAAAAAGGATACATCTTTCTATTCTTAGGATACATCTTAGAAAATTCCCACACCACCGCCCTCCAGGTATATAGCATGAATCCCAGTACTGTAGCCAAAAACAAACAATGTTATATTTTTAACAATGCAACATTAAAAAGGAGCCAATTTTACTTGAAACAAATTATTAGATGCAGGTTAATGGCGTAGTCACCGTAAGAAGCTAACATCATATGGCATTAATATAAAATCATTATTTAATAATTTAAAATAAATTAGTAAACTTGAGCAGCGATACACATGAAAGAAGCTTTAGCAAATGTCAAGTGGGAAGCAATATTCTTCAAACTGATAAATAAAATCATCTGCACGGGCAATATAAGAGTAAGTACAACTTAACCAGGCAATTTACATGAAGTGATAAAAAAAATTTTAAAAGAAACAGCATTTTCAACAGTGATAAATATGCAATTAGAGGATAACAGATCCACTGAACATAAACAAAGATGTTCAGAAAACGAGAATATAAAAATGTTAAAAGTTACAGTCTAATAACAATATAGTTTCAATATCTATTTTCCTTTGATGATTCAAACACAACAAATTTTTTAAAAAGTGATCCATGTTTAGGAAGTATACCTATTCGCCAAGTGAATGTAACAGTTCCTACCATGGTTAATGAGTAAAGAGTAGATAGCATTTGAAAACAATTACTTCATTGCAAGTGAAAAAGTTGGTGCGTGAACATGTATACCAACTGTTGACTGAGATTAAAAAAAAGTTCACATGAATATCTACATGGATGCATTTCCCAAGAAGTCACACATCACTAAAATGAATTTCAAATATATTAGTTTCTTCTCTTGTTTACCACTCAACTTACGGTCAATTATATCAATTTCTAACATCAATGGTATGGACAAGTTTAGCATGGTAAGGATTGAAAGTTTGAAGGGTAAAAGTGCAATAGAAACATCAAAGAACAAGTGGAAACCGTACCGAAATTGGATCTTTCAAAACAAACAATATCTGCTAGACAATAATTTGTACGCCAGAAAATTACAGCAACAAGATGATTCTAAGAAAAGGTCAAGCGTAACATTAGCGCGGATGTATTTCCTTCTATGGATTATTTGCATATTAAATATATTTCTGAATTCTTAAAAAAACAATAATAGACAACCAGGTTAAAGGTAAAGAGTATCTATAGCTAATAAAAAAAATCCTATGCATAACTCAAAGACTGAATCATTTTTACAAAAACTTAACCTTGTATGACAACGTAAAATTTTAATGCGTCGAAGCAAATTTATAGATCCAATGTTTTTTCTATTAATGATCCATACATAAATTAGCATATAAGCATATTTTTGTTTCGGGCAAATATCTGAATCTTTCGGGCATACTGCTTCGGCCACGAGTCTCCATTTCAGAATCCCCGGATTTTTTCTCTCTGTACTCAGAAAACCCACTTTCATCTCGTGCTTTTGCAATACACACACAAGATTTCTGTGCTACATCTGACGGGAAACCACTCAAATTCCGCTTCGAAGTCCCATAAAATTATGTAGTTTGTTTAAAGGCATCAAATTTGTGGTAATTGGAGGGTAACTGAAAGGAAACGAATGGCCTTTTTGATGAATTCTGGGAAAAGATGTAACTGTATGGGAGCAGAATTTGAATTTTGTTGGGGTTTTGGAGTGGAGTGGAGTGGAGAGGGCTATCGGCATTTTACGGCTTCCTGGAAACACCACATGCTGCAACAGAACAAGAATTAAAGGGGAAATTGAGGAAAAGGGAGTCGATTGTGACTCATTTTAAAAAAAATCTATAAATCAATTTATATAATTGTCTTTCTATTTAATTGTAAATATACCATTAAATTAAACCCTTAATATTAAATCTATTCATCTCATTCAGTCGATTCCAAACTAGATTTCTCTTTCGTCGACCTCATTTCATTTTCTTTTCGGCGATGATTCTCAACAAAAATCGTCTTGTAGATTCCTTCCAATTTAAGCAAACTTAATCGGACAAATGACTGACAAAAATCTGATAATGTTAACGTTTATTTCGATTTATTGCTTCTGTTTCTTTGATTCGCTTGGAAAAAAAAGCGTTTGACCCGACCAAGCGGTTGACCCAACATTTTGGTCGACCCAAGCAAAATGTTAGGTAGACCTATACAAAATAACATTTTGGTTGACCCCAGCAAATAGTTGGGTAGATCGAAAAAGTCCACCCAACAAAAATTTCGGTCTACCCAACATTTTGCTTGGGTCGACCAAAATAAATGTTGGGTAGAACAAAATGTTGTTTTGGTCGACCAAGCTGTTGGGTAGACCAAAATGTTGTTTTGGTCGATCAAGCTTGGGTCGACACAGTGCTTGTTTTTGCTAAAACTCGTGGGCTTTGGTTTTTGCTAAAACTCGTGGCATGTGTCAATAAGTGCATTATATTTGACTTGCAGCGAAGCCACGACCCTAACTACAAAGCTCTGAATGAGGACATAGAGTCTATACTTATCAACGCTGCTCGTCTGTCATCCCTTGTTGGGAACAATCCACATCCTGAGAGGCCATGAAATATAAAGCTATATGATGAATTCAAAGCCAAGATTAAACAGTATGTTTTCATATCTCTAATGTGTAATATATTTAGTATTGATAGATGACTAATAATTTTATTATTTTTTTTACAAAAAATATAATAATAACTTCGGTACTCTTTTTACTTGTATAGTGAGGATTCATGAGCATTTTCCTTATCTAGTGCTGGATATGCCTTATATAAGGACAGTGAGCACATAGTATTAAATTAGATGATAGACTTGTATCTGAGTTCAAATATTTTTTAGCTTGTAATATGTTTGATAATCATTGGACATTGTATTGATCTTTTTAATTTCGATTTAAGTATTTATGGTGGAATTTTGTTGTTGGTCAGTTTTTGTGTCGAACCTGGTGATTTCTGGGTCGACCATGGTGATTTATGGGTCGACCACGTTGATCCATGTTGGTCTCTGGGTCGACCATGTTGATCTATGATGTTGATTTTGGGTCAACCAAAGTTGTTTTTTGGGTCGACCCTTTTTCTAATACATGAATCCATATATTTGACAAATATGACCGATAATTACTTAATTTTGAAGTATAATTACACAATTTTGACCAATGTTACACATTTTTAACATACGAATCACATAATTTCACTAATATGTTCTATAATGTTACATGATTATGTTATATGTTATGACATATGAGTCACAATTTCACAACTATGTTACATGTGTTTTGACATATGGGCCACAATTTCACAATTATATTACATGTGTTTTGACATATGAATCACAATTTCACAACTATGTTACATGTTTTAACATATGAATCATAATTTCACAAATTTCACAATTACGTTATATGTTTTAACATATGAATCACAATTTCAGAATTATGTTACATGTTTTAACATATGAATCACAATTTTACAATTATGTTACATGTTTTTAACACATGAATCACAATTTCACAAGTATGTTATAAATATTACACGTTTAACATATGAATCACATATTTAGCTGGGTCGACACAAAGTAGCATTTATGTAGCAAACAAGGGTCGACCAATTTCACAAAGTAGCATAAAAAAATAAGATAATTATAATAGACAAAAATCAATAAAAAAACATAAACACCACGTTTACCCATAATTATGATGGGTCGACCAAGAAGAAATAATTCTTCTTGGTCAAACAAAATTATGTTGGTCGACCAAGAAATGAGCAAGAACATGTTGGGAGTAGACTTTGGGACGTGGTGAATTAGGATTTAATGTAATGCGGAAGCAGTTGAAGGGGTAGATGACTGTTTTAATGGTTTTATTTGGGGAAGAAGAGCTAGATGACTTGTAAATTTTAATTGAAGGAACATGTGGGTCGACCGAGAAGAAAGAGAAAATGAGAATTAATTAAGTTAAAGAGTTTAATTGCAGTTAATATAATAATCAAAAGTCAACTCCTTGTTTCTTAAAAAAAAGTCAGAGTCCTTGTTTTTAAATACTTTCTGTCTCACTGCTACTTTTTTTATTGGCCCGAAATTTTATATAATATGATATCAATTATTTTGTATTAATAATATGATTAAAAATATTTATTAATTTTCATTATATCAATTATTTTGTATTAATAATTGGATTAAAAATATTTATTTATTTTCATTGGTAAGAATAAGATTTATATATATTAATTATTTTTATTAACAAATTCATTTTTAGTTTGTGTTTAATTATCCCAGTAAAGGAAAATTGCAAGGATATTTTTTAAACTATATATTTCTAATAGCAAAAACTTGTGTGAGACGGTCTCATGAGTCGTATTTTGTGAGATATATCTCTTACTTGGGTCATCCATGAAAAATATTACTTTTTAAGCTAAAAGTATTATTTTTTTATTGTGAATATCGGTATGGTTGACCCGTCGAACAGATAAAGATTAGTGAGATTGTCTCAAAAGAGACCTACTCATTTCTAATTATTTGATTAGAATAAATATACTGTTTAGTTTTTTAATAAATCTACTACTGTACAAAAATTTATGATATAATAATTTAAATTATTTAAATTTAAAATTAAATATTAAATATATATATATATATATATATATATATATATATATATATAATAAAAATGGAGGAAATGGTTGTTTTTTTAATTACTAAAGATAAATAGTTCTTAACATTCACCGTGTATGCGTGTACCGAGCGGGATTCACAATTTGCAAAGATCTAATTAGCTGAGCAAAATTTGTTGTTGAATAGAATCAACCGAACAAACTGAATTAAATCGGAATTTGGTTAGTTTATTTTTGAAGTTCGATTTTTTTATAAAAATATATCGTTTATTTTTATTAAATCGGTTCGATTTCGGTTTCGGTTATGAATTTCAAAATTGTTAATTAAACTGATTTAATTTTATTTTTTTTAAAAATATAATTATTAGGGCTTGAAGATCAACGCTATTTTTATTTTGGAGTCTAGCCTTTAAAACTTTGATAGTGGACTTAAACAAACTAACATCATACATTCATACTTAATTTCAAGTTTCATCTCCACCGATGTGTATCCATTCCATGTTGCCCTAACTTTTAAATAAAACCACACCGAGATATTGATATTTGTAAGAGGTAAATATTTTCAGAAATTTGTGGTAATTATATAGTATCATGCCATTTTTGTTGGCGTGATAAAATTTAATGTCACGCAAAAGCGTTACTTGCTTATATATATATATTTTATATAAAAAACGCAATCACGTTCTCTGAGAAAATATGACAAGCTATTTTGATGGATCAGTTCGGGAACCTTTGAAGGTGTTTCAAACACAATATTCTCAATGAGCTGCAATAGCTCGTGTTCTAAGAATGTAAACACCGATTAATTAGATCGAGTTTGATTTTAAACCAAGTGAAAAATACTCGAAATATTCATTCGTTAAAAAAACTAATCAGTTTAAAGCTTTTAACTTGTGTAAACTATGAAATAAGGGGGATCAGTTCTTGCATATATCAGTTCTGTTATGGTGAGAACTGAACAGATAACAGCTCGAACTAATCAAATCAGTTTTAAAACGATAGTTAAGCAGTTAAATACACAAGATATATTTATGGATATTCGGAGACTTCAACTGCTCCTACATCACCCCTTCTACCACATCGAATAGGATGCACTAGAAGACTTTGATTTATACAACACCTTCTACAAACCCATTCAGCTTAAGACTTACCCTACTGTCTAACTGAACTCATAGCCTAGACTGAAGGCAACACCTTCCGGCCAACACTTGTTTAATGTCTATGTGTTAAAGACTACATATACAAGTTTAACGTCTTTGTGCAAGGCTCACTCAACTTATCAGTACTCTCGATTCTCTGTATGTGTGGGTGATTGTGTATGTGTATGTGTGTGAGAACTAAACTGTGAATACAACACGAAAGTGTTATCACACTGAGAATTTTGCTTCTAAACTAACCAGATGGCATGCCCTATTTTTCTTTTCATCTTCACACACTGTGTGTTTTCTACACGCTTATTTTGATGATCTTGGTCCGGTATCTATAGAGGCAATGTGGCCGTACACCAAGACTAATCAAATATGAACATTGCAGTTTGAATATGTTCCTCGATATTTGTCTTGTACTTTCTGACAGCCATTCTCGAATGTTTTGGCTTTAAGCTCTACTGCAACGTCTATTATTGTCCTTTGACTGGACAAAAGTTTTTCCTCAGTGGTCACAGCTGGATTCTATTGAATAAGCTTGCCGTGTTCTGCAAACTGATTGATTCCAAACTGATTTTCTGAACTAGTCAGTTGAACTGGTGTGGTGAAATCAGTTGACTCAGCTCTGTCTCGATAGCTTCAGTTTTGGCTCAATAACTGATCAATCGAATCCTGATCAGTTTCAGTTCATGTGCACTTAGGTAAAATTATTAGAAACAAAATAACAAATTTTGTTAACATAAAAATCAAAATTACAAATATTAAATGTTCAAAAAATCTCTACCTTTTTGATGATCACAAACTTGAGCAATTTAAAATTTTAAAATTTTAAAGTTTAACTGATTCTCCCCCTTTGTGATAATTAAAATTATTTTAAAAAAATTCAGTTCGAAGGATAAGAAAGCTCTCCCTCAAGAACTGAATTTAAAAACGAGTTTAAAACGAATTTAAAATATTTTTCAGTTCGAGGGATAATTTTAAAGAAAATTCCCCCTCAAGAACTGAATTAAAACTCCCCCTTAAAAATATAATCATTTACCTGATTTAATGATGTTTTAGCATCTTTTAACATTCAAGCAGTTCATGCAACACATTAACTGAAAATATCATTTCAGTTACATTCAAACCAATTGGATAAAAAAATGATGTTTATTTAATCAAATAAGCGTTCCTTGTATTATACATTAAGCACTCCAACAAGTGTAAGGGAAATGCTACTACACTAGCAAATATTAAACAACATCTAATATCAATTAGTTTTATACATAATAGAACTGAATGTACCAATAATTGGTTGCCTTGAATGCTTTGAAATGCTACATCGATTTTGAGTCTCTTTTTGCACATAGATTTTGTAATATCCAAGCTTGGTGAACGGTAAGGTTTTAGATTTCGTATGTTTATGGACTATTTGATTAAGTTTAAGAATGGTTTAGATGTTTAGAATCGTGATGTATGGTTTATAGTATTGTTGTTTATAGTTGATGTGTGGTTTTATTGTAGCGTCGTTGCGATTTTATTATGGTAATTTCTATGTTGAGCTGATTGGTATGAGGCCAATTGGAGTGGTTAGATAAGACATAGAGGTGCAACTTTCTTGTTGGGAGTATTGCCAAAATATGAGGAGAAACGACGTTGCGATACGATTCTAGTTGCAAAGTATATTGTTGGTTCAGAGGAGAGTGCACCCGCACTCCATTTTTCAGTGCACCCGCGGTGTCCAGAGTGCACCCGCACTCCAAAATGCAGTGCACCCGCGGTCCACAGTTTCAAATTTTTTGATGAGGAGCCGAAGGCACACCGCACCCGCTGTGAAGAAGGCAGCGCATCCGCGGTCTGTGAACAGTAAAAATGTGTTTTTGGTTTTAAGTGATATAATACAAGATTTGGCTCATTATTTCATCATTTCTCGGTTTGCAGCTCAAGGGAGACTAGGGTTCCTACATTTCTTTCTTTCCTTTCTTTGATTCAAGCTTATTGTTGGATTATTGAAGTGTGAGTAAGTTTCTTTTGAGTTCAAGGAGCTAAGGTAAGCTTTTGGTTTAGTTATTCTTTGGATTTTGGTGTTGGGGAGAAATATTGGGTTTGTTGATTGTGTTGGTTTTATGGATTTAATGGTATGGTTGTTTGATTATTAAGTTGTTGATGGTTCTATAATTGGTTTATTGTTGTAGGATTTGTACCAAGAGTATAGAACCAAGTGTTGCAAGGGTTGTAAGTGGAATTCATTCCTTGTGCTCACATGATAATATATGTATTGTATTTCAATGGTTTTAACATGTTATTCCCTTCCATTTGATTCATGCTATGTATTAATACACTTTGTTGTATATTAGAGGCATTTTATGTCTCAATTATGTCAAAGGGAATACAAAAGAAAAGAGTATGCAAAGTGTTTGGTTTAATGCCAAAAAGAGAGTTCAAATGATTTATTGGATTGATAGATTCATAGTCAGAGATTGCATGTAATTAGTTGATCAACGCCCATAGGCTTATATCCCGACAGAGTAATCGATTTATATCGATGGGATATAGGTACAGAGACAGAGATACTATCTAGATATCAATCCAACAGAGAAAAGAGAAATACCATCGTTATTGTTATTCATGCTATGATATTTATGTTTCAGAGTTGATGGTATTTAATGATTTCAAAGCCATGTTTTACAGAGTATGATATGTACAGATTGTTATGTAAGAGTTCCACTTGCTGAGTTTTATACTCATTCCAGTTATTCATGTGATGCAGATAAGAGCGACGGGCCAGGACTTTGATTGGAGCCGAGGTCATATGCATAGAAGATGGAAGGAAGAAGATATTTTGCCAGCATTTTGACATGATCAAAAATAATATTTTGTATTTTGATAAAACACTTGATTGATCATGTATATGTTTTTGATTGTAAATGTTTTATGGTAAGAGAATTTTAAATCCTTTTTCCCTCTAAATAAATTTTTAGTTTTCCGCTGTGTTATTTTATAAAATCGGTCAGAGGTGTTACATTTAAAATCGGTCAGAGGTGTTACATTTAGTGGTATCAGAGCAACGTTCTTTGGACCAATGCATATGACTTCGTCTACTTTCAACGGTCCGGGTATGTCTTCTTCTTCATCTAATTATTGTTATCAGTTGATATGTATTATGTGAGCACATTGTAGGAGTAGATGCCTTCTAAGAGAAAGGCTGCAGAGGGGGAGGATAGCTCCTCATCGAGAGTTGTCGACGAGTTCGGCAAATTATTGAAAGAGCAAGCCAAAGTTCATAGTGAGCAGATTCAGCAGTTGCTTCGTTTGCAAGGTTCAGGTCAAGGTAGAGGCCAAGGAAGAGGCCAAGTGGCTCAAGCAGTTGGGACTGATGGGATCTTTACTGCTTTCAAGAGGATGGATCCGCCTGAGTTTGCAGGAAGTACCGATCCATTGGTGGCTGTAGAGTGGGTTAAAGCACTTGAGGCAATATTTGATCATCTCAAGTATGAAGACAAGGATAGAGTTGATTGTGCAGTATTCATGCTAGTCAAAGCTGCACGTATTTGGTGGAATGCTACCAAGGTAGCTGTTGATGTTCCGACATTGAAGTGGCAAGATTTCACGGATCTTTTCTACGACAAGTATTTTCCGGATGCACTTCGAGTTCGGAAGGTGACTGAGTTTTTAGAGCTTCGACAGGGAAGTATGAATGTTGACGAGTATATCTTGAAGTTTGAGGAGGGCTGTCTGTTTGCCCCATATATTGCCTCAAATGACAAAGACAAGGGTGCTCATTTCATTAGAGGACTTCGAGCAGAAATCAGGAGGGACATCAATATGTCCAAGGCGGCGACATTTAAAGAGATCGTGGCTAAAGCACTGTTAGCTGAGCAAGATGAGAAAGATATTGCTAGAGAGAGATAGGCGAGGCACCAGGCTATTGCTCAAAGAAGTCAAGGTTCGAGCCAAAGAAGACAAGGCAGTTACAAGGGGAAAGGCAAGGTAGAGCCGAGTTTTAAAGCACCGACAGTTCCATTTGATCCAGAGAAGCCGTTGTGTCCCAAGTGCAGTAGGCATCATTGGGGAGAATGCAGGTTTGGTACTTACAGAAGCTACCGATGTGGTACTGCAGGCCATATTGCCAAGGACTGTCCGAAGGGATCGAGTAAAGAGAAGGTGAAGGGTCGCATCTTTACCATGACAAAGGAAGGTATAAATCCTGATTCTTCTATGATCTCTAGCACTATTCTAATTTCAGGCAGAGTAGCTACGACATTGATTGATACAGGTGCTACTCATTCTTTTATGTCTGAACTATTTTTGAGATTTTTGGATTTAGTTCCTTCTGTTCTTCCCCTTCAGTTTAATGTTGTATTGCCTTCGGGAGATGTGTTGTGCCCGACGTCTTTTATGTATGCGTGTACTGTTCAAATTGATGAGCGAGTGGTCTATGCCGATTTGATTGTTATTCCGATGGTTGCGTTTTATATTATACTTGGCATGGATTGGCTATCGACTTATCGTGCAGTGATTGATTGCGTTGTCAAGACTGTGAAATTTGTAGATGATGAAAATAAGGAAGGTATCCTCACCAGTGTAGGTATTTCGCTGGTTCTTCCTTTTATTTCGTGTCTTGAGGCTAAGAAGTTGTTGTTTAGATGTTGTGATGGGTTTTTGGCTTCGATTGTTGATATGGATAGAATGGTGAAGTTGAATATTGATGTTGTAAGAGAGTTCCCTGATGTATTTGAGGATGATGTTCCGAGTTTACCGCCGGACAGAGATGTAGAGTTTGTGATTGATCTAGTTCCGGGTACGGTTCCTATTTCTAAGGCTCCGTACAGAGTGGCCCCGACAGAGATGAAAGAGTTGAAGACGCAGTTGCAAGATCTATTAGATAAAGGTTTTATTCGGCCGAGTTCTTCGCCTTGGGGAGCTCCGATTCTTTTTGTTAAAAAGAAATATGGGTCTTTGCGGCTGTGCATTGACTATAGAGAAATCAACAAAGTGACGATTAAGAATAAATATCCGTTGCCACGGATAGACGATCTTTTTGACCAACTGCATGGGGCTACAGTGTTTTCGAAGATTGATTTACGATCTGGCTATTATCAGTTGAAAGTTAGGGAGTCTGATATCCCTAAGACGGCGTTTCGGACCAGGTATGGTCATTACGAATTTCTTGTGATGTCGTTCGGTCTGACTAATGCTCCTTCAGTATTCATGGATCTTATGAACCGAGTGTTCAAACCGTATTTGGATAGCTTTGTCATTGTTTTTATCAATGACATTTTGATTTATTCCAAGACCAGAGAGCTTCATGCAGAACACCTCAGAGTTGTCATTCATTTGTTGAGAGAGAAGAGGTTGTATGCTAAGTTGAAGAAATGTGAATTCTGGTTGGAGCAGATTTCTTTCTTAGGCCATGTTGTCTCGAAGGATGGTATAGCTGTTGATCTAGCGAAAATAGAGGCGATACAGAAGTGGCCTATTCCTACCACTGTATCAGAGGTACGCAGTTTTCTAGGTTTGGCGGGTTATTATCGTCATTTTATTTCAGACTTTTCCAAGATTGCCCTGCCATTAACCAATCTGACGAAGAAGACTGTGAAGTTTGAGTGGTCCAATGAATGCCAGAATGGATTCCAGGAGTTGAAAGATAGATTGACGACAGTTTCGGTACTTGCATTGCCCAGTGATACAGAGGATTTTGTTGTTTATACCGATGCGTCGAAGAATGGTCTTGGTGCAGTGCTGATGCAACGTGGAAAGATTATATCCTATGCTTCTCGTCAATTGAAAGACTATTAGAATAATTATCCTAGGCATGATCTGGAGCTGGCAGCTGTGGTTTTCGCTTTGAAAATCTGGAGACATTACTTATATGGCGAAAAGTGTGAAATTTTCACGGACCACAAGAGTCTGAAGTATTTGTTTTCTTAGAAAGAACTCAATATGCATCAGAGACGGTGGTTAGAGCTTGTAAAAGATTATGATGTGACGATTAGTTATCACCCAGGGAAGGCGAATGTTGTAGCGGATGCATTGAGCCGTAAGTCAAGTTCCTCTTTGAGTTCTATGATTCAGAAGCCATTGTTGTTAGATTTGCAACGAGAAAAGATAGCTTTGGTAGTGCCGGGAACCATTGCTCGCTTTTCAGCGTTGATCATTCGGCCTACATTGACGGACATGATCCGTAGAGAGCAGGCCAATGATGCACAGTTGATAGAGATGAGAGCCAGAGCAGAAGAGAGAGGTAATTCAGAGTTTCTAATGAATAGAGATGGTTTAATGACATTCAGAGGTCGTATATGTATTCCTACTGGTGATGATATTCGGCGAGTCGTCTTGACAGAGGCACATACCGCGCCATACTCGATACATCCTGGTGGTACCAAGATGTATCAGGATCTTCGTAGACTTTATTGGTGGCCAGGTATGAAGAAGGATATTGCCATGTTTATTTCTCAGTGTCTAACTTGTCAGCAGGTGAAAATCGAACATCAGAAACCTGCTGGGACATTGCTATCATTGCCGATTCCTCAATGGAAATGGGAGCTCATTACAATGGATTTCGTGACTGGTCTTCCTAGAATGCAGAAAGGCTATAACTCTATTTAGGTTATCGTTGATCGATTGACCAAGTCAACGCATTTTCTCCCAGTCAAGACAACGTATTCCATGAACCAGTATGCCGAAGAGTACATAGCAGAGATTGTTAGACTTCATGGTGTTCCTGTGTCGATTGTGTCTGATCGTGACCCTAGATTTACTTCAGAGTTTTGGAAGAGTTTGCACAGAGCCTTGGGTACACGGTTGGCATTCAGTACAGCATATCATCCCCAGAGCGACGGTCAATTAGAGAGAGTTATTTAGATTTTGGAGGATATGCTCAGAGCTTGTGCTATAGACTATCCTGGTAGTTGGGATTCCAAATTGCCTCTTGTTGAGTTCACGTACAATAATAGCTACCAGACGACGATTGGCATGGCACCGTATGAAGCACTTTATGGCAGAAAATGTAGATCTCCCTTGTATTGGGACGAGATTGGTGAGAGAAAGATGTTGGGTCCAGAGTTGGTCCAACAGACAACTGATGTTGTTGCTATTATCCAAGAGAGGATGAAGACAGCACAGTCAAGACAGAAGAGTTATGCTGATGTGAGGCGTAGGCCGTTGCAACTTGAGGTTGGCGACCACATGTTCTTGAAGATATCACCTCTTAAGGGTGTGATGCGGTTTGGCAAAAAGGGAAAGTTGAGTCCGAGATTTATAGGCCCATTTGAAATCTTGGATAGAGTTGGTGATCGAGCTTACAGGTTAGCCCTACCGCCAGATCTTGACAGAGTTCATAATGTTTTTCATGTCTCCATGCTCAGGAAGTATATTGCAAATCCTTCCCATGTTCTTCGTCACGAACCATTGGACTTGACGCCGAATTTGACGTACCAAGAGATTCCGGTCCAGATTCTGGATCGCAAATTTAAAGTGTTGAGAAATAAAGAGATTGGCATTGTTAAAGTCCTTTGGAAGAATCATTTGATTGAAGAAGCCACGTGGGAACCAGAGGATGAGATGAGAGAGAAGTATCCAGAGCTTTTTGCGCAGTAACGTCAATTTCGGGGACGAAATTCCTTTAAGGAAGGAAGATTGTAATATCCAAGCTTGGTGAACGGTAAGGTTTTAGATTTCGTATGTTTATGGACTATTTGGTTAAGTTTAAGCATGGTTTAGATGTTTAGAATCTTGATGTATGGTTTATAGTATTGTTGTTTATAGTTGATGTGTGGTTTTATTGTAGCGTCGTTGCGATTTTATTCATGGTAATTTCTATGTTGAGCCGATTGGTATGAGGCCAATTGGAGTGGTTAGATAAGACATAGAGGTGCAACTTTCTTGTTGGGAGTATTGCCAAAATATGAGGAAAAACGACGTTGCGATTCGATTCTAGTTGCAAAGTATATTGTTGGTTCAGAGGAGAGTGCACCCGCACTCCATTTTTCAGTGCACCTGCGGTGTCCAGAGTGCACCCGCTCTCCAAAATGCAATGCACCCGCGGTCCACAGTTTCAAATTTTTGGATGAGGTGCCGAAGGCACACCGCACCCGCGGTCTGTGAACAGTAAAAACATGTTTTTGGTTTTAAGTGATATAATACAAGAGTTGGCTCATTATTTCATCATTTCTCGGTTTGCAGCTCAAGGGAGACTAGGGTTCCTACATTTCTTTCTTTCCTTTCTTTGATTCAAGCTTATTGTTGGATTATTGAAGTGTGAGTAAGGTTCTTTTGAGTTCAAGGAGCTAAGGTAAGCTTTTGGTTTAGCTATTCTTTGGATTTTGGTGTTGGGGAGAAATATTGGGTTTGTTGATTGTGTTGGTTTTATGGATTTAATGGTATGGTTGTTTGATTATTAAGTTGTTGATGGTTCTATAATTGGTTTATTGTTGTAGGATTTGTACCAAGAGTATAGAACCAAGTGTTGCAAGGGTTGTAAGTGGAATTCATTCCTTGTGCTCACATGATAATATATGTATTGTATTTCAATGGTTTTAACATGTTATTCCCTTCCATTTGATTCATGCTATGTATTAATACACTTTGTTGTATATTAGAGGCATTTTATGTCTCAATTATGTCAAAGGGAATACAAAAGAAAAGAGTATGCAAAGTGTTTGGTTTAATGCCAAAAAGAGAGTTCAAATGATTTATTGGATTGATAGATTCATAGTCAGAGATTGCATGCAATTAGTTGATCAACGCCCATAGGCTTATATCCCGACAGAGTAATCGATTTATATCGATGGGATATAGGTACAGAGACAGAGATACTATCTAGATATCAATCCAACAGAGAAAAGAGAAATATCATCGTTATTGTTATTCATGCTATGATATTTATGTTTCAGAGTTGATGGTATTTAATGATTTCAAAGCCATGTTTTACAGAGTATGATATGTACAGATTGTTATGTAAGAGTTCCACTTTCTGAGTTTTATACTCATTCCAGTTATTCATGTGATGCAGATAAGAGCGACGGGCCAGGACGTTGATTGGAGCCGAGGTCATATGCATAGAAGATGGAAGGAAGAAGATATTTTGCCAGCATTTTGACATGATCAAAAATAATATTTTGTATTTTGATAAAACACTTGATTGATCATGTATATGTTTTTGATTGTAAATGTTTTATGGTAAGAGAATTTTAAATCCTTCTTCCCTCTAAATAAATTTTTAGTTTTCCGCTGTGTTATTTTATAAAATCGGTCAGAGGTGTTACATTTAAAATCGGTCAGAGGTGTTACAGACTTTGAGTCTCTTTTTGCCAGAAGAGCAGCTAATTGTCTTGAACTCGATCTCTGTGCTGCTAACTGGTCGAGCTAACTCAAACTGGACTCAACTGATGCTGAACCGCATTGATCATCTATTTTGATCTGATATGAAAATGAATCAGCTGTATATTGCTGATGATTAAGCTCCACTTTAATCATCCAACATTTCATCTTAGCTGGGTTTCGTCTGTTGATCAGCTGAAATGGTAGGCTGGCAACTGAAATCTTGTCTACCGATCAGTTTAGCTGTTCTGTTGTCAGTTTGAACTCAAAACCCTGGAAGTTGCTAAAACAAAAAAATTCGGAGTCGAGAGAAGTGGCTACAATGTTAGTTGCAAATCCAACAATCTTCTCTCTTCTCAAGGTAAACTCATGCGAAATTTTTAAGAGGATTTTGAAATCCATTTTATACAACATATTTTAAAATATCAGCTTTCAAATGTCCTTATTAGAACAGCTAGCTCTTATACCAATTGATGGATCGGTTCGGGCATCTTTGAAGGTGCTTCAAACACAATATTCTCAATGAGTTGTAATAGCTCGTATTCTAAGAATATAAACACTGATGAATTAGATCGAGTTTGGTTTTAAACCAAGTGAGAAATACTCGAAATAATCATTCGTTAAGAAAGCTAATCATTTTAAAACTTTTAACTTGTGTAAACTGAATAACTAAAATAAGAGGGATCAGTTCTTGCATATATCAGTTCATTTATGTTGAGAACTGAACTAATAACAGCTCGAACTGATCAAATCAGTTTTAAAATGATAGTTAAGTAGTTAAATACACAAGATATGTTTATGGATGTTCGGAGATTTCAACTACTTCTACGTCACCACTTCTACCACCTCGGGTAGGATCCACTATAAGACTTTGGTTTATACAACACCTTGTACAAACCCACCCAGCTTAGGACTTATCATACTGCCTAACTGAACTCCTAGCCAAGACTGAAGGCAACATCTTCCAGCCAACACTTGTTTAATATCCATGTGTTAAAGACTACATACACAAGTTTAACGGCTTTGTGTAAGACTCACTCAACTTATCAGTACCCTCAATTCTCTGTATGTGTGAGTAATTGTGTGTGTGTGTGAGTGAGAACCGAACTATGAATACAACACGAAAGTGATCTCACACACTGAGAATTTTGCTTCTAGACTAAACAGTTGGCATGCCCTATTTTTCTTTTGATCTTCACACACTTGTATGTTTTCCACACGCTTATATTAATGATCTTGGCCTGGTATTTATAAGGCAATGTGATCGTATATCAAAACTCATCAAATATGAACATTGTTGTTTGAATGCGTTCCTCGATATTTGTCAGTACTTTCTGACAGCCATTCTAGAACGTTTTGGCTTTAAACACTGCTGCAACATCTATTATTGTCCTTTTACTGAACAAAAGCTTTTTCTCAGTGCGCACAACTGGATTCCATTGAATAAGCTTGTCGTGTTCTACAAACTGATTGATTTCAAACTGATGTTCTGAACTGGTCTTGAACTGGTGTGGTGAAATCAGTTGGCTCATCAGCTGAACTGATTTCACTGATTCAGTGGAACTGGACAGTTGGATTCTTCATCAGTTGAGCTCTTCATCAGCTGGTCGGGCTTCTGAAAGTCTTTTGCTGAATTGCCTATCAGCTGGACAATTAGTTGAACTGGTCTTTTGATATATCAGTTGAACTAGTTCAGTTTGGACAATCAGTTGGCGCTTTCAGTTTGCGTCTCGATAACTTCAGTTTTAGCTCAATAACTGATCAGTTCAAGTTCCTGTGCATTTAGGTAAAATTATTAGAAATAAAATAACAAGTTTTGTTTACATCAAAATCAAGATTGAGAAAATAAAATGTTCCAACGTATAATTTTTTTTTAAAAAATAAAGCTATCCGCCTCGATCACTCTGATCGAGACGTTGTAGCATGGTCAAAAGCTGTCAAAGATGACAGACAACCGTAATTAATTGTCTCTCTTTCCCCTTTAAATGTGGATCATTCTCACATAATTTTGGTTCGTCCCTCTCCTTTTGTAAGTTAACTCCCTCACATAAATCTATGAAATAATTTGAAGTTTTATGTATTTATGAAATAATTTGAAGTTGTATGCGCTTTTGTAGGTAAATTTTTGTTACAACTTTATTATTATTTTTTGTAAAATTATTTATTATAATGAAATTATAATTATCATTAATTTTTTAATGAAAAATGATAAAAAAAATTAATTTTATATGTTGATTTATGATAATTTTTTTAATGAAAAATGATAAAAAAAATTAATTTTATATGTTGATTTATTTATTATTGAATATATTTTATATTTCATGTATAATTATATGTTAAAATAATAATGATTTAAGTTTAACATGTTTTTATAGGTAGATTTTGGTTCTCAATTCAATTCAAGTCACACCCTCTAGAAGGCGGCGCCGACTTGCTTTATATATTTTTTTAAAAAAATAGAATGTCACGCAATTATTAATTATGGTTCAAACTTCAATCTAAGATACACACTATTATAAATTATTTATATTAAATCTCCATTCGGTCGGCCTAGATGCCATCTTTTTTATACTACAACACTTGAATTACATTATAAAAGCCCCGGGCTTAATTGGTATGCTCTTGATAGCTTGCATGATTCCTTGGGGAGTTTCCTTGTACTTCTTTCCAATAGTTTGCTCATAACGTCCGATCATCTTCATATCATATTCTTCTTCTTCAAGAAGTCTTGTCTTCAAATCTTTACTACCTACACAAAAACGAACCAAATTATTAACAAAACAAATTATGTCATAACTATACTTGCCTTTCAGATCCAGCTTGTAGGCACTATCATATGCTCGCTCCTTCCGCCTAGAAATCCTAACTCAATGGTTGCCCTTGATATGTACTCATCTATTGCTCCAGTGTTGGAAATTATATAGCTTTCGGAACAATTCCGGCTAAAAAAAATTATTTTCGATCAAATCGAAACATAGCGGAAGCGATTACATAATTTCATAAATTATAATCAAACATATGAATATAAATTAACTATGAATTAAAAAAAAAATTACTAGAAAACTAACCTCTTGTAGTTTTTCCTTTTTCACGAATCCGAGATGCGTAGAAACCACAGCCTTCCAGTACGATCTTTCCTATCGACAGTAGTGTGTGGGCACTCAAAAACACAAAAGCTAGAAATCAAACTTTTATTTTATTCTCTACTCTATTTTCAACTCATGAAAAAGTAGAGAATGAGTTGTATAATTTTTGTGTGTTTTGAAAAGACTACCTAGGATCTTATTTATAATATTCAACTCAAGAGGCAAAATCCCAATCTAATTGATTCTAAACCATCGGCCATATCTTATCAAATCTAAGATAAGGCCAAAAAATCCCACTTGATTTGATTTTATAAATTTAAGTCTTTTAAAACTCATTTTAAAAGTTATAGAATCTCTAGAATCTTATCAAAATAAATTAGAATATTATTCTAACTTATTTTTAGATATTAAATAATATATATAATTTATTCACAATAAATTAAAGATATTATAATCAACTTTTGGATATTACCATAATAATCCAAATATATAATTATCTCATAATTATAATTTGATATAATTAATATCTCATAATCAATTATATTTATCTCCAAACTCTTGGAGTTATGGAAACATTTTTCCATATCCACATATGATTTCTAAATTGCATTTTTTTAATCCGTCATTAATTTGAAAGTCGTACCGGGGACCATGGACTCATAATTAGAAGCTCCAATAAATTAAATAAATAATCAAACTCTTTAATTAATTTATCTAATTTATTAATTCCATAATTACTCCACTAAAAATATGGAATTGCACTCTTCTTTATTATGAAATATCTTACTCTACAAAATTGAGCAGTCCAATGATATAATCATTACATATGGATTAATCCTCCATAGACAATTCGTAATTGAAGCTAGGAATTTTCCGTTTACCTATTCAATTACTTCTTCTCCTCATTTACCATTAATTCACTAGTGAGTGGTTTAATTTATAATTTAATTATAAATTAGTTGGGCCCAACACTCAGTTCTAGAATTAATAAATGAAGGAATCGTCTTTCTACTTCTCGCAAGAAGGAATTGATTTCATGTCTGTGAATTCATATTCCCAGCCATTTATTTCAAATATAAATCTAAAATGCAAGTAATGAAAAAAATGCACAATTGCAAATTTTAAACAAGCAAATTAAGAATCATATTGAAATGAACAGGAGTTTATAATCACATCAGGATTAAGATGTCCATATATGATCATCTTATGATTTAAATAGAATTTCATATTAACAACGGAATTTATTATGAAATATCTAATTAAATCGGTCCTAGTCCTACATAATCTCATTATATATAAATGCCCTCATCTAGATGTCTCTACATCGACGTTCTGGATAAGACAGTCACATTCATAATGTTAATGGGCCGCATTAGTGATGTTTTAATTAAAGATCCCATACTTTAATTAATTTCATTACGGACTTAATTTAAGTTTATTATCCATAATTTTAATCCTCGTGTATATATAACTTTTATATATACTAAAATCATGGTTACATCCAATAAACTAGGGATTTTACTATGATATTAATGACAATAATATTTTATGCAAATATGTTCAATAATAAATGTCGTTTTTATTAATAATAAAAACATAATCTAATTACAATGCTTTAAGGGTACTATCCCCAACAATCTCCCACTTGCACTAAAGCATGTGAGACATGTCTCTAAGTCCTAGATTTATCATATGCCTCTCAAACACTTTTACAGGCAGTGTCTTGGTGAATGGATCGACGAGGTTGTCAGCAGACACAATCTTGAGAATAGAAACATCACCTCTTTGCACTATCTCTCGGATCAAGTGGTACTTCTTTTCTATATGCTTCGATCTCTTGTGACTACGAGGTTCCTTCGAATTAGCCACTGCACCACTGTTGTCACACCACAAAGTGAGTAGATTATTCACATTTGGAACAACTTCCAAATCAGATAGGAATTTCTTAAGCCATACAGCCTCTTTAGTAGCTTCGGAAGCAGCTATGTATTCGGCCTCCATGGTCGAGTCGGATGTGCTGGATTGCTTGATGCTTCTCCAGACTATGGCACCGCCACCAAAAGTAAACACCGATCCAGATGTCGATTTTCGAGTATCTCTGTCTGATTGAAAATCAGAATCAGTGTAACCGTCTATTTTGAGGTCTCCACCCGAATAGACAAGCATATAATTTCTTGTTCTCCGAAGATACTTAAGAATGTTTTTAACCGCTATCCAATGATCCAAACCAGGATTTGACTGAAAACGGCTGACTATCCCCACAGCATAACATATGTCCGGCCTAGTGCACATCATTGCGTACATAAGGCTGCCTACTGCAGAGGCATAGGGAACACGTCTCATGTCCTTGACTTCTTGCGGTGTCTTAGGACACTGCTCCTTAGAGAGGACGATTCCATGTCGGGTTGGTAGATAACTTTTTTTGGAATCTTGCATTCTATAACGCAATAACATCTTATCAATATAAGTAGCTTGAGACAATGCCAACAATTTGTTCTTACGATCTCGAACGATTCGAATTCCAAGAATATAATTTGCTTCTCCCAAATCTTTCATTTGAAATTGCTTGGCTAGCCACCCCTTTACTATAGACAATTTTTCAACATTATTCCCAATAAGAAGAATGTCATCTACGTAAAGCACTATGAATACCACTTTTCCATCTTTGATGTGCTTGTATACACAAGGCTCATCAACACTTTGATCAAAGCCATAAGATTTGATTGTTTCATCAAATATATGGTTCCATGATCTCGAGGCTTGCTTTAGTCCATAAATGGATCTAAGCAATTTGCAAACCTTTTGCTCTTGTCCTTGGACTATAAAACCCTCTGGTTGCTTCATGTAGATTTCCTCGTCTAGATGACCATTCAGAAAGGCCGTCTTGACATCCATCTGCCATATCTCATAGTCATAATGAGCAGCAATTGAAAGTAAGATGCGTATAGATTTAACTACCCTCCCACTACGTCGAGGTGGTATGATATCTTGACTTGGTTGAATGGTATCATCAATGGTTTCCTTAATAACTTTAGTTGGACTTCGAATGATCTCATCATTGAGTAACTCCTCGACTACTGTCTTACTTCGAGATATGAAGTTAGTCATATAATCATCTTCAAGAAAGATGGCATTTTTCGATACAATTACCTTATTATCTTGAGGATCATAAAACCAACCTCCTCTCGTTCCCTTGGCGTATCCCACGAACAAACACACTTTTGAACGTGGATGCAATTTTCCAGTCTTTCCTTCCAGAACATGTGCTGGGTATCCCCATATGCGAAAATGAGATAAACTAGGTTTTCTCCCATTCCACAACTCTAGTGGTGTTTTAAGGATTGACTTCGATGGCACTGCATTCAGAATGTAAGTGGGCGTCTCTATTGCATAACCCCAAAACGAGATTGGCAGTGATGAGTAGCTCATCATAGATCTCACCATATCAAGCAAAGTGCGATTTCTCCTTTCAGCAACACCATTTTGCTGAGGTGTACCAGGTGCAGTGAGTTGGTATAAAATACCATGCTCTAGCAAATAATCTTTGAACTCGGTATCAAGATACTCGCCGCCTCGATCTGATCGAAGACACTTTAAAGATTTACCTAGTTGCCTTTCGGCTTCCGCATAAAATTCTTTGAACTTTCCAAAAGTCTCGGATTTTCTATGCATGAGATAAATATATCCATACCTTGAGTAATCATCAATAAAACTGACAAAATACTCATAATCACCTCTAGCTTGTGTAGTCATAGGACCGCATACATCACTATGTATAAGCTCTAGTGGTTCTTTGGCCCTATTGCCCTTTGTAGAGAAAGGTCTCTTAGTCATTTTTCTTTATAAACAAGATTCACAAACAGGAAGAGTGCCAACACTTAGCTCTCTTAAAGGACCATCCTTTGCAAGTCTTTTTAATCTTTCTAAGGATATATGCCCCAACCTTAGGTGCCATAGATATGTTTTATCTTCATGAGAAGTCTTTTGCTTTTTAGGTTTGGGATGTTCTACTTTGAACATTTCGACATTAAGCAGTGGTTGTTCATTTGGTCTTAGAATATATAGTCCATTTTCGATTGAAGCAGAACAAATCATACGACCATTTCTCAAAATAACAATCTCATTATTATCAAAAGAAAGCGAATAAAATTGTTCATGCAACTTTGAAACAGAAATCAAATTTCTACGAAAACTAGGAATAAAATAAACATTGTTCAAAACCAAATATCTATTATTAAATCTAAGTTTAATAACTCCCATTGCTCTTGCCGAAACTACTGCACCATTGCCAACTCTCATCGTGAAGGACCCATCAGCAAGCTCTTCATAAGAACTAAGTAGCTGCAAAGAAGAACAAACGTGATTAGTAGCGCCCGAATCAACTATCCATATAGAAGAATCAATGGTTACTAAACAAGATTCTAGGAAAAATAAGTCATACTTACCTTTCTTAGGTCAGCGAGATACTTGGGGCAATTTCTCTTCCAATGACCATCAATCCCACAGTGAAAACATTTTCCTTTGGGCTTTGCAGTGTCACCCTTCTTTTTGTCATTGGAACCATTCCAATTCTTTTGCTTTTTAGGAGCTCCCTTTCCTTTCCCATTATTCTTTCTTTTCAAACAAGCTTTGGAGGAATGTGACTTACCTTTGACAACATTTGCCTCACCTTCTTGGACTTTTCCAATGGAAATGGCCTCAAAGATTTGCAACTCGTTGAGCAATTGTGTCATGTTATAATCAAGCTTATTCATGACATAATTGCTCTTGAATTTCAGGAAAGTCAGAGGCAATGATTCCAAAATCATGCTCACTTGTGTACCATCATCTATAGTCGCACCATGAGTCTCAGCCTCAGTGAAATAGTTAACCATGTTCAAAACATGCGCTCCAACTGATTGGCCTTTCTTCATCTTAGCATTCATGGCATTCTTAATGGCTTCATGTTTAGATTGACTAGATTGCTGACCAAACATAGCTTGCAGAGAATCCATTATCCCATAAGCATTCTCTACATTCTCGTGCTTAAGTCTAAGCACATCATTCATGCCGGCTAACATGTAGCCCTTGGCTTTATTGTTTGCTGGGATCCATCGATCATAGATTTCTCCTACACTACGAGAAGCATTCAAAGGGGGTTCGGGAGGACACTCCTCCGTTAAGACAAATTTGAAATTCTCACAGACGAGGGCAATGTTAATGTTACTCTTCCATTTCAAAAAGTTTTCTCCAGTCAACTTTTCATTAAGTAAAGCAAGAACAGGACCAGTAGACATGATTGCTGAAATTAATGTATAAAACGACATTTAATAAATTGAACAAATATCATAGTCAACTAATCAATTTAGGAATCATAAATATGATGCAAGACACATTATTATTTATTCTACCAATTCCAAGGAAATTTAATCTCACATTTAATAAGCCTCCTTAGGGTCAGACGAATTAAATGACGATTAAATTGAGACTATCTCTATTAATAATAAAACACTAAGATATCTCATATCTTCAATTTTATTATTAATTACCTATTAATTCAACCTAGATGCATTTAAACTATTCAATTGCATCTTTATGAGTGTGACCCACTATTTTGGATTTTAAATTACAATCCATAATTGCCGTCTTAGGGTAGGTAAATTATGAATCATACTAAAAAATCTTATCCTTTCGGAAACTAAGCCTTGAATTTTGATTTAAATGAAAACCTTCCTTAGGGAGGACGTCCTATGCGTCACTAGGCGTCATTTAAACCTCACGTTGCTTTTGTTAATAGTGGAGGTTGTAGAATTTATTGTCATATATTCTTCTCCCACTCATTATTATAAAATAATTAAAGTTTCTCAAACTTTTAATTATTTAATTAAAACATCTTATGATTTAATTATAAAAGGTCCAATCTTATTGGTCTCTATTAAATGATATGTGCAATATAATGAACATCATGAAATTTAAATCTAATTTAAACATGATTCAAGACATATAAAATACCCACATTTAAATCAAATTTAAACATGATGAGCGGCAAAAAAAAATTTGAGAGTGAGATATTGTTGAAAGTTGAAATTTTCAATCGTGTCCTTCTAATCACATTTTTGATTGAAAAATAAAATTAACAAATCAAATAAAACAATTTTATTTAATTTCAAATTAATTCTATAAATCAAATTGTAAAATCAATATTTTACACTCAACAAAGTAAAACTTATTTTTAGTAAATTAAGTTAAATTGGGCTAAACATTAAAAAAAAAATATTAGGTTTGTCATACAAATCCAAAAAATAAAAAAAAAAAAACTTTTTTTTTATGGTACTGGTCCAATTCAAAAATTGGGCCAGTTAAAAAAAACTAATTTAAATCTGTGCTGACCCAGTTCGAAACTGAGCTATATTTAAATATGTTGGGCCAGTTCGAAACTGGTCTAGATTTAAATATGTGCTGGCCCAATTCGAAACTGGGCTATATTTAAATATGTTGGGCCAGTTCGAAACTGGTCTAGATTTAAATATGCGCTGGCCCAATTCAAAACTGGGCCAATGTTAAATCAATTGTCATTTCATAAATGGGTCACTCAGAATTTTTATTTATTTTTAATTGTTTGGCCCAACTTAAAAAAAATTGGGCTATGAAATATCCTAGCCCAATCAAACAAAAACGCCTCCCTTCTTTCTCCTCCTTCCTAAAGCAGGAGTCTGCCATGGAAGAAAGGCTTGTGAGTTGTGGCTAACTTATTGTGACAGTGACAATATTCTCCATCTTTCCCGTCGCCGGAGTGTGCCTCGTCTAGTGAGAAATTTCGCTCGTGTAACCCGTACGCGAGTAAAATCTTCTCGATCCAACGGCCGTGAGTGGAGGTCGCACAGTCTACTGCAACGCACCGCTGCTTCACCGCGACGGAAGCTCCACCGTAGGTGTGGATCGGGAATGATCAGGAACAATTTCCGATCAAGACTGGAAAAATAATTGTTAGCTAAATCAACTTTTGATAAAAATACTTCTTCATCTCTTGAAGTGTACGGTGGTTTCACAAATCCAACAATTTAAGGACACGGCCGAAAATTATTTTATTTTTAATATGACGTACAGTGGCCAAAAAAAAATTACAATGCACAAATTTAACTTTCAACAATTAATTCACTCCCAAAAATTTAAATTCACATAATTTATATTCATATGAAAAAAAAAATGGCTCTCATACCATTTGTTGGAAATTATATAGCCTTCGAAACAATTCTGGCTAAAAAAAAAATTATTTTCGATCAAATCGAAACACAGCGGAAGCGATTATATAATTTCATAAATTATAATCGAACATATGAATATAAATTAACTATGAATTAAAAAAAAAATTACTAGAAAACTATGAATTAAAATAAAATTACTAGAAAACTAACCTCTTTAGTTTTCCCTTTTTCACGAATACGAGATGCGTAGAAACCACAGCCTTCCAGTACGATCCTTCCTATCGACGGTAGTGTGTGGCCACTCAAAAACACAAAAGCTAGAAATCAATCTTTTATTTTATTCTCTATTCTATTTTCAACTCATGAAAAAGTAGCGAATGAATTGTATAATTTTAGTGTGTTTTGAAAAGACTACCTAGGATATTATTTATAATATTCAACTCAAGAGGCAAAATCCCAATCTAATTGATTCTAAACCATCGGCCATATCTTATCAAATCTAAGATAAGGCCAAAAAATTCCACTTGATTTGATTTTATAAATTTAAGTATTTTAAAACTCATTTTAAAAGTTATAGAATATCTAGGATCTTATCAAAATAAATTAGAATATTATTCTAACTTATTTTTAGATATTAAATAATATCTATAATTTATTCACAATAAATTAAAGATATTATAATCAACTTTTGGATATTACCATAATGATCCAAATATATAATTATCTCATAATTATAATTTGATATAATTAATATCTCATAATCAATTATATTTATCTCCAAACTCTTGGAGTTATGGAAACATTTTTCCATATCCACATATGATTTTTAAATTGCATTTTTTTAAATCCGTTATTAATTTGAAAGGCGTACCGGGGACCATGGACTCATAATTAGAAGCTCCAATAAATTAAATAAATAATCAAACTCTTTAATTAATTTATCTAATTTATTAATTCCATAATTACTCTACTAAAAATATGGAATTGCACTCTTCTTCATTATGAAATATCTTACTCTACAAAATTGATCAGTCCAATGATATAATCGATACATATGGATTAATCCTCCATAGACAATTCGTAATTGAAGCTAGGAATTTTCCGTTTACCTCTTCAATTACTTCTTCTCCTCATTTACCATTAATTCACTAGTGAGTGGTTTAATTTATAATTTAATTATAAATTAGTTGAGCCCAACACTCAGTTCCAGAATTAATAAATGAAGGAATCATCTTTCTACTTCTCGCAAGAAGGAATTGATTCCATGTCTGTGAATTCATATTCCCAGCCATTTATTTCAAATATAAATCTAAAATGCAAGTAATGAAAAAAATGCACAATTGCAAATTTTAAACAAGCAAATTAAGAATCATATTGAAATGAACAGGAGTTTATAATCACATCAGGATTAAGATGTCCATATATGATCATCTTATGATTTAAATAGAATTTCATATTAACAACGGAATTTATTATGAAATATCTAATTAAATCGGTCCTAGTCCTACATAATCTCATTATATATAAATGCCCCCATCTAGATGTCTCTACATCGACGTTCTGGATAAGACAGTCACATTCATAATGTTAATGGGCCGCATTAGTGATGTTTTAATTAAAGATCCCATACTTTAATTAATTTCATCACGGACTTAATTTAAGTTTATTATCCATAATTTTAATCCTCATGTATATATAACTTTTATGTATACTAAAATCATGGTTACATCCAATAAACTAGGGATTTTACTATGATATTCATGACAATAATATTTTATGCAAATATGTTCAATAATAAATGTCGTTTTTATTAATAATAAAAACATAATCTAATTACAATGCTTTAAGGGCACTATTCCCAACATCCAGACTATAAATAACATATGACACCAAATGATAACAATAAAATACCATTAAGAAATACAAAAATTAGATTTCTCTCCTTCTTAGACCTAGTTAACACCAATATAAAATTCATACAAATGTACGACATTTGCTCACTATGAATAAGACGTATTTCACGTACAATATAAGAACCTAGCCGAAATGTCAATCTCCTATATGAAGTGCACCTATCACAACACCATTTAATATATCTCTTCATATGCAACCATAGTTAAAATTCATGCATTATATCTATGGTTCTAGCTACTCCATTGCTACAAATCAAACAAAGATCATGTACCTTAATAACAATTAACAACTCATGCAATGGATGTAGAATGAAAAATTTATTCTATTTAAAAAAATATTCATCAGGAACATTGAAAACCTCATTTTCAACCATTCAATTTTCACAACTATCACAAAACAAATAATAATCATGCAACTTGGACATGCAACTCGTTCCATCCATGCAATATTTTAACACGTCACAAGAATTCAAAGCTAATGCATACAATTCATTGCTACTGCTAAGTCTTATCCATTTTAAAACTTGTGGCAAATCAATATTACCAACAATCAAGCTTACCACATACAACTTCTCACGGCTCTCACATCCATAAAGACTAGACACGATTGTAAAACTTAAATCATGTCCCTTAAATATCACATTGCTAGCCATGTTTCCAAACTCTTGAAAACAGAAAAAAACATAACTATGGTAAGGAAGCAATTCATATCTCATGGTCGTTTTGTTGGCAACTAACTTACCTCATCTCGATTGCTTCTAAATTCATATGGGTCAACAACACATGGCATTCTTTGATTAATATAAAAATATATATTTATTAAATGTTTTGTATAATATTTTATAGTTTAAAGTGTATTAAATATTTAAGTTTTATAATAATTTGTATAAAAAAATATATGTTTCATATGATTGTATTATTTTTGTTATTTTTTTACATGTTCGGAAAAACAAAAACAACTTTTTATAGAAAAATGAGAATGAGATGATACTTAAATATGTGTAAAGATGATTTCAATGTCCACAATATTGATGAAAAGCTTGAGATAAAACTCTTCTCACAATTGAGCAACAAGTGAAGTGGTACCAATAGAATTACAGTTTTACCAAGCTTGAATATTTTGACCATATCTATCACAATACTTAGTAAAAAAATATGAAAATTTACCACAATTCAGAAAATTTACCACAAATATATGTGTGTATCAAAATAATTTTTAATCTGTGATTACAGGTACAACATATTGAGCTATTGAAGAAGTCAACTTGGTACCTTAACAGTGGATGCTCAAAACATACGAAAAGAAATCATTGACTATCAAATTCCAAAATCAATTTTGGAGATGATTCCAAATGTTAAACTGTGGGTAATAGTAAGATTATTCATTATAATATTGTCATAAATTATGTATTATTAGTTTAAATCAAACATGAGAAAACTCTAATGGTAAATAAGTTAAAAAGTTATTGAGGAACTGAGTTTACCAACAAGATGCTTAAAACTTACCTGGAAGACAATGAAATCAAACACGAGTTTCTACTGCAAGATTACCCCAACAAAACAGTGTTACTGAGAGATGTAATAGAACACTCAAGGAAGCAGCTCTAACCAAGCTAGCAGACTCTGAAATTTCTCAACGTTTTTGCTGAAGTTGTCAACAATGCTTGTTATATTCAGAACAGATCGATGATCAGCAAAAGGTATGGAAAGATACCCTATCAGATCTGGAATAAAAATAAACCAGAAAGCTCATACTTCAGGGTATTTGGGTGCAAGTGCTTTATTCATAACAATAATAAAAATCATTTAACTGCCTTCGCTACAAAATTAGATGATGAAATATTTTTAAGATATTCATCTGTTAGTAAAACATATCGTGTTTTTAATACTAGAACTTTTTCTGTTGAAGAATCGGTTCATTTAGAATCGTTAATTATCCCAAATATACCCAATGCACACTTAAATGATCTTTCCAATATAATGGAAATTATCACTCTTTCAATCTGACAATGATGATGGGATTTAGATTAGACGAACAGATGACTTGCACTGCGAGCTTGAGATTCCTACAAATCAACCTGATGGAAAGACAAATCAAACTTGGGAGATCAAGCTGATGAGAAAAGAAATAAAATACAATAGATCGAGCTTATATCCATATCAAAGTGAACCAATTGTAGATCAAGTTCTAAATCAAACTGAATATGTTGGGGGACAAAATGATCATATTCAAGAACTAAATTATACTCCGATAAATTCAAGTCTTCTTGGACCAAGTTACCGGTGGAATAAAAAATATTCACTTGAGCTGGTCATAGGTAATCTTTCTGCTCCATTAAGATCTATGAAACATATGATTGATGAATTTTTTCATATTTTATTCATATCATAGAATGAACCTAAAAAAATTGATGATGCTGTAATTGACTCAAATTGGATAAATCTCATGCAAGAAGAATTAGCACAATTTGATAGAAATAAAGTGACATTTAATTCCCAGACCATCAGATCAATCGAACAAGATGGGTGGGTTTACAAGTAAACTTTATGAAAATGGTATTGTGATCAGAAATAAAGCAAAACTAGTACCACAAGAATATAAGCAAGAAAAATAAATAGATTTTGATTAATCATTTGCACCAGTAGTTAGATTAAAAGCAATCGGAATATTTCTTGATTATATTGTATTTAAGAACTTCAAAGTATATCAGATGGATATTAAAAGTTTATCATTAAATGGTTTATTACAAGAAGACATGTTTGTTGAATAACCTCATTGATTTGTGAATTATGTACTACGTAATTATGTGTTTAAATTAGATAAAGCACTATATGGTTTGAAATAAGTTCTCAGAACCTGGTATGACACGTTATCCAAATTTTTAATTGAGCATGACCTCGCCATAAGTACAGTTGATAAAGCATTATTTAAATTCAGTAAACGAGATCATAATATGTTATTTCAAATATATGTAGATGCTATTATTTTTGGGTCAACTAATCTCAAACTCTGTCAGAAATTCTCCAAGATGATGGAAGACAAATTTGAAATGACCATGATCGGTGAGCTGACATTCTTTCTTGGCTTACAAGTCAGACAACTTTATACTGAAATCTTCATAAATCAAGCTAAATACACAAAGGAACTCCTCAAGAAGTTGGGTATGGATAATTTCTCAGCAGCTTCAACACTTATGGGCTCCTCAATCAAGCTGTATAAAGATGAGATTGGACCATCTGTTGATGTGTCACTATTTCGAGTATTTATTGCTTCCTTATTATACTTAGCTGCCAGCAGACCAAACATCATATTTGATGTCTGAACATGTGCTAAGTTCAAGGAAAATCCTAAACAATCACATTATATTACTGCTAAATATATATTGAAATAGCTTAAAGGTACTCAAAATGTTGGAAGCTGGTATCCAAAATATTCCAGTTTCAATTTAATTGGTTTCTTGAATGCGGATTATGCATATTGTAAAATAGATAGGAAAATCACAAGTGAAACTTGTCATTTCTTATGTGACAGACTAATCTATTGGTTCAGTAAAAAGCAAACATCAATTGCTACTTCAACAGCTGAAGCAGAATACCTAGTTGCCGAAAGCTATTGTGGATACAATAACAGCTCAGAGACTGATGTTCAAGTTGATGAGTCTCCTATCTTCTGTGACAACACAAGTAGTATATCAATTACATATAATCCAGTACTATATTCAAGAACCAACATATTGACATAAGACACTATTTCATACAAGATCATGTCATGAAGAAGAACATCAAACTGGAACATGTCTAAACAGATCAACAAGTTGCAGAGCTTTTCACCAAGTTATTACCCAAGATTAAGTTTTTTACATTAAAAATATTTTAGGACCGATAGATTTAAATTGATAATGCATGATCTTGTGGTGAACTTTCATATTAAGATGATAAAACAGTAGTCGAGGTCATAAGCTCAAATGATCTGCCAGCTCGAGTTATCCGACAGCTCAAGCTGGTGATCAACTCGACTTTATCATATAGACCTTAACGGTCAGCAAGTTGCCGAATAGCAAACTAACAAAAAAATTCAACTATCCGCATTATTATGACACATATCTCATTTAATTTTACGCGACACATTTATTTACCGCCTCAAATGGCACGAATCTGGCGTTTCAGTTTTTACCTTTCAAATTTTAAAATTCACCACAATCATGATGACACGTAGATTGACACGTTTGTCTTACACGAAAAATATATCCATAAGTTTTTCAATTCATTTTTTTTACAGTTACTGATTATCGTCTTCCTTGCTAATCAAGCTTACAAGCATTTTTATTTCTCTCAAAACTACTCACTAACAATCAGAATGTCTTCATTCATCAGCAATGCTTTTAAAATGGACTTCGATGCAGTTTATCTATTGTTGTATGATGATATGCTTGCCATGTTCAAAACTCTATGAGCCACAATACTGTAAGGAATTCTTGGCTGCTCTAGCCATATCTATGAAGAAGAGATGTCTTAGTTCTTTGCATCTACAAGGATTGAAAATGAAGCTGTTTTTTACACTATCGCCAATCAAAGCTTCTACTTTAATGAACAACAATTCACTAACACCTTCGCTTTGACAACGTGAGGAATCACAGAGTTCAACAAATTTTCATTTTCAACCATTGAAGTAACGAAAGTCGAGTTTTCACTATCGGATGCTCCTCTCAAATCATTCGGAAAAAAGAAATATATGAAGATTTAATTCAGACTATTGAATGATTTACTGGCCAAACCCCTGACACCAAAGGCATGTTCCTTCGATGCCTTCAAAGTGGAAAGATTGGAAATGATGACCGCTATAACTGCATATATCAAAATCAACCGGTCTGTTGTCTTATACAACATATTAGTGACAATGGTTTCTCATCCAGACTAACATCACCAAGGATCAAATATGCCGACTAATGGAAAAGACTCAAGAACAGCTTGGACTATCAACCAATCTGCACGTTCATAAGATGCTAAACAAAAAGTCTATTGATATTTTCAAATAAAATAACATCATCACTACATATGATCTGTTGAAGGTAAAGAAAGAAGTTAATGAAGAAAAGAAGAAGAAATCACCTAAGAAGGCACCAATCAAAAGAAAACTAAGAGTTGAGGTGTCTGACTCAGAAGACACTGATTCTGATCAAGAGAAGCTATCTCACACTCAAGTCTTATTGGTAGCTCCTTAGAAGAAGAAAAGAACCAAGAAAACCAAACTGATAAAGTACTTCAACGAACCTATCATACCAACTCTCATCCCAACTGTTCCGACCAGCAAGATTCTACAAGGCGTCAAGATAGTTGAAACAAATATTGTTTCTCATGAATCGGACTTACCTCATATTGACCCCAAAGCTAAAAGAAATGACAGAATTATTGAACCACCCAAGCTGTTGTCAGCTGTTCAAACGGGTATTAGTCTGACCATACAGGAATTTGAAAACATAGTTCAAATTCAGTCGAAGAAGTTTGATAAATGGGCAAACTACAGAATGATTGGACATTATTCAAAGATCAAGACTTTGAAAAACTCGAACAAATGACAGCTCAAGAAATCAAGTTTTGGAATGGATTAAGAGTCAGATCATTCTTGAAGCTCTGAAGAGAAGAGATTTTCCGGCCATGATGATAAAGGAAAGTGGTTTAAGGCTCCTGATAAGCAAGTAAAGACAAAATTTCAATCCTCAAAACCCAACAGCACTTGGTGACTCTACAGTCATCAGTCAATTGGAGATGGACGCACATTGGCTGTCCATAAGAGTTAATCTGAACAGAACTCCAATTACCTCTATCTATTGAAGCACTTCATGAAGAAAGCTCTTCAGATCACATGGATTTGGGGGAATAAATCAATCAATTCGATAGGGAAGAACAAACGATGACTCAAGCTGACCAAAGACCACATCTGATCCCTCCATTGATCAGATTCTCAAAGAGGTTTTGCACCAGAAACAAAGTGAACAAATTAAGAATGACCCAGTGACCTCGCTGTGACACCCTAATCAAAGGTGCATAAATGCATTTTAAAGTTTATTAGTATAACTAAATTTTATTATTTTCATTTTAGAATTTTACCACAATAATTTTTAATAATAATAATCATTTTTACCACATTATTTTTGGTACAAATTTTATTTGTCCAAAGTATCTAGAAATACCTTAAGATACATCACAATACAATTAAAAAATTTATCAAGTACTATGAGGTTCTCATTTCAAGACCAAATACCCAAAATATAATAAAATATTATAATTAAGCTCAACGCATATGTTAAGTAATTAAGTACAATAATCATTAGGTTCAATGTAAGATAATTTATAATTAGGTTCAATACATAGGTTTAATGTAATATAATAATTTGATTCAAATTATATAATAATATTAAGTTTGGATAAATATTATCTTTTTTATTTAATAAATAAAACAATAGATATGAATAAACATGGAATCCACTATATATATCTCTTCACACTCTCAATTCAGAAATCAACCGAAGAAAGAAACAGAAACGAGAGAAGAAAGAAACGAAAGAGGAAAGAAGAAAGGAAGGGGAAAAGAGAGAAAAAATAGAAGAAAAATCTATAAACCTTTCCGAAAAATTCCAAAAAAATCACCAACTATTCACCTCATATCTTAAAGCCATGTAGCACTGGAGGTGATGTAGAAAGATCAATCAAGAACAAGAAAATCAAACCAAGATATTCCGAAAAACGACAACAAAATCCCGTTTCAAGCTAAGTAATCTACGCTCATCTTTCTTATAGCTACACACCAAACTATAGGTTGACTTGAACACAAAAATTGTACACATTGTTGCATAGATAAGGTACATACCGTCCGTCCTCCATAAATATTGACGGAACTAACATTTTCGAAATGCCGGAGTACCTTAGTTTTTCATAAAACGATATTTAAATCTGATATTGATCGGATAGGAATTTGAAAATATTTTCAACATAAGAATTAAAGATCTAACAAAGTTACATAAGCTGGAAAAAAACCGGCCGCATATGGCCGCCGGAAGGCCAATCATGCGCCAGAACTGTCGGCGCGTGTACCTCACGCGCCGCCGTATCGTCGTTGTTTCGGTGGCCGAACTTTCCTGGTAATGTTTCCGACTTTTTGGCCAACTTTCGTAATGTTTAGAGATATTTTCTAATTAATATGAATTTTACGAACTTAAGTAAAATCAACCGGTTAAATTTTGAACAAAAATAATCTGGAAATGATTAGCTATTTACTTAAAACTCTAATTTATAAATCATTCATAATATATTTTTAGGACTTGCTCCAACAATTCGGATTACTAATCAAACCTAAACTGTAAGTTATCAAGTGAGGAAATTACTATTCATTCTTCTATTAAAGCCTTTGGCATTTGGCCTGAAAATTTCAATAGCATTTATTTAATGTTCAAATATCATCCACAGTTCATTTCGATTACTGATATACATTCTTGCATATTTTATGAATGGATTGATATACCATTAATGAATGGAGTCATGGACAATAGATTTTGGTCCGGAAATTGAGTCCACTGGACAATGTGGCTTCGGCCCGGAAAGTGAGTCCAATGAACAACGGGTCAAAATTCCCGGGTATATGATTCATCTGAACAACGTGCACCGAATATTTCGGTCCCGAGAATGGTTCACCCGACTCGTAAAAAAGATCTTATAATTGCTCAATTAGAGCCACCAATGTTAAATCATTAAATTTTTATTTATCTATTATTCTTGGTAAATTTAACATTGCATAGAATTCATAATATCTAATTTGGTATGCCTATTACTTCATGCATAATTATTATGAAGCGCTATTTTAACTTATTTAAAAGCTATATACTAATTTAAACTCACTAAGTCCTCAAAAACTTAATCCTCTGTTTCTTTTTGTCTATTGCAATTTTCAGACACAGGAACCCCAGAATTGGAACATGAGGAAAATAACTGAAGCTGAAATAAGAGTATTTGAAAGTTGTGATGATCTGTTTATAAATAAATCTTAAACTTCCGCTGTAAAATAATTGTACATATTGGAAATAAAAATGTAAATATTTGTATATAATCTTAGTATAAAATATTTAAATTTTTATCTACAATATTTTTTAATAATAATAATAGTAAAAATAAAGATAGTAGTTCAATAAAGAAATATTGTAGAAAATGTGACACTCAGTAAGGGAATAATTATGAATTTCTAAACTGGGCATCACAGAGGTGGTAACAGAGCCAAGTTTCTTAGAGTCTAGAGACAGGAGCCTAAGGTTTATTATAATGTCATAAGTTAATCTTTATGTTTTCCTCATAATTGAAATGTCTCCTTTCAGGATGACGGAGTCTAGTGGGACATCAAGGAATAAACAAACTATAATCATCAAACAAATGGAGGAAGAAATAAAAAAATTAAGCAAAGAAAACTCGGATTTGAAATGCCTAGTGAATATGTATCGGGAGCATTTTGAAACCTTTGGAACAACTAAAAATTTTCATGGATTTATTGAAGAGCGGATGAGGGCTGATAATCTAGCATATCAGGGAGATTTGGGTCATGTACTATATGAAAGAGACCATACCCTTATATATTTACTAGACATGCATGAATTCTATGACCGAGGTTTGATTAGTTTCTTAAAAGGAGTATCACATCCTTCGATCAACATTGACCACTTAATCATGCATGGGCGTGAACTGGTTTATCAATCTATCCAAGGAATGGAACCTGGTGTTATCGGGCCATCTTACACAAATCAAGATAATCATACCACAGCTCCTCCCATCACTAACACATTTGAAACCGGAGGTAGTAGTTTGACTAAAAATATTCCACAGGATGTACCAGCCTCTTTTGTAGAATATCCTGGAGTCATGAACACAACAATAGATCAAAACCCCTTTATGATAGAAAATTATCTTTTGCCATCACCGGAAGTTGAATTTCTTTCTGACCTCATGTGGGAAAACTTTGTAGATGAACTTGTTCCAATGACTATCATACCTGAAAGCGAAAATGTTAATGAGCTTAGTTATGAACCGGACCCAGTTGAACAGTATACATCACTGCCGAATACGGATCAAAATGTTACCATGGGAACCACAGGCACAAATGAAGGCACGAGCCACACAACTTTTATAAATCTCTCAGACGACGATATATGGAGACAATGACTATTTGGCACTAATATATAACTAGTATTAATAATCATCATCTTTTGTAGGTATGATGATTATCAAGGTCATTACTTTTTGTAGGCATGATGACCCAGTTTGCTAGTTCTGTTATGATTAGGTATTGTAAATATTTGAAACATGTCTTGTTTATAAATAAAACTGACTGCTTACCCTATAACATAACTATGTACATTTATGATATATATATATATATATATATATATATATATAGTGCAAGATATGTTCAAAAAAAATTCATATTTTATATTTATGTGTTTAGAATGACGTCTTCACAAATAGTACTCAAGCCAGAATCAAACAAGAAATTCCCTCTCAAGATGACCACAACTCGGCAACTAGTGGAAATTCCAGAAGCGCTCAACACAATCCCCACAAGAACAAAATGTACAAAATATGTTTGAAATAATGTATCAATTTGTGCAGTTTTGTTAGCAAAATCCACCACGACCTCGTGATCAAGATCAAGAACATCACATTGAGGCAAATGATCGAGCTCTTGAGAGATTTTTGATATTCAAACCGCCAAAGTTTGAAAGCAAACCAGATGCGTATCAAGCAGAATCTTGGCTAAGCAAAATCAACAAAATATTCTCTATTCTCAATTATTCTGAAGAACAAAAGGTGAATTTTTACACTTACTTATTTGAAGAAGCAGCTCACAACTGGTGGCGTACGGTGGAACATAAGTGGATAAAAAATCACACCCCAAAAATGTGGGACAATTTTCTGCAAGCATTCAAAGGTAAATATATAACTCAAGTTATATTAAATACCCGAGAACGTGAATTTATGGATTTAGTCCAAAGTGACATGACCGTAGCTCAATATGAGGCAGAATTCCACCGTCTTATACATTATGCACCACACTACATGGAAGATGAGATAAGAAAAAGAAAAAATTTGTTCAAGGATTAAATCTAGATATTCATTGGGCAACATTGTCCACAGAAGTCGCCAGTTATGTTTCTGCTGTCAATCAAGCTCTACGAGTAGAAGAAGACATCAAGGCACTTCTTAAAAAAAGAGGAAGAAGAAAAGAAAATCAGGAAGCCCAACCTTTTTGAAGATAACAATCGGAAAAGAAAATTTGAAAAAAGAACACAACCAGTCGGGCAAGAAGAAGCTGTCAAATGAAAAGTTCCAAGAAACAACAGTAAAAAGTGTGGATATTGCGGATTACCAAATCATGAAGAAGAAAAGTGCTAGAGAAAAGGTGGGAAATGTCTTATTTGCGGAAGTGAGCAACACCGTATTCAAGATTGTCTAAAAAGAACGCAGAAGACTCAACCCACAACAAAGCCAAAGATACCCGCTCGAGCCTATGCCCTCTTAGGAGACAAAGAGGAGGAAGTTGACCCCACTGCAGTCGTAGAAGATACTGTTACCATATTATCCAATTCTGCAAAACTTTATTTGATCCAGGAGCTACTCATTCTTTTATCTCAAAGTTTTTGTTCACAAAGTACCACTGTTATCTGAGCAGCTACCATATAGCTTCAAAATTAGCTCACTTTTAGGGACAACAATGATTACTGACATCATTTACAAAAACTGTCCCTTAAACTTCCAAGAAAAAGAATATCTAGCAGATTTGATTGAATTACCTATCAAGAACTATGATATTATTCTTGGAATGGACTGGTTATTTAGACACCAAGCCTAGCTCAATTGCTACACAAAATAAGTTTATCTTCAAACTTCTCATCCAATCATTTCCAAAGCTAACCATACCATGGGAACAGTATCAACAGCATAAGCTAAGGATATACTAAAAGACAACGGACAAGGATTTCTAGCTTATTTGATAAATAAGCCAAATGATCAACTCAATATCTCAGAAATCTCAGTTGTACAAGAATTTCCAGAAGTTTTTCCTGAAGAGATCAATACTTTACCTCCTCAGGTAGACGTAGAATTTTCCATTGATCTAATACCTGGAGCACAACCCAGATCTAAAACTCCGTACCGAATGGCACCTTCAGAGTTAAAAGAATTAAAACTTGAATTACAAGAGCTCCTGGACAAGAAATACGTTCGGCCTAGTACATCTCCATGGGGTGCTCCTGTATTATTTTTCAAAAAGAAAGATGGAACTCTAAGGATGTGCATTGATTATCGAGAACTTAACAATATTACCATCAAAAACAAATATCATCTACCACATATCGAAGAATTATTTGATGTCTTACAAGGGTCTCAAGTATATCCAAAACTTGATTTGCGACAAGGATATTACCAATTGAGAATTAAGGAGGATGACATCTCCAAAACGGCTTTTAATACCCGTTATGGACACTATGAGTTTGTGGTAATGCCATTCGGATTAACCAACGCTCTTGCAGCTTTCATGGATATGATGCATCGAATATTTCAACCATTCTTGGACAAATTCGTCGTCATATTCATAGATGACATTTTGATATTTTCAAGAAGTCATGAGGAACATGCTCTACATCTACGATTGATTCTCAAAACTTTGAAAGAACATCAATTGCATGCCAAATTCAGTAAGTGTGAATTTTGCCAGAAAAAGTGTCATTTCTTTGCCACTTTATCTCTAAGGACTGGAAGTAGATCCTGCAAAAATAGAAGCCATATCTCACTGGAAACAACCAATCAACATCACAGAAATTAGAAGTTTTCTCGGCCTAGCAGGATACTATCGAAGATTCATCAAAGATTTTGCGAAAATTGTTGTTCCCCTGACACAGCTAACTAGCAAAGACAACCCTTTCTTGTGGAATGAGGAGTGTGAGAAAAGTTTTTGCAAATTAAAAGAAATGCTTACTAGTGCACCTGTATTAGCTTTACCAGAAGGGAAAGAAGGATTTGTGGTTTACACAGATGCCTCAAAAGAAGGCTTCGGATGTTTATTGATGCAAAACGATAAAGTTATTGCATATGCATTTAGAAAATTAAAAAATCACGAGTTAAATTATCCCACTCATGATCTGGAATTAGGAGCAATAGTGTTTGCATTAGCAAAATGGAGACACTACTTGTACGGTTCCACTTTTGATATTTATACAGACCACAAAAGCTAGAAGTATTTATTTACTCAAAAAGAGCTGAACATGAGGCAAAGAAGATGGATTGAATTTTTGGAAGATTACGATTGTTCCATTCTTTATCAATCATGTAAAGCTAATGTAGTGGCTGATGCTTTAAGTAGAAAGATTAGCATAGCTTGTTTGGAAATGAAAGAAGTAAGAGATGGGTACACATCCATTCACGTGGGCACTTGGCCGGATTGAGAATCGAACCTGAATTTCATACCAGAATTAAGCAAAATCAAGAATTGGACCAAGAAGTTTCAAAACTCCGTACTGATACAAATTTCGTCACCAATTCACAAGGAATATTATTCTATCATGACCGTATTTGTGTGCATAGCTCAATGAAAAAGGAAATAATGGAAAAATCACATCAGTCTCGGATCAGCATTCATCCAGGAGGATCTAAGATGTACCAAGAGATTAAAAAATACTTCTGGTGGAAAGGAATGAAACGAGATATTGCAGATTTCATTTCACAATGCCTATCTTGCCAAATGATAAAGGCTGAACATCAAAGACCAGCAGGTCTTTTGCAACCACTTCCTATACCAGAATGGAAATGGGATCAAATAACTATGGACTTTGTGACTGGATTACCCCAGCTCCCAGGAGGTTTTAATAGCATATGGGTTATCGTTGATCGCCTAACTAAGTCAACACATTTCATACCCATAAGTCACAAATATGGGATGGAAAAACTGGCTGATCTCTATCAGAAGAAAATTATACGGTTACATGGTATCCCCACTACCATAGTATCTGATAGAGATCCGAAGTTTATGTCAAGATTATGGAAACAAATTCAGGAATGCCTTGGTACCAAATTAAATTTTAGCACAGCAGCACATCCGCAAACTGATGGTCAGTCTGAACGAACCATTCAAATATTGAAAGACATGCTTCGTGCATGTGTACTGGATTTTGGGACAAACTGGGGAAAGCACTTGCCTCTAGTTGAATTTTCATACAACAATAGTTATCAATCCTCAATAAAAATGGCACCATATGAAGCAGTATATAGAAGAAAATGTCGCTCTCCTCTTAACTGGGATATGGATGAATGGAGAGGCACAAAGAATGGACAAGAACGAGCAATCAGAACTGACATTATACAAGAAGTATCGACAAACTACAACTTATCAGGCAACGAATACAAACAGTTCAAAGTCGACAGAAGAGTTATTCAGATAAGAGGCGGAAAGATTTGAAATTTGAAGTCGGAGATTACGTATTACTAAAAGTATCACCAAGAAAAGGAATCAAGCGTACTGGAAAGTAGGGAAAGTTGCATCTCGATTTGTAGGACCCTTTGAAGTGATAGGACGAATAGGCACTGTGGCTTATCGTCTATCTCTACCCGAAAATATCTCTGGTATACATAACGTATTCCACGTATCACAATTAAGGAAATGCAAAGTAGACTCATCCCAATTGATTGACCACCAACAGATAGATCTGGAAGAAAATCTAACCTATGAAGAACAACCTGTGAAAATTTTGGACCAAAGAATAAAGGAACTTCGTGGTCGACCAATTCAGTTGATAAAAGTCTTATGGAAAAACCACAACATTGAAGAAGCAACGTGAGAAACAGAGAAAGATATGAGATGTCAATATCCTCATTTATTCCAATAACTCTTAAATCTGGGGACCAAATTTTTAAAAAGAGGGTATATTGTGACACCCTAATCAAAGGTGCATAAATGCATTTTAAAGTTTATTAGTACAACTAAATTTTATTATTTTCATTTTAGAATTTTACCACAATAATTTTTAATAATAATAATCATTTTTACCATATTATTTTTGATACAAATTTTATTTGTCCAAAGTATCTAGAAATACCTTAAGATACATCACAATACACTTAAAAAATTCATCAAGTACTATGAGATACTCATTTCAAGATCAAATACCCAAAATATAATAAAATACTATAATTAAACTCAACACATATGTTAAGTAATTAAGTACAATAATCATTAGGTTCAATGTAAGATAATTTATAATTAGATTCAATACATAGGTTTAATGTAATATAATAATTAGATTCAAAATATATAATAATATTAAGTTTGGATAAATATTATCTTTTTCATTTAATAAATAAAACAATAGATATGGATAAACATGAAATCCACTATATATATCTCTTCACACTCTCAATTCAGAAATCAACCGAAGAAAGAAACAGAAGAGAGAGAAGAAAGAAACGAAAGAGGGAAGAAGAAAGGAAGGGGAAAAGAGAGAAAAATAGAAGAAAAATCTATAAACCTTTCCGAAAAATTCCGAAAAAATCACCAACTATTCATCTCATATCTTAAAGCCATGTAGCACTGGAGGTGATGTAAAAGGATCAATCAAGAACAAGAAAATCAAACCAAGATATTCCGAAAAACGGCAACGGAATCCCGTTTCAAGATAGGTAATCAACACACATCTTTCTTATAGCTACACACCAAACTAGAGGTTGACTTGAACACAAAATTTGTACCCCTTGTTGCATAGATAAGGTATATACCATCGTTCGTCCCAAAATATTGACCGAACTAACATTTTCGGAATGCCGGAGTACCTTAGTTCTTCATAAAATGATATTTAAATCTTGTATTGATCGGATAGGAATTTGAAAATACTTTCAATATAAGAATTAAAGATCTTACAAAGTTACATAAGCTGAAAAAAAACAAGCCGCGCGTGGCCGTCGGAAGGCCAATCACGCGCCGGAACTGTCGGCGCGTGTACCTCACGCGCCGCCGTATCGCCGTTTTTTCGATGGCCGAACTTTCACGGTAATGTTTCCGACTTTTTGGCCAACTTTCGTAATGTTTAGAGATATTTTCTAATTAATATTTGTGAGCTTAAGTAAAATCAAACGGGTTAAATTTTGAACAAAAATAATCTGGAAATGATCAGCTATTTACTTAAAAATCTAACATATAAATATCATTCATAATATATTTTTAGGACTTGCTCCAACAATTCGGATTACTAATCAAGCCTAAACTGTAAGTTATCAGGTGAGGAAATTATCATTCATTCTTCTATTAAAGCCTTTGGAATTTGGCCTGGAAATTTCAATAGCATTTATTTAATGTTCAAATATCATCCACAGTTCATTTCGATTACTGATATATTTTCTTGCATATTTATGAATGGATTGATATACCATTAATGAATGGAGTCATGGACAACGGATTTCGGTCCGTAAATTGAGTCCACTGGATAACGTGGCTTCGGCCCGAAAAGTGAGTCCAATGAACAACGGGTCAAAATTCTCGGATATATGGTTCATCTGAACAACGCGCACCGAATATTTCGGTCCGGAGAATGGTTCACCGGGCTCGTAAAAGGATCTTATAATTGCTCAATTAGAGCCACCAATGTTAAATCATGAAATTTTCATTTATCTATTATTCTTGGTAAATTTAACATTGCATAACATTCATAACATCTAATTTGTTATGCCTATTACTTCATGCATAATTATTATGAAGCGCTATTTTAACTTATTTAAAAGCTATATACTAATTTAAACTCACTAAGTCCTCAAAGACTTAGCCCTCTGTTTCTTTTCGTCTATTGTAATTTCCAGACACAGGAACCCCAGAATTAGAACATGAGGAAAATAACTGAAGCTGAAATAAGAGCATTTGAAAGTTGTGATGATCTGTTTATAAATAAATGTTAAACTTCCGCTGTAAAATAATTGTACATATTGAAAATAAGAATGTAAATATTTGTATATAATCTTAGTTGAAAATATTTAAATTTTATCTACAATATTTTTTAATAATAATAATGGTAAAAATAAAGATAGTAGTTCAATAAAAAAATATTGTAGAAAATGTGGCACTCAGTAAGGGAATAATTATGAATTCCTAAACCGGGCGTCACACTCGCACTATTCAAAAGATCTTTCTAAAATTTCATTGCTTACAACATCAAAGATGCTGCAAAACCCTGGACATCACTATTATTCCTTAAATAACTCCAACATTTGTTCTAGAGACTGAGATCACACTGGCCATACAACGGAAATCAGTAGCAATAATTAATTCAAGTTTGACGTTGCATCCCCGACAGTACAGACATGTGTCTCACCTCCTTAACATATCAATACAACAAATCAAACGAATTAAGCATCTTCAACCCAGCTCCCATATATTGATGAGATAATTCAAAACATGTTTCAAATTCCATCCATCAGTACTCCACAAAAGCAACCAGCTCTAGAAAAGAAGAGATATCAATAGAACAGATCGCTGATGACCCTGAACTGCAAATACCTATACCCATTCAAACATAACAAGAAGCGCCTGAACTTGAGATGACACACACTTCTCCACCAACCTCACCTCCAAAGTTCTAGGATCAAAATCAAGGATATAATCCATAATTTCCATAATTTGATTGAATGCATTTCATTCATCAATCATTGATGAATATGCATAATGACATCAATGGATTTAGGGCCGATTAGATGGAATCTTCTCTGGATCTTGATCTTTTCAAGACAAATCTTTCTAAACAGATTGCTGAAGTACTCAAGATTATGAATATGCAAGCCAGTTAGATATTCGAACTTAAACATACTCAAAACATACATATTGTTGATCTTATCTGCCGAATTCAGAAGCAATAAGTTGTGCTGACAAGACATAATGAAACCCTTGGTATTCAGATCTCCGAGATGCTTACATTTTACAAGGTGGAAAGAGTGATGTCAAAAAGAGGGAAAAGACGAAAGAACAAGACTAATCTAAACCTTCCTCCTTGTTATCTCAGCATAAGAAGTCACATGTTGGAAGTTCTAGTGATAGTGGTCGTTGTCATCATCACATCAGCTCAAGTAGCACCTACAAACCAAGCCATAACCCTCATCAACAGTTCAAGAAAGGACAAACCAGAAGATATAATTTTCATAATTTATTGTTGTACATTAATGTGTGTTCTTAAAAGTGGAAAAATTGTTAAGGAAAAATTTAAATCTAAGTTTTGGTGATCACAAACTAAAATAATATAACTCAAGCGCATATTAATGGAGACTATTAAACTGAACTAAACAAGACTACAAGTACGGTGAAAAACCTGCGATGTTTCCAGCTAAACTGATTTATAGATCGAGTTGTTCAACTATTTCAATCTGATAGAGATTATTCATCAGCACGACTTGAACCAAGTTGTTCGAACAGAACAGACCAACTTGAAGATCAATCTGTAAACATTCTGTGTTATCTATGGGTTTATAAAAAAGTTATCAGCAGTTACCAACAAGAATAAACAAAAGAATATATGTTTGTTACTCTTTTCAGCCACTGTCCAAAGTATTTGAAATAGCCGACACTATATTTGGAAAAAAATGACACGTGGCTATATCCGCATAACTGTCGGCTACCAAGTACATCTGTGAGTACAAGATATTTTATTGTCGTTGAGGACCAACACCTGTAAATAAAGAATGTATCAAGACTGAAGATCTCTTGGAAAAACTACTAGTTCTTTAATAATCTTCGTCAAGCATTCAAAGCGCACAACATCCCTCAAAAGATTCATTATTAACTTGTTCTTGCACACACTCAGTTTCCTATCAGATCAATTAAGGATCAATATTATACATTTTGTATTCTCCCTTATCTTTTTACGCACGAGTGTTGTTGTAAATCAATAGTAACTGTCAGAAGTTTGTTTCTGAAAAAATCAATTTGAAAAAGAGTGCTGGGAGTTTTTGCTCATTAGGTTTTGTGGAACCGAACTGAAGTGGGTTTGCACAAATTTTTGTACCAATCAAATCTTTTAGTGAAATCTTTCTGAAAATAGAATAAGGGGAGACATAAAAGTTTATCTTTCGAACCTCCACGAACAACTTTCTGCCTCTTTAATTAGTACTATTTACTTGTGCTTCTAAGACTATTATTTGTGCTGATAAGTGAGCTGAAGAAATTGGGCTGTTGCTTTTTATATCATACTCTCTAAGTAATTTGAGCAGTTTCCGAACTTAGAACACATTTTTGGTAGCTCAAATTACTCAATCTGATTGAAATATCGACTTGAATGGTTAACACAACTTAAACTTAACATTATTTGACATAGTTTGCATAACTATTCATTTACCCCTATAAACTATTATATTCGATCTTAACAATTATTTATTTTTTCAAAAATAAAATAACTCTATCACGCTATCTTGAACGGTGTGATAGAGTTAGATATATTTTTAAATAAAAAAAATGCATCACGTCATCCCAAATAGTGTGATACATTACATGTTCAAATTATTCACACATGTCTTAATTTAATTATTAATATTATCTTTCACGATAAACAATCAAAAAGCCCCACACAATTGGGTACAAAAGTTTGCTAGTTTTATTCATGTGATAAAGACAATTTAAAGGTGAGAGTAGTTTCTAAGGTATAGAGTTTGTGTATTTTTCTTGACGATCATGCTCTTTTCATCGCTCTCGTCGGTCCTAGTGGAAACTTGGAATCATATGTAGATCGGACTTTAAATTATGAAAGCATGTATGTTTATACGTTTTTTTTTAAATAAATTTTGGTTAATTCGATTTTAACAAGTTCGGTTTGATTAATTGGTTTGTTCGGTGTTAACCGAATATGCACTCTTAAATCTATTTGTCTGTCTATTCAGGGACTTTTAACAATCTTTGCGGCCTCTATTTTTATTGGTTGGTTCGTGAACCGAATTGCACCCTTAGTTCTATTTGGCTATCAAGGAAATTTTGTCGTCGCTACTTTTTGTTAGTGAACATAAAAGTATTTAAAGTCAAGCATACATTTATTTTTCATCAAATCTCTTTTAACCATTTTAATAAATGGGTTTGAGGATTGAGTCATGAAACACACCCATTTTTCTCTTATGTCAATATCATGTAATCAATTATGACAAATTATCAATTGTATAACTACCGTAATTCATGACCTCAAATTCATTTAGTGAGAATTACATAACTCCAGGGAATTTGGAAATTTTCGATTCTATCAATTGAAACAAAGTCAAATAGTTTGAGATACACGATCTCAACTTCATCCATCCATTCAAACACAACTTATTTTTCCGATCATTCCGTAGTTATTTCAATTTTTTTTAAAGATTTTTTTTTTGGAATAAAATTCTCTTGACAAAAACTTGCGTGAGACGGTCTCACGGATCGTATTTTGTGATACAGATATCTTATTTGATTCATCCATGAAAAAATATTACTTTTTATGTTAAGAGTATTACTTTTTATTTGTGAATATCGGTAGAGTTGACCTGTCTCACAGATAAAAATTCGTGAGATCGTCTCAGAAGAGACATACTCAATTCTCATCTATATAATAAGAAGTTGAATTGAACCAATATTTATTATTTTCAAAAATAATGATTTTCCCACATTTATTTTAAAAACTCTGTCCAAATTAGGGGTGGGAAAAAATACCGAAATACCGTACCGAAAAAATACCGAACTTACCGAAAAAATCACCGAAATTTTCGGTATCGGTATCGGTACAGAATATTTTTTTTTCGGTATTTCGGTATATATCGAAATACCGAAAATAGTTTTTTATTATTATTTTTTTTAAATTTAAATTCGATATACCGAAAAAAATGTCGGTATACCGAAATTTTCGGTGTCGGTACGGTACCGGTATGAACTTTTTTCATACCGAAAATTTGGTATACCGAATGTGTGGTATACCGAATTTCCGGTATCGGTATGAAAAAATTTCATACCGATATTTTCGGTACGATATACCGTACCAAAGATATACGATACCGTAGATCGGTACGGTATACCGTACCGTACCCACCCTAGTCCAAACCGACAAAAGGAGAGAATTGGCTGTTATTTTTGGATCAAAACCTCAAATTTAGGATACACCTATGAAAACTGAGTGGTGAATAAGTGAACTTACGGTAAAGTTTGAGGACTGAATGGCAGTTAATGCCCAGCTGCCTCGACGTGTGACATATCTCATTCATCACCACAATTCCACCTGCTGCTTCACTGAATTCCTCTCTTCTTTGCTATTACCATCACAAACCCACTTCTAATCGTCCTCCCAGTGTAAAAAACTTTAAAATTTTCACTTTTATATGATATTTTTCAGGCTTTATTTGAAGATAGCTTTGGAGGAGTATTTTATAATACATAAATAATAAATGAGGCGCCGAGGCCCAGATTTTAGGAGACCAGTGAGGCGGCGATTTTCGAACATAATTTGGATAACTCTTTGTGGGTTAGTGATTTTTCTGTTTATCGTGGTGCTGAGCAGAGAGAATCGGAAACCCAGTCCAAGATCGGTTTATACTAAGGTACATTTCGATCTGTATATATTTCTTGTGATGTCATCTTAAATTTGGGTTATTTGAGGTTCGTAATATTCTCTCTTTGTTAATAATTGATGAAAATACTTGAGATGATGCCACGGAGAAGTACAGAACGATGTCTTGGATTTTTAGTGGAAACTAGAAGGTGAACTGTCATTATCTTTCATTAAGATCGTAAAACCTCTTGTATTCATGATTAAACAATCTTCTTGGTGTTCCTTGTGTTAATTGTTCTTTCTTTGTTTGGTAAGTGGTACCTGCCCTTTCCGGAAAATTTACTTGTAAATGATTTTTTTTTCATTCTTGTAACCTATGAAGTGCCAAAGCCGCAGACTTTTTTTTTTTTCATTTGCATTTGATTTCTTTATGAACCTTATGGTTTTCTAGCTGTGGACTGGTGGTGATTGTGGGCCCATTTTCGAGGCACAACTTTGTCCGCCCAATATTTTTCATGCAAGCATTGGTGTGTTGAGGATGCATGGATAAAATTATTTCATGAAAGTGAATGACATGAAAATTGAAAGTGGAATCCATATTAATGCTTATAGTAGGCAAAGAATTGAAGAAATCTTCCCTCTGTCTGTGAGTTCTCCCTTGCTTGTTGATACAAGTGAAGTCTTTGTAGAACTATTGCAAGTTGAATTGAATAAAAACACTAATTTAACTACTGTTACTGCGATTGAAGGAGCGATACCTTTCCTAGTCCTCATATGACTTGTATATTTACTTGTGAATGTGATTGATCAATTCTTCCATTTTAAAGTCAAATGATGATGCAGTAGAAACTATTCAACCGTTGGAAAATGAACTCTTTCTGTCAACTGAACTGAAATTGGAGCAGTTATAAATCTACTCTCCACAAGATATGTGAAGCATGTGTTATTAGATATTGTTTACGAGATACATTAAATGAAAAGCTGTTGGCGACATTGGGAAGCTTGAATAGGAATCAAATTTATCAAAACAAAGTGTTTGCAGAGCGCCTTGAGTAACTGGCGAGATTGAACATATATATATATGTGGTGGGGGTATAATGGAGGGCTTAAGCTGCGTAACCACCTTTCCACTCAGATTTAGGTTTTGAATTTGAAGATATATGTAAGTATCCTATGCTCTCACCATACATGCATTGTTAAGATATGACTTGGGCCTAATCCATTCCAAAAGTTAGATCAATTGGGTGAATTGTCAAAGTTCATATTCTAAACTCTCAAAAACTTAATCTAGCCGATCAGTGACATCTAACACACCCCTCTCACGGAATGAACAAATGGAGCATGAAGTTTGCCACACCCTTCTCACGGAATGAACAACTGGAGTATGAAGTTTATAAAACATTAGCAGGTGACTCTTAAAGGCGGTCCAACACATAACGGTGGCATGTGTTCTGACCATGTTAAGATTAGAACTTAGGTCGAACTCTGCTCAAAAGCTAGTTCAAGAAGGGAGGATTGTCCAAGTCTATATATACAATTTTCAAGAACTTAATTCAGCTCATGTGTGAGATCTAACATGTATGTTTCTCTCTACATTATCCTCATCTCCTATTAGATAATTTTGGTCAATGTATAGAATCCTTGAGATGCCATCAAGACCCGAAGGTAGATTCGACTCTTGGTGTGATATATATGGTCATTAATAATTGTATTGATCGAAAATGAAAGGACTTCTTATAAGTGAACAGATCTAGTGGTGCTTCTCTAATTACTTGTAAGTTGATCATAGCATGAGGTATAAAGGAGTCTGCAATGTGCAGTATTTTCATTGTATTTTGTGATTTCTTTTTTACACCTTTAGCTAATAAGTGGTTAGAAACTAGGACTATTTCCTCATGGCTTGGTTTAATATTTATTATCTTGGATGATGACTAACATTTTAAATTCTTACAAACTGAGTAAGAATTTTTGAAGGGGATGAAAGGGTGAAAATTAAGATTCAAGATCTCTTGTTGGTCAAAGGCATATATTTTATAGCTAGTTTTATGTAGCCTATTCAAGGAAATTTGGTTCGACTAATTCACTCAAAATTACCAGTGAATGCAAATTTGGGACACCTTTAATTATTTTTAATATTAAGTTTTTATGCCCTTTTGTTTTAATTGAGCTTAATTATCTTTTGAAAGTCTGTTTGTGGTTCCACCTTTAGTTTTTAATTGATAATTTAATTTTTATAGCCTTTAGTTTTTTATGTATTGCACAAGATGGTATCGGACAGGATGTGTAACAGCAAATTCATGTTTAGGTGCTGAAAGTTGTTAAACAACTTTCAACATGGGTTGGTATGACGACTGCTTGCAATCTTATCATTTTAAGGAATTTTTATGTTTACAAAGCTATTCAGCAGTTATTAAATCCGAAGCACTGAGTTAACAATCACTCAATTATCCCAAAAATGATGTTCTTCGGAAAGGTTATGGAAGCTAGTATTGAACTGCCTCTGGTTTTTTAAATTTAATTCCTGGTTTCCTCAACAAGATAGGCCACTGGGCATTGACTTATGTGTCTTGTTCATCATATTATTTCTCTGTTTGGCTCACTCTTAAAATTGTTGTTTTGTTCGCGATGCTATTCTAATCTAGAGTTTAAGTTTCCATAATTAATTCTGTGCTATTCTATCATGCAGAGATCATTTAGACATGATAAGATCATAGAAGGGCTTAATATCACTGACGAAATGTTGAGTCCGGACTCGGTAACAAGGCAACTGAATGACCAAATTTCTCTAGCAAAGGCATTTATTGTCATTGCAAAACACAACAACAACCTTCAATTTGCATGGGAGCTTAGTGCTCAAATCCGCAACTCAGAGATCCTCCTCTCGAATTCTGCTTTACGAAGAACTCCTTTGACGACGAGTGAATCAGAGGCAGCAATTCGTGACATGGCACATTTACTTTTTCAGGCTCAGCAACTCCACTATGACAGTTCTACCATGATCATGAGATTGAAGGCTCAGATCCAGGGTCTCGAAGAAGATATGAATTCTGCAAAAGATAAGAGTTCCAAATATGGGCAAATTGCTGCAGAAGAAGTTCCGAAGAGCCTGTATTGCCTCGGTGTGCGATTAACAAGCGAGTGGTTTAAGAACGGTAATTTACAGAGGAAACTCGAGGAAAAGAGTCGAATAGCTATGAAACTCAAAGATAACAGTCTTTACCATTTCTGTGTATTTTCTGACAACATCCTCGCAACATCGGTTGTGGTGAATTCAACTGCCTCAAATTCCCAAAACACTGATAAGGTTGTCTTCCACATCATTACTGACGAGGTGAATTTTGCAGCAATGAAGGCCTGGTTCACGATGAACAGTTTCCTAGGAGTGACTATTGATGTTCAAAAGATAGAAAACTTCACCTGGCTAAACGCTTCTTATGTTCCTGTTCTTAAGCAGCTTCAAGATTCTGAAACAAAGAGCTACTACTTCTCTGGCACGGGTGACGATAACAGGACTCCAATCAAATTCCGGAACCCGAAATATCTGTCCATGCTCAACCACCTCAGGTTCTACATCCCCGAAGTTTTTCCCGAGTTGAAGAAACTGGTGTTTCTCGATGATGACGTGATTGTCCAGAAAGATCTTTCGCCTTTATTTTCTATAGATCTAAATGGGAATGTGAATGGAGCAGTCGAGACATGCATGGAAACATTTCATCGGTACCATAAGTACTTAAACTACTCCCACCCTCTAATTCGTGAGCATTTTGACCCAGATGCATGTGGATGGGCCTTCGGGATGAATATTTTCGACTTGGTGCAGTGGCGTAAAAGAAACGTCACCGGCATCTACCACTACTGGCAAGAAAAGAATGTGGACAGAACCTTATGGAAACTCGGGACCTTGCCTCCTGGACTGTTAACCTTTTACGGATTGACAGAACCGTTGAATCCATCATGGCATGTGTTAGGATTGGGATATACGAGTGTCGACCCACAGTTGATAGAGAAGGGGGCTGTGCTGCATTTCAATGGCAACTCCAAACCTTGGTTGAAGATTGGAATGGAGAAATATAAACCTCTTTGGGATAAATATGTGGATTATAGTCATCCTTTATTACAACAGTGCAATGCCCATTAGTTTCAAATTCATGGTTTACATAACATTTGGACACCAATTCTTTGTACACTGGATGAAATGTGTAGAAGTAATTTATGATATGAGCAGGGCACGTTCTTTTTATTTGTTCCTTGTTCTAATTTGTTGTTGTAATGTAGTGTTATAGATTTAATTATATTTGTTTGATAAATGAATTTTCTAACTTTCTTGATAAAAAGCATTGGCATATATAAAATATATGTAGCAATAAAACCATTGTATCGATGTTCCATGAGTAATTTTTAGTATACTTTTTTTGTAGTCTTGTTTTCGACTCGTGATTTCTATCTATATTTTGGAAATCACCGTGGGTGAGAATCTCCTCGTCTTCGATTTCCATGACAAAAGCGATCGTAACCGAACATTGATGGTAGGGCCATGGAATTTCTTCCAGAACTTCCAGAGGGCTCAAAGGGCTGCAAAATCCTAACAACGTGGCCTTTGATGTAACACCTATGTGGATTCAGTGTCACAACCTACCGATTGCATTCATGAACGTAGAAATCCTACGAGTTGTTGGATCCATGATCGGCATATTAATTTTCAACTAATCTACTTCTAATCTTACCCTAAATATTCTTTTTTATTTGATTTATTTAATTTTTTTTAATTAGTTATTGAATGTGTATTTTTTAAATTTAGTGATATAATTATAATTATATTTGATATAATTAATATTATATTATTAATAATTGCGATATTATTATTAAAATGATTAATTTAATTATTTTAAATATAATATTGAATCTATATTATACGAACTGAAATAGAAATAATTAAAATTGGTTAAATAAAATTAATACATGATATTAAATTAAATAACATATTACAAATACAACTTCAAATATTTGAAGGACCATATTCATCCCATAAATTATCAATTAAAGCATTTTGTAATGCATAGTGAAAGTCTTTGTCTTTTTTTTAATCGAGCGAGAAATTTTCGAAATCTGATCTGCTCATTGATAGCTATTTCTATCATTGGAGTCGGTGTTTCCCTAGCATTTTGAATTGGTGCACTAAGATCACGTTCATCTTCGATTATCATATTATGCATTATATATAATACATGCTTTCATTATATCATTAAAAATATTTTTCTTCCAATCATGTGCTGGAGATGCCACAATCACAAATCGTGATTGAAGAACGTCAAATACACGCTCCACATTTTTCCTGCATGACTCTTGTTTCATCGCAACATACTGCTTCTTTGGACCACGCGGATCATGGATAGTTTGCACAATAGTTGTTCATTTCGGTTAAATACTATCAGCTAAATAATATGCAGTGTCATATTCTTCTGTTCCAATAGTATAATGAGCTCGATGAGAAAATCCTTGTGCAAGATTGGAAAATAGACTGGAAGACTCTAAAACTTATATCATTATTGGTTCCAGGCATACAAAAATATGCATGTCATATCGAAAGATCGTAATCACCTACCGCTTCTAAAATGATTATTGGAAAACCACTACGACCTACCTATTGTCCCGCCCAAGCCATGAGGCAATTTTTCCACCTCCAATGCATATAGTCGAGACTTCCCAACATTCCAGGAAAACCTCGTTGCTTGCCAACATAGAGAAATCTAGCAATATCATTTGCAGTAGGTGATATCACCTGCTGCTCCACAAAAACTTCCATTATAGCTCGACAAAAGCGTTGCATACACTGAATTGCAATAGATTATCCTATTTGGATGTATTTATCAGTAGCATTCGCATGTAAGATATATGCTAGATTTCTCAATGAAGCTGTTGCTTTTTGATTAGTCGATAGCCCGAGCCGTCCCAAACTATCGCTTCTTTGTATGAAATAAACATGGTGATTCTTTATGACATCTATTATCCGAAGGAAAAGATTTCGAGACATTCAAAATCTTCGTCGGAACATTGCTTCATTATAGACTGGATTCTCAGCAAAATAGTTGTTAAACAACTTATGATCATCAATTCCACATTCACGTCGAATGACTATATGACCTGGAAATGACCCTTCGTGTGTGACTTCTTGTTCTTGTTGGATGATGTAGGCAACAACTAAATCTTGTTCTCGAGCTATAGTTGCAATATTGGTCTTCTTCTATTTTCAAAGTTTTCAACAAATTAATATTGTCTTCATTATTTGACAATGAAGATGAGTCAGATGAGTTTTCATCAAATAGAGAATATGTATTCATTTTTAATTTAGAAAGAAGGTAAAATCTGTATGAAAGTATGATACTATAGTTACATTATATAGATGTCTTGTAGATGCATTTTGGACTGGTAGATGAGTTTGGAGTGGTAGATGAGTTTTGACTGGTAGATACATTTGGACTGGTAGATGAGTTTTGACTGGTAGATACGTTTGACTGGTAGATGCGCTTTTGACTGGTATGGTACCTTCCCATTATATATAAACTTCTATTATAAACATTACAATCTACAACCAAAAAATGTCGTTGTTCAAAGAAATTCAATGGACTCCACTTTCCGAACAACTAATTACGCTATTGAAGAAGACAAATGCATGTCTCATGTTTATCTTGACGTTTCGCAAAATCCTATCATCGGTATAAACCAATCCAAAGAACGATTTTGGAGTCGGATTGAAGAAGCTTTAAATGCCGGCAAATCGAATAACATGCCAGTAGGCAATATCAGATCATTGCAATGTCGCATGCAAGTTATCCTTCGTGCTGTTAGAAAATTATGTGGATATGTTAGTATAATTGAAAAGCTGAAGTCGAGTGGCACATCTGAAGAAGATATTGTAAGTATTATTATTATATTTACATGAATACTCTAAATCTATTTTTTTATACAAGTAATATATTTTGTGCAGTTGAATATGACAAATGATTTAATTATGCAAGATAAAAATTTCACTAAAAGATTCAAGTTAGACCATGTTTGGCTTATAATGAAAGATGTGAGAAATTTTCGGCCAACGACAATGCATCAATGCTAGTATCCAAACAACGTGTTACAAATTTGGATTCATCACAGTCGGATACTCAATAACCAGAATATCCAATATCAGGTTCCCCTGTAGTAAATTCATTCTCAATTAATTTAAGCAGTGATGAAAATGTAGGTGGAACTCCATCTCAACAACCTCTTGGAGTGAAAAATTTCAAATTAAAGAAAAAAGAGAAAAGAGAAAAAAATTGTTTCGGAATTAATTTCTACGATGAAAGAAGGACATCGCGAGCTTATCAATGTATTGCAAAAGATATCTATTGATATGCAACAAAATTATGATATTAAGCTGTTAGCATTGCAAAATGAGAAAAAAAAAAAAAAACTAGAAATTCGTCAACAACAAATAGAAAAAATTTAGGAGGAAAATAAAATTTTGTACATGGATCTAAGCACAATTGGCGATCCAGAAATGCGTCAAATTGTTCAAAATGAACGAGCAAGAATTATGCAAAAAAGAGATGCAGAACGTCGTTAACATGAGGGCATCGCATTTGGAAAATATTTTGGTGATTTTGGAGGATCTGAATCTGGATCCGATTTTCCAAATTATTGATGATTTAGTTTGTTTATCTTTTATTATATTTGCATTTAAATTATCTAAATTCGAATTCATATTTTTATTTTAACTGTGTGGTTGAATGTATAAATATTATTCAATAAATTTTTGTGTTAGATGTTTTATTATAAATTTATTTAAAATCTATTTATAAATTTTTATAATTGAATATTTCAGTTTTTATGATTAAATATCTAATTATAAAAATAATATAATAATATCATATTATTATATAAATAATATTTATAATTTTTAATATAAGTATTTATAATAAAAAAAAAACTTCCCTCTACGTCAATTTTGGCGCAGAGCTCATGCTATTTTGACGCAGGGTTTGGAGATGTCCTTAAAAGGGCTCCTACGACGGGCAAGAAGAAAGACTCAACTTTTGCTAATCCGAAATCTGCCGAGCACCCACCATGAAAAGATGACTCCGCTATAGGAGAGCATACACTACATAAAGTTACTGAGAAAACATATGACGTTGTGTTCCATAGGATTAATGATCAGGCTTTCGAAAACATCACTAAGCTAAGCCCAAAAAATTGGCAACGAGGGGACCGAGGCAACAATGGTGAGCATAGTAAAAGCATCTATCGTGGGCAGAGCCCTATGGGCCGGGTACCAAAATGAAATTGGTCAGTGGCTAAGGACCAAATAAAAAACAGGCACAGAACTATGAAATGGAGTTCGAGGAAACCTCTCTATCGGCGGAGGCTGGATCTCAATGATTCGCTTAGCTTGGAACGCCCGAGGGTTCGCTTAGCTTGGAACGCCAGAAGGCTTAGGAACCCTCGAGTATTCAGGGATCTATGGCGTATAATAGCAACGGTAAAAGTGGACTCATTTCACTATGGAAAGAAGAGGTAGATATCACAGTAAAATCCTTTTCGAGAAGCCATATTGATTGTACAGTTAGCGAGGCTGGAAAAATATGGCATTTTACCGAGTTCTATGGCCACTCCAATGCGAGCATGCGACATCTCTTATGGGACCTGTTAATACGGCTAGGAGCCTTACAAAAGTTTGAGGGATTTACCATGGTTAGTTGGAGGAGACTAATGAAAATCTGCCTTGATGATTGAGAGATATGGTCTGTGGTGGACTGGTGGGGAAGTCTACACTTGGTACGATAAACGAAGGCCAAGGGACATCATCTTTGAACGGCTCCATCGTTTTGTTAGTAATTTTACATGGTGAATGCTATATCGAGCCATCACAGTAACATTTCTTGAGTTTTATGGGTCCAATCATAAACCACTTTTCTTGGACCTTGACACACCAGAAACTCCACAACTCCCCAGGCCTTCCAAAGGAAAAATAGGTTCCATTTTGAGCACTGTTTGGAAAGTTGGAAATGGTGACTCTATAAGAATTTTCACGGACAAATGGCTACCAAATCTGAAGGATCCCATATCTGAGGTTGGAACTCATCTAAATCCAGAAGACAAAGTCAGTAAGCTGATCCAACAAGACAACTGGACCTTTCATAAGAGAAAATCTACCGTCCTACATTGCGGACCAAGTGCTTGAGCTTCCACTAAACTTGCAAGTATAAGAGGACTCTCGCTTCTGGCCCAAGGTTTTGAAAAGAATTTATATAGTAAGAAATGGATATAGGGAAGAAATAGGAATGCATGAACCTCTTATGCACAGCACCGATCATAGCTCATATGACTGGTGGAAGTTTATGTGGTCTCTTAATTTACCACCAAAAGTCCGCATTTGCTGGTGGCGTCTTTCAAATGATTTGATACCAACAACTGCTAATATGACGCATCATGTACCAACATCGCCGAGTTGCTCACATTTTGAGTTCCACTACGAAAGTACTATTCATGCTTTATTTCGACGCCGAACTCCAAAGCTATATGGAAAAAATTGGTTTCTGGGAACCTATTAAGCAATTAGGAGATCCTGAAACTAAAAATTTTATCGGATGGTTGAAAATGCAAGTTGCTAGGAAATCATTCGAGGAGTTAGCAGTTATCATATGGGCAATTGGAAATCCCGAATGGAACGAGCGCACGAGACTAGTAACGACATGAGGCACGGGATGTATTAAGATTGGATTTTGATTCATGTGTCAATTATGAGAATCACAAGTTTGGCATTGGAGGAATGACAAGTGACTGGAACAGACACGTCCGCTGGGCTTTCAGAAAACAAATCCTAAGGCCGTTATCAGTGAAAGATGGAGAATTAAGAGCAATCAAGGAGAGACTTCATAAATCAATCCAACAACGTGAGATGATTAACCAGATAGCTTCAGACTCTTAATTATGTGTCTTTTCTTTTTAGCGAAACAAAATTGTCTACTTAATTATAGATTCTAACCCATTTTAGTCCCTAATTCCAATTTTACCCCTGATTTTTTCCTTTGGCCCCTCATGATTCTGCGAAATAAATTAAATCTTATACCTTTTGACTAAAATGATGCTAGGTTGTGTCCACCGGATTTTACATTGTTTGTTTTGAAGATAATTGAAGAGAATGATTGATGTCTTCAACTTTTTTTGTCTTTGTATTTATAAAAATCTTGGTGAACTTGAAATCATGACTTCAAACCTGTAAATTATTATTTTTATTATTGTTGCTAGTTGTTGTCTCGAATTATTGCTGCTAGATACCTTTTGGCGACTCAATAGCGGTTATGTCTTTATTATTAGTGGTTGATTCACATGCTCTCTTTAATATTTTTTGGGGAATCTTTTGTTTTTTTTTTGTGATCCTCGAGGACATGTTTTGCATGGTCCTTCACCACTTGGATTTATCTCTGCGATATGCTTATGGTCATATCTTGGCCGAAATTCCTTCCCAAATTCTGGCTCTTATGGGTCAGGCATATATTCAACGTTCATCTCCCAATATGAGTCATATTGCAGAATTTTCGGCGAGTTTCTTTGCATCCAGGTAGCTTGTTATTTCACATAAAATTTATTTTATTTTCGAATGCCTCTTCTGCAAATACTATAGTTTTTTTCGGTCATTATGTTTAACAGGAAAGATCCATCAAATGAATTTTGATAAAATTTTAGTGAAAACTTAACTTTGTTAACTCTATGAGACAACCCTTATTCCCCATGTTGTCCCGAGGAGACGTCATCTTAAATAAAATCGACATCAAAAGGATTGCCATATGTGAGCCTTTCCCAATCTTGATTTTGTAGCATTAGTAAATGACCTCCTGATCTTGATAAATGGAAAGCCATGTGTGATCCTTTCCCAACTAGTTTTGGTGTTGCACTGAAGAAGTATAGCTCCAAAATATCTCATCTGTAAGTTTCATATGCTATTTCCTGGATCTATTTTGGTAATAGTTCTATCCCTGGGAAACCGGGTGATGTGGCATAGACTGAGAGAAGATCCTCAAATTCCTAACATAAATTGACATCCTTAGGATGGTTGTTGGGTTGCACACATACTTGGATATCTTCTTACTACATCAACCCGACCTGTAGCCGAATAAATTTCTGATGTAGTTTTTAATTTATCCCAATTCTATAGATATACCTAACTGATAAATTATAGACTCGTTAGTGTCAACCTTATATCTACCCTTGTCAGTTTGAGGTCGAAGATTGATCTCACCATCCTAAGGTGAAATGTTGACTTGATTACTCGATATAGGAATCTGAAGCCTCAATTTTTGCTGGGGTAGACTCATCATGAAATGATCCTGAATTAGCACTTGTGCTAGAGGTATTTGAATAATTAATTAAACCCTAAACCTAATACCTCCTCTTGTGGCTGCCCTCCCACTTTCTCCAGCAGCCTCCTTACGTTTTTTACAGCATCTTTCTCTCCTCCTTTCAGCTGCAAGTCACGGTCCCCATAGATTTTCAAAAAAAACCTCCCCGCCTTCCCGGCTCACGTCTCGCGCGTAGTCCTTCGAGTTTTCAAGCGTATAAACATTAAAGCATGCCATGTATCTCCTTTCTCATTATTTACACCATATTTATATGCTGATGTGTTTGCCATATATGTAGATTTCGTAGACCTTGCACGATTAAAACGTTGTTGCTTCGATTGCTCATGTAAACACATGTTCTTGCGCATAATTCACATTGTTTGTAAGGACCGTGTATCGTATTATCGTAAATCTTATGTTGATTATCGATAATTAATGAAATTGTTATGCTATTAAGTGTGAGGCCCGAGGCCGAAGAGGCCGGGGGGTGATCGTCGGTGCCATGATATTGCACGGACAATGAGCGGCTCCTGGCAGGCTTCTAGGTGGAGGGAACATGAATAACCGATCCCACATCGGAATGAGAGGGATTCCGAGACTGTTCAATGTAATGGACTGTACAGTTAAAGAAGGCTTAAAAGATTTGATTGGTAATACTCATATCACAAAGGTGCATCTTCTTTTCGGTAGCTTATCACATAAAAACTCCAAAGTTAAGCGTGCTTGACTTGGGGCAATTTTGGGATGGGTGACCTCCTGGGAAGTTTCCCAGGGTGCGTGTGAGTGAGAACATAAGCACGCTGGAAAGACCCGTCTTGATACAGTGAGGACAGTCGACGAATCTGGGGCGTTACAGTTGGTATAAGAGCCGACCTCTCTTAGTACGGTGTGGTTCGGGAACGAACCAAGCGGAAGCTGGTGGGCATGTGAGGCCCGGGGCCGAAGAGGGCGGGGGGTTATCGCCGGTGCCATGAGATTGCACGGACAATGAGCGGCTCCTGACAGGCTTCTAGGTGGAGGGAACATGAATGAATCGATCCCACATCGGAATGAGAGGGATTCCGAGACTGTTCATATCTACAACTTTTATGTTGACCACTTTCTCTAATTCAAAAATTAAAATATAGTTTCGGGCCGAACAAGTCGCGCTAAGGGGCAACTTCTGCGCGCCCGAGCGCGTGACCAAGACTTCGGTCGTACCAGGCACGCCCGAGCGAGAATTTTGTTCCGCCCAGGTGAGAGTCCCTCGAATTGCACACTATTTAAGAATGATAAGGATGAGTTTTTCCATATGTATCTTTTTATTTCCTCTGAAGCTTCGAAGGGAAAAGTTAGAATTCAAGTTCTATCGTTTGAATCTATCTCGAAACATTGTCCAAACTTGAAACAAATTATATATTCGGAATCCTCGCATCTAGAGCTCTCTTTTGAGGTAAGATTCTTCTAGTTTCAGCACATGTATTTATTGAAGTGCTGGAATAGCATGTATTTGAAGTCGAGATCCATATATGCGATAGAATAACCGACAAGAAACTCGTATTCAAAGTTGGAATTGAATTATGTTATGATTTAAATTTGATATGAATTTACAAAGTTTCAAAAGATATTTGAAACTCATATTGTTGATTTTGAATTATTTTGTTGATTAAAATGAATGTGTTACTGATGTAGATAGATTTTTATACTGAAATCTAAGGCTACAGTGGACTGGAAACAAAGAATTAAGGTATGTTGCGACCGAGTAACATACGACAGGTATCTGTATCATATGATATATGTTTGATTGATTTGATTGAGAATATGTGTCTATGTGCCTTAATTTTTTGAGTTGATGTGGCATACATGACATATACGTTGAGCTATGATCCTTGGATACCTATTATGACTGGATTTGATTCTAAGGTTTGTGAACACGATGCTATGTTTGGCATTATGTGGCCCTTAAAGTATAGTCATTAGTGGCCCCGATGATTGATTGAGATTTGGGATTTGATGGCGCTTTGTCGACGCTATCATATGAGTATCCCTGATTGAGGCCGGTGAGCCAGCTCGAGCATTGATTTGATAGCAATTCGATTGATTCTGATATATGCTCAGTGGATGAGCATTTGACCTGATACCTCCACGACATGCATGCATTGCATATCATATATCATTGTTTAGATACTTGTGGTATATATTATGGTTGTTGCATACGGAGCTTTGTTCACCCAGATGTGGTTGTTGTTGTCTTTGTGTGTGGACAATGACAGGTACTACAGGATATCAGGAGACCGGAGAGGGTGCTTCTGGAGGAGTCACTGTTTGAGCTAAGTTTTAGTGGTCTTTCCCAGTATATATATATGTATCTATATACCGAGGCATGTCCCGAGGATATGAGTTTATTTGTATGTATTTGTTTTGGATTATGTGTGGGCTTGTTTTATATTGTGGCGTGATGAGACGCGACTATATTATATACTATTTTAAGTATTATAATTACAATTGACACGTTTTAGGCTCACTGTAAAGAAAAATGTTTACTCGTTTTTCGCTGTAATTATTTAACCTTAATCAAATTGCATTGTAATAACAATTAGGGGTTAAGGGCCCCACATAGTGTATGGTATCGGAGCATTGCTGGGAATGCTCGATTGAGTCTTATGTACACGTAATAGACACAGATGAATTGTAAGTATGTGTTTGATTTATTTGTATTACTTGCTCTTGCTTGAATTAGTTTGAGTAAATTGTTGATGAGATTGACGACATGAGATGATGATGATGTGTAATTGATATTTATTTGTGATGTTCATCCTTTGATTTATAGATGGATCCCACAAATGAAACTGCAAGTAGTAGTACTGAGAGGATGGTTGGACAACTCGAAGGAATGTCCATGGATTTAGTGATGGCTCGAGTCCAGGATCTGAAACCACCGAGGTTCTTTGGCACTGAGAGTGTAGAAAGAGCGGAGGCCTGGTTGAAGGACATCGAGCACTTGTTTAATATTGTTGAATATTCCAAGCCTCGGAGATTGAAGCTTGCCCTATATCAATTGAAAGACCGAGCAAAATCTTGGTGGGAAGCCGTTGAGATTGGACTGAAAGAGGCCGAGATTGAAGTCACATGGGATGTCTTCAAGGCCCAATTTCTTGAGTAGTATTATCCTCATTCTTATACACTGCCCAAGTGTAATGCCCGATATTTTATAGCATGTCGATATGAGATTACTGATTTTGAATTGATATGATTATAGACGGGCTATTCCGAGACCAGATTGGCCAAAGCATAGGAAGGGTACAATTTTTGGACAAAACTATTGGCGCCCGAGCAGTAGAAAATGACCGCCCGAGCGCCAATGTTCAGCAAAGAAATGTCTCGGACATAAAGTTTGGCGCCCGGGCGGTAGTTTTGACCGCCCGAGCGCCATTAGATAACAAGGAGGACCGAACATTCCGCGCCCGGGCGGAAATTCATGACCGCCCGAGCGCCATTAGATAATATGAGAGGGCCGAACATTCCGCGCCCGAGCGGAAATTCATGACCGCCCGAGCGCCGACCGAAGTTCAAGAAAAGAAGACATGTTGCCTTATCATGCATTAGGATATATATATATATACATATATCCTTCAGAATTCAGTTTAAACGAAGAAAGGAAATCGAGAAATACTTCAGAAATCCTTACGCCTTTATTTTTCGATCCGTCCGTCTGATTTTGAATTCGACTTCAGTACTGTGTTCCTAGCGACGAGAGCTTTAACTGGACGTAAGTTTTACTACGTTTTGATATGTTTTGAAATTATGATACTGTCAGAATCGGTATGATTCATATATGGTGTTCTTGACATGTTAGACATCGTATAATCGAAACCGGATTGAAGAACAGATACCATATGGAATTGTTATTATTTTTAGAGTTGATTTGATTGAGATTTGATATTAGATTGGTGTTGTTATTGATTATGAGTTATGGTAACTGATATATGTTGATATTGTATTGACGGGGATATTCAGATTGTTCCGTTATGCCGTTGATTTTGAGTTAGATTCAGATTGATCAGATTCGGTATTGATTTGAGCAGTATATTGATATTGTACTTATTGATATTGTCATTGCCAGATTGAGTATTGACAGAATTCGAATTCCAGACTTGAACGTTGTCAGAACTGCTATTAAAGAAAGGTATAAGTCAATGTCGAACCGGGAGAATGAATCGAGTGTGAAATACTTGAGTTTTCCTAAACCACATACTTATTGTTATTGTGTGCATTGATTGGATTGATTTGCTTATTCTATTGATTTGTAAAAAGCATGTATTAGACGATTGGTCTTGTGACAGACGAGCCTGATGGTGATGGAATCGTCACTGACCCATTGCACATTGTCACCGAATAGTGATTTGCGGAGGTTGCCAAAGTCTGTGACGGATAGGTCAAGACACTGGATGTTTGGTTTATATCGATGTTTGATTAGAGGTGGATTTACTTCTTTTACTGAAATTCGATATAGTATGCCAACATCTGGAAACCGGGATCCCTAGACTAGGAATGAGTCTAGGCTGAGATATGGAGTCAGGAGTTGATGAACAGATTTATATTGAATTATGTTTCAGATTTGATACATATTACTGATATATGTCTCGTACCTTATATTGATTATATGATTGCATGTATCGTTGATTTATATTGGGATATATTTCTCACCGGAGTTATCCGGTTGTTGTCGTATTTGTATGTGTGCATGACAACAGGTGGGACAGGATCAGGGTCGAGGAGATGAGAGATCGTGAGTAGAGTGGAGACTACGGACTTGGATTCTAGATAGGGTTTGAACACTTGATATGTAGTTGTTAAACCTTAGTTTTAAATGATTGTATATGGTACAAGACTTGTACTTTGTTTTCGATGTATATATTCGAATAAATTCCATTACGTTCCGCATTTGACACTTGTATAAAAAAAAATTTAGACCATGTTTATTATAATTGATTTAATTATTCCCACAGACGATTAAGAAATGAATTAGCGTCCGGGTCCCCACACCAAGAGAATGAATTTAATAGCCTGCAGCAGGGAACGGTTACTGTTGCAGAATATGCTTCGAAGTTTTCTATTTGTTGAAGTATGTGCCTCATGTAGCTGCAAATAAAAAAGTGAAATATAACAGGGTTGTGAATGGATTGCATCCTGCTATATATACTTTTGTCATTTTAGGTTTGCCTACGAGCTACGCAGAGGCAGTTGAACGAGCAAAGGCAGCTGAAGGTGGACTAAGGCAAGGAGGTCCTCGATACACTCCTTCACCTCCAGTGTCAGCTCAGCAGCCTACCTTTCGTCCGAAAGGTAGAAAGTTTAAAATTACTGGTTCTACTACTTCTTCATCTTCTTTGAGTTCCAGTGGATCCCAGAGAGGGAGTCCCGTTATTGCTCCGTATTGTAGCCATTGTGGACACAAAAATACTATTGAGCAGTGTCGGGAAATGTTTGGTACTTGTTACCATTGTGGACAGGAAGGTCATTTTTCTCGTGTATGTCCGAATAGGGGTACGACTTCTTCCCAAACCCAGCCAGGATTTCGAGGTGGCCCTAGTATGACGAGACCTGCTGTTCCTGTTGCAATCGAATGTTCTACGATATCGAGGACCTGGTAGTCAGAGTGCCCAAGGCCCTCCTCAAGTTCGAGTATATGTCATGACCGAAGATCAAGCAAAAGAAGCTCCTGGTGGTGTGATTGCAGGTATCTGCATGATTTGCCATTATACTGCACGTGTTTTATTTGATAAATGGGCATCTCACTCATTCATATCTCATGCATTTGTTGCATCTCATGATATTATTTGTACTCCATTGTCTGATACTTTGTCAATAGCCACGCCAGCAAGAAAGATTATTCTGTCTGATCAAGTTGTGCATAATTGTGCATTGATATATGAGGATAATGTGATTTTCCTGGATTTGATTGTTCTTCCAATGCACGACTTTGATTGTATTGTTGGCATTGATATCTTGACAACAAATCGAGCTATTGTCGATTGTTTTCATGGAGTGGTTCGATTTCGACCTATTGATGGACCCAAGTGCAATTTTTATGGCAACGGTTCCCAAGCTAAAATTCATTTGGTATCCTCTCTGAAAATGTCCCGATTTTTGTTTAGCGGAAAAGAGGGTTATCTTGTTTATGTTGTTGATATTTCTAAAAAGGAACCCTCTTTATCTGATATTCCTGTTGCGAAAGAGTTCCCAAATGTATTTTTCGATGAGATTCCTAATTTTCCTCATCATCGAGAAGTTGAATTTAGTATTGATCTTGTACCGGGGTCTTCGCCTATTTCTAAATCTCCTTATCGCATGGCACCATTGGAATTGAAAGAATTGAAAGAACAATTACATGATCTTCTCGATAAGGGATATATTCGACCGAGTTTATCATCTTGGGGAGCTCCAGATTTATTTGTTCGAATGAAAGATGGTACTATGCGAATGTGTATCGATTATAGGCAATTGAATCATGCTACTGTGAAAAATAAATACCCACTTCCTCGTATTGATGGTTTATTTGATCAGCTTCAGGGTATTTCTGTATACTCTAAGATTGATCTTCGTTCTGGGTATCATCAAGTACGAGTTTGAGAATAAGATGTGCCTAAGACTGCTTTTCGTACCAGGTATGGCCACTATGAATTCTTAGTTATGCCTTTCGGTCTCACGAATGCTCCTGCTGTCTTTATGGATCTAATGAATCATGTCTTTTGAGATTTTCTTGATCGATTCGTTATTGTGTTTATCGATGATATTCTTGTATATTCAAAATCGAAAAAGGAGCATGCTGAACATTTGAGACTGGTACTTCAAACTCTTCGTAATGGCCATTTATATGCTAAATTGTCCAAATGTGAATTCTGGATGGACAAAGTAGTATTTTTAGGCCACTTCATTTCGAGACATGGCATATTTGTTGATCCTGCTAAGGTTGAAGCCGTATTGAATTGGCCAAGACCTACGAATATTCCTGAGATCCGTAGCTTCATGGATTTAGCTTGTTATTATCGTCGTTTTATTGAAAGATTTTCGAAAATAGCTAAACGTATTACTCAACTGCCACAGAAGAATCAGAGATTAATTTGTTCAGATGAATGTGAAGCTAGTTTTCTTGAATTGAAGACGAGATCAACCACAACACATGTGCTTACTATTCCCTCAGGTACCTGAGGATTTGTAGTGTGTACAGATGCATCTGGTAAAGGTTTGGGTTGTATTCTGATGCAACATGGCAATGTGGTTTCTTATGCGTCTCGTCAATTAAAATATCATGAAACTCGTTATCCTGTTCATGATCTTGAATTGGCCTCCATTGTATTTGCTCTGAAGATTTGGCGTCATTATTTATATGGAGAAAAGTTTATTATTTATTCGGATCATAAGATTCTGAAATATCTCTTTTCTCAATCTGATTTAAATATGAGACAATGCAGGTGGATGGATCTCTTGAAAGATTTTGATTGTGAGATCCAGTATCACCCTGGATTGGTGAATGTTACTGCGGATGCCCTTAGCCGTAAAGTTTATGATTCTGTTTTAGCCTATGTTAATGTCGCCAAAGTACACGAGGATATATGTACTTCTGGTTGGACTTTTCACTCGAATTGGAATTCTGTCATTGTCTCAGCATTGCAAATTGAGCCTAATTTAATATCTAAAATACGAAAGGCCCAACGAAGCGATGCTCAAATCCAAAAATCTAAAGAACTTGTATCTGCAGGACATCAGTTTGGATTTCAGATTTCTTCTGATGGTTCTTTACGACTTAATGGTCGATTGGTAGTTCCTGGTAATTCTGATTTGAAATCTGCCCTTCTTTGTGAAGCACATTGTAGCAAATACAGTATTCAATCTGGAGGTCAAAAAATATATTTGACATTGAGACCTAAATTCTGGTGGAGACGTATGAAGAAGGACATTGCTGAATTTATTTCGAAATGCCTTGTATGTCAGCAAGTGAAAGCCGAGAGACTGAAACCTGGAGGATTACTCCATAGTCTTGAAATCCCAAAATGGAATTGGGAACATATTGCTATTGATTTTTTAACTCATTTACCTCATTCGCCCAAGGGCTGTGATGCTATTTGGGTTATTATTGATCGGCTTTCGAAATCTGCACATTTCATTCCGTATGAGCGGACTTATCCTTACAAGAGAATGGCCTGTTTATACATCGAGAATAATGTGAGACTGCATGGTGTGCCAGTCTCCATTGTATCAGATCGTGATCCCAGGTTTGCTTCTAAATTCTGGGATAGTTTCTAAGAAGCTATGGTACGCATTTGGCTATGAATACTACTTATCATCCTCAAACCGATGGTTAGACTGAGCGTACAATTCAAACGTTAGAAGATATGTTACGTGCTGTTGTGATGGATTTCAAAATGGGATGGCAAAATGTCTTACAATTAGTGGAATCTTCTTATAATAATAGCTTCCAAACGAGTATTGGTATGGCACCGTTTGAAGCTTTATATGGGAGACTATGTAGGTCACCGTTATTCTTGGAATGAAGGATAAGGTTCAATTGATTCGACAGCTAATGAAAGCTGGTCAGAATCGTCAAACGAGTTATGCGAATAAACGAAGATGACCCTTAGAATTCCATAAAGGTGATAAAGTGTTTTTAAAAATATCTCCTTTTAGAGGCACTGTTCGATTTGGCATGCGAGGGAAATATTGCGTAACAAATCGATTCCTTTGGTTCGAGTTCAATGGACACGACATGATGTGGAAGAGTCGACTTGGGAATTAGAAAGCAAGATGTGAGAATCATACCCACACTTGTTTGATTCGGTTCCATCCGTTCCATTGTATTCAATGTATAATGATCCATTTACTTATTTTAGTTTTGATATGTACTATAACTGGTGACGTATTATATGTTTGCCAGTGTTATGTATATATGGACACTTGAGATTTCGAGGACGAAATCTTTTAAGTGGAGGAAAAATGTAAGGATCGTGTATCATATTATCGTAAATCCTATATTGATTGCCGATAATTCATGAAATTGTTATGCTATTAAGTGTATGAATTATATAATTGACAATGAAAATGAGAAAATAGGTGGTGATAATGAAAGATTATTTTAGAAATTGATTTGTAGTTGAATGATGTGCTGAACCGCAATAGAAAAGTTACACATTTTACAGTTTTCAGCATAATTATATGAGTATTAGTCCAAATCAAATGAGACATAATTCATTGGAAAGCTAATACATAGTACTAAAATTTTCATACTTTGAGTTTTGTTCAAATTCATTTGGAAATAGGGGAAAAATCATCCCGCAATGTAACGTGTGCATTGCAGTTTCTGCACTGAAATATTTTGGGAGAATAACAATAACTCTCGTGTCCAATATACAAATTGAGTGAGGCCAGTGGAAAATGAAATCCATGACATATATCTATAACTTTTATGTTGACCACTTTCTCTAATTCGAAACTTAAAATATAGTTTCGGGCCGAACAAGTCGCGCTAGGGCGCAACTTCTGCGCGCCCAAGCGTGTGACCAAGAATTCGGCCGGGCCGTATCGGGCGCGCCTGAGCGAGAATTTTGTTCCGCCTGGGCGAGAGTCCCTCAAATTGCACACTATTTAAGAATGATAAGGATGAGTTTTTCCATATGTATCTTTTTATTTCCTCTGAAGCTTCGAAGGGAAAAGTTAGAATTCAAGTTCTATCGTTTGAATCTACCTCGAAACGCTGTCCAAACTTAAAACAAATTATATATTCGGAATCCTCGCATCTAGAGCTCTCTTTTGAGGTAAGATTCTTCTAGTTTCAGCACCTTTATTTATTGAAGTGCTGGAATAACATGTATTTGAAGTCGAGATCCATATATGCGATAGAATAACCGACAGAAACTCGTATTCGAAGTTGAAATTGAATTATGTTATGATTTAAATTTGATATGAATTTACAAAGTTTCAAAAGATATTTGAAACTTATATTGTTGATTTTGAATGATTTTATTGATTAAAATTAATGTGTTATTGATGTAAATAGATTTTTATACTAAAATCTAAGGCTACAGTGGACTGGAAACAAAGAATTAAGGTATGTTGCCATCGAGTAACATACGACAGGTATCTGTATCATATGATATATGTTTGATTGATTTGATTGAGAATATGTGTCTATGTGCCTTATTTGTTGAGTTGATGTGGCATACATGATATATACGTTGAGCTATGATCCTTGGATACCTATTATGATTGGATTTGATTCTAGGGTTTGTGAACACTATGCTATGTTTGGCATTATATGGCCCTTAAAGCATAGAAATTAGTGGCCTCGATGATTGATTGAGATTTGGGATTTGATGGCGCATTATCGACGCTATCCATACGAGTATCCCTAATTGAGGCCGGTGAGCCAGCTCGAGCATTGATTTGATAGCAATTCGATTGATTCTGATATATGCTCAGTGGATGGGCATTTGACTGATACCTCCACGACATGCATGCATTGCATATCATATATCATTGTTTAGATACTTGTGGTATATATTGTGGTTGTTGCATACGGAGCTTTGCTCACCCCAGATGGGGCTGTTGTTGTCTTTGTGTGTGGATAATGACAGGTAATCCAGGATATCAGGAGACCGAATATGGTGCTTCTGGAGGGAGTCACTGTGAGCTGAGGTTTAGTGGTCTTTCCCAGTATTTATATGTATCTATATACCAGGACATGTCCCGAGGATATGAGTTTGTTTGTATGTAGTTGTTTTGGATTACGTGTGGGCTTCTTTTATATTGTGGCGTGATGAGACGAGACTATATTATATATTAAGTATTATAATTACAATTGACATGTTTTGGGCTCACTATAAAGAAAAATGTTTACTCGTTTTCCGCTGTAATTAATTAACCTTAATCAAATTGTATTGTAATAATAATTAGGAGTTAAGGGCCCCACATTTTTCTTGCATTGATGTGTAAGGGGCTGTTGATCTACACTGCTAAGGGGCTAGACACATCAGTTATGGAGGAATCTAGGTGCTGGAGTTGAAGATTGGGCGGTTTAAGTGAGAATGCATGAGGGCCGATCGAGGCTAGTATTTGTTTGGGTTTGGTATGGCTAAGAGCTTGGGTTTGTGGTGTGTCGGCTGTGCAAAGATTGTCCCTACCTTGGACCAGACCCTCGTGGATCTGATCCGAGGCCCGGAATGGCTCGAAGGTTGCTAAAACTAGGAAAGAGGTTGATCGTGCACGGGGTTAGAGGATTGGCTAGGTTGGGCACGTTTTGGTGGCTAGCATGTGGTTGCGTGTTGCAGCATACGTGGGGCTGTGAGCTTGGGTTAGGTCAGTCCAAGAGGATCCTAAGGTGGCTAGGAAGGTTTGGTCCAAGGCCGGTCCAAGGCGGTAAGTCCTAGGGTCGAAAATTTGCAAGTTTAGTGTACTAGGGTTTGAAGATATGTTGTGTAGAAAATTCCTGCAACCTTTGGGGCTTGTTTTGTGAGTCATAAGTGTTCTGGAATGAGTAGTTTAAGGGCTGGTCATCTAGCTTTAAGTCACGGTTTAATTTAAGAAAATTTTGGTTAAATTTCGGGTTGATTCGGGCTAAAACCGGGACCCGGTCTAAATTTTAAAACGAATCGTTTAAGTTTTGAAAGTGGCTTGATTTTACGTCTAAGAAAGGCTTATTAATATGTTTTGAGGTGTTTTAAGGAGTTTTGTAGGCTTCGGGTCGAAATTTTGAAATCTAGGGGTAAAACGGTCATTTTGGGTTTCCAGGGGAAAAATGGTTATTTTGCACCCAGGCCGAGTTAGAAGTCCTGGAAGCGCCCTAAACATGATTTAACATGTTATAAATGTTTATATTATCATGTGTATGACTTTTTTATGAAAAAATACGTTGTATACTTGATTTTAAGGAAAATTACGTATATGCATGATTTTGTTAAGTGGTTAAAATGATGATGAAGTTTTTGAAGGATGAGAGTTGGTTGTGACTGACGATATATGTATACGACGAGCTGATACCAAGGCTCAGTTGATTGGTAATATCGTCGCTGATGTCCCTGCCGTCGGGTACCACGGTTATATATAGATTGATCCATCGAATAGAACTGATATGGTAGAGCTGATACGAAAGTCACAACTAATGAACTGAATTCAATAAAAAAAATGTATACGTATATGATGATATGATGTGATGTTTTGACACGCTATGTCATGATATGAAATGTTTTAAGTTCACGTTTCTTTTCAAGTTTATGAAATGTATTTTCAGTACGGTACTTTTCACTGTTGCATGTTATGTATATGTGCTTGTTATTAACATTACATGTGTGTTGAGTCTTTAGATCACTAGTGTGAATGATACAGGTGAGCATTTTGATCAGGAGGTTGGAGGTTCCGAAGACTGAGTTGTATATATATAATATATTTAGTTCGTAGAATTTTAAAACGAGCAGACGTTTCAATCAATTTCTTTACAACATAAAAAAGTTATTTGTTGATACTCCTTAATTTCTTGTGGTTCTTTTGTAATGATATGAGATGACACAACTCTGTCAAATTCCAAGGACTTGGTATTTTGACGAAGAATAGCTGCATTACTATATTTTCTTTGACTCGTGGTTTTTATCTATATTTAGTTAATAACATAGTATTCATCTACTAGACATATATCATGTTTCAGGACTATACAAAACTTGAGTGTATTTTTTTTCATCTTTGTATCTCGAGTATTAAAATAGTTGATCCCTATAAATTGTGTTTTGAATAAGATAGTCATTATTCCGGCTATCTCAATAAGAGATTTTCTAGCTAGGACTGACTCTTTGGTTTCAGCCGTAGTCATGTTTTAGACAAATTTGACTGATATCATAAGACTCATTTCTAAAAGTTTGATGAATCTTTCTTCGTTGAGATCGAGTTTTTTTGATACGATTCTCATAGATCTTCTTTGTTTTTAAAGTTCAGTATATCAATATTAAACATAACTTCGTAAGAATGTATTAGTTCTAAAACATTTTTATAATATGATGTATAGTGGAATGATAATCGATTCCTCTTTGACCGGGTTCTTGTTGGGTGTGGTTTCCTCTATCCTGGAAATTGATTTGAAATTCTCCCACTAAGACCTACTCTTCCCAATATATTCATTAAGGTTGCGTTTGGTTTGGAGGATAAAATAAACTAATGATTAGTAAGTAAATGATAAAGAAAATGATTGTTGTAGGAATGTAATATATGGTGTTATGTTTGGTATGATTTTTAAGTGTAGGATAATTTTGAATTTTTTGATGAAAGGACAAAATTTGCCCTTTCTTTTTTTTTTCTTCTTCCAATTCGGCGGCGACGGCGGCGGTCCGGCGGTGGCGGCGACGACGGTTCGGCGGCGGCGGTCCGGCAACGTCGGTGCGGCCAGCAGTCAACGGCTGACGGCCGGCCGGAAGTTATCGGTCGGCGGCGACGGTCGGTTGTCCGGCGTCGGCCGGCGGCGATCGGTCGGCATTCGGCGGCGATTGTCGGCCTGAGGCGACGGTCTGCCAGCGGCGGCGATCGGTCGGCGGCGGCGTTCGGTGGGCGGTGGCCGCGGTCGTGGCGGGAAGTGGTGGTGAGTTTGGATATAGGAGAAGGGTAAAATTGGAAAAATAGGAAGGATTAAGAGTTGGATAAATAATCCTAGGGGTTGAGGAGGTATTATTTTAACCCACCTAATATAACCTAATCATTCATAGGAGGTATTGACTTGGTTAAATAATCACGCGTACCAAACAAGGGATAAGGTGGGTTAAAAAAAATAAACCCACCTTATCACCCAAACCAAACACACCATAATAGTATTATCTTCAAGTTTTTTTAAAATGAGAATTTATTTTGAAGATTTTGGGTTCTCAGAATTAGATAGTTGCTTGCAATGAAATTACGGCCACATGCTATTTCAATGCTATAAAACTTGTTGGGTATTTATTCATTTTTCTACCACTCGTGATTCCATGTCAAGGGCTGGCGATTTTTCCCTGGAAAATGTTAAAACAAGCGCTAGGCTGCTGCAAGGTTTACATATCTGAAAGCAGAAACAAGACTGCATTGGTGGCAATTGAGAAGGTAGCGAAATTGTATCCAAATTCACTTACAATAGAGTTGGGTATACCATTGTCTCAGAAATGGGTTAAAACCCAATTTCATGTTCATTGAGAAACTGTGTTTTTGAAATGGCAAAAGTAGCTTTTCAAGAAATTGATCTTGAAACGCACAGTGGGACTCACCCTAGGCTTGGTGTCGTGGACCACATTTGTCTCCACTCTTTGGGTGTCATCTGCAGCAACTGCTAAATCTTTGGCTTCTGATGTTGGCTCAAAACTTCAAGGTCTATTTTTTTTTTTGTAATAACTATTTGGAAAGTTTTTTGAAGTTGAATTTCTCAGTTTATGGGATATGAAATTGTAGCTATGTTATCATATTCTTCTTGGAAAATTTTGCAAGAATTTTCTCCCTTGAGTCGATGGTTCTTATACATTTTCAGAATAGGTAAGGATTATAGGAGTTCAGCTCATGTGTTATAGGTTTATGGTAAGGATTAACGAAATCACCGAGTGTGAGTAAAAAACATAATCACGTAGTTTTGGGTGAAACATCTTGAGTTCAGTGTGAGATTGATAAGAGGGTGTGGTTTCAGTTAATGTTGGAGATGCTTGTTCATACGCAGTAGAAACTCGGTATCATGGATTCTTGTGCTCAATTTATAGAGGAGAGATTAAAATCTTAGGTTCCTATATGATATTTGTGATTATCTATGGATCTGATGTGGAACTCATTAGATGTAGGCGTTAGTGGTGAGTTCAGAGCAAAAAACTCTCTGTAACATGGTAGCCCGGGAAGGATATTAAGTCACGATCTCTCTTCAGGGTCAATTCAGTTGATTCATTTAACATTAATATTCGACCTCATTGATTCAAACATGTAGAAACTTCTACACACGCTCTTTCATAATTGTTTGCACAATATTGATTAGCCCAAACAATAATCTTGAAAACGCAATGGTGAAGTTTTAAGATTAGTTTTTTTGTTGTGTTTCTATTTTACAAAGGTATCAGTCTGTGGTTCTTGGCACAAGTTCTTTCACGCACGCCGATCCACATTATCTTGATTTTTCTGCAGCCATTAGAGTTTATGATTTCTTCACATTATAACTCTACATTAGTTTCCTGAGTCTGCAGTTGCTACCTTCCTATACGGAGCAGCACATCATGAGGGGAGATCCCTCGATTCTATCAGAAGATAGCTTGGTTACTTCAAGCCGAATTCCACGATGAATCAGTGGACAGGTGGGCTGAGATCAGAATCTTTGCGGCTGACTCCAGACGAGGGCCCTCCTCTAGCTCTTCAAAGAAAAGGTGTTCTTGTGATTGGAGCAACACAATGGGTTGATAACTACAACATCCCACTTTTCTCTAGTGACATTGTCACAATTCATAAAATTTCAAGAAGTGTAAGTCGTAGGGGACGCCGCGGGCTCACGTCTGTGCAATCCATGGAACTTGCTCGTGGTGACGACGTGATTGAGGTGGCTTGCAACTTACTCGAAACGACTAGAACTGGTGGCGATGAAGTTCAGCTTCATGTTGAGCGGCTTGCGAGGGATGGAAGTGGGGAGGGACTACTATACTGATCTTTCGCAAGACAGCTTAGTTGATAAATATTTCGAGCTGATTCGTACCGCTAAAGATGCAAAGGCCAAAGTTGATTAAGTATCATCGGATGTATTTGTATGACTTATTTTTACTCCATTAATTTAATACCATTTACATTTGTTTTTGGTTTTTGGTCTTTCATTATGCTTTCATATTATAATTATTTTAAATTTTGTATAGTTGACAAAGATCCTTAGGCATGTTATATTTAAGCATTTGCAAATTGCAAGTGACATTTAATTTTTGTAGAAACCAACTGGCTAATTGATTAATCATTAATAATTTCAACATCTGAGTGTATCTAAATTTGTGAAGTATGTATACTTGTGATCAAGTTATGTTCTACTCTTTACCAACACTTTCTTGAGCGACTTTGTCACACAAGATTTACCTAGTGTGGTTTATCTGGTTGACGTAGTTTATAAACTACTGTGTTTAGTCCGAAAATTTACTCGATGTATATCTACAAAATAACTGCCGCATGTCATCCTTTTATAAAAATATATATGTTAATAATTCCATTGTTGACAAAGGGACACAAATCATGATTTTGATAAGGATTTTGAAGAGCATTAATTATTTGACTAATGAAAACCAATATTTATCTAAATAATCAAAAATCATTTTATAAAATATCATTAATATAAGTTATTAGTTATGGAACAAAATTCTCTACTCCATTTTGTGATATACTTTTTGTTATACAAATTTACAAATGGTATACTTGACTTTAATATTATTATTCGACAAGAAAATATTTACATTATTGAAATTATTATTCTCAAATCAAAAAATGGAACGGAAGATTTCATCCTCTCAATCACTTATATATCAATGGATTCGACTAAAAAATGATTATACTAAAAAATAATTATGAAAGCAATAAGCATACAACATATGCATCTTGGCTAACTAACTAAAATAAGAAAGAAAATAAATAGCTGTAAGCTTTTCAATTTTCAAACCGATTTGTAACCCAATATTGACCGAATTTGTACGTTTTATTACAAAATATTTTTTAAATTATGTTTGTGTTTGAATACATAAATAAAAAAATACTTTTTAAATTTATAAATTTAATTTAATAAGTTTTTTTTTCGAAGAGTTTGGTTACAAAAGTATTTTAAGTTTTTTTTATTGAAAAAATCTTTTAAAGCTCCAAATTTGGCTTTAAAAAAACACTAATTTCTGCTTTCTTATAATGACGTAATAACCTGTCACTGAGACTAACTTTGAGCCGAAAAGGACTACACAAAATGGCGGATATTTATGCATAAAAAGCCAAAAATAAAAGTAAATTAATTAAAAAAAACAGAAAGGAGAAAGTACCCTAAAATAATTTTTTATAATTAATTTAATTTTAAAAAATTAATTCAAAAATAATTTAAAAAAAATTTCAAAAATATCAATCCGTGCTTACGAAGCACGGACCATGAGTACGTGGAGCCAGGGAAGCACGGACTTTGTATATTTTATTTTTTTTCCTTTTTTCGATTATTATTGACCGTCCATTTCTTCAACTTACACGTGAACTCTGTAATGCTGAAGTTTCACGTGAACTATGCATTCTGAAATTTCACCTGAATTGAAGTATTCTTCAACATTGTTGTATATATAATTGATGATAACTTCGACGAATGAGATATCAATTTCATCTAAATTTTTCTCTCAAATTTCATTGGCAAAATGTCTAACATCGATGTACTCTTATATTTTGGTGGTCATGTAGTTATCGATAATGGATCTGTTGAATATAGCATTCCATTTGTTAGACCAATACGAGTATTACGGTATATTAATTTGTTGGAGTTGGTTGAAGTTTTGCATAAAATGTTAGGAATCGATCCAACGAATTTTTTTATGAAGTTGTCAAGAAAATATTCATTCATGGAGAGATCATCTTGACATGAAATTCAAGTCAATCTCGTTGATGGTGATGCTTTACAGTTTATAATGCAATGTGATAATATGCATGTGTTGCATTTATACGTGGAAGCAAATTCAATTGAGCATCATGTTGGATTTGATGATCCTGAATCCTACGTTCCACATGCATCCGATTCAGGTTTCAATAACAAACCCGGTACTTCTACATATAGTGGTTTCCAGGATCAAGAATCTTATGTTCCACAGGTTACTGAAGGACTCGGTACTATAAATTTCGATGATGTAAGTGGGTCTTGGGATCAATATATCAATGTCTCGTCGGAACAAAATCATGCTCCATATTGGCCGAATCCAACATTAGATATCAGTGCTCATTGTCCGGATCTGGCCACTAATGATGATATTTGGAGAACTGATTCTGAACCCGATATGTCATATAGCGAGTCTGAAAAAGAAGAAGTGAATGATGATGATGAAGTGAATACTTTTACAATTCCTGATGAGGGGACATCATTTCGATAACAACCTCGTGCCACATTACAGAGGCAGACCGTACTATTTCTTTCACACTTCTGAAATGCCATCATTTTTCAATAAGTTTTTTGGGGAAGAGCCTCCTGATTCTGTCGATGTACCTTCTGGAGTACAAACAAGCTATTACAATCCGGATAGAGGTGAATTATGCGTTAATATGTTATTTAAAGATAAGAATAATCTTATTGCATCTGTGAAGGATTATTCAGTCAGAGTGGTCAGGCGTGAGTATCGTGTCGTAGATAGAACACGCATTTTGTGGAAGTTACGGTGCAAAAATAATTATTCTACAGTCGTTTGTCGATGGGGACTTCGCGCTTCTTTCAAGACCAAGACTGGTTATTGGAAAATAACAAAATATGGCAGGCCTCACACATGTATATCTACCTCTGTTGGTATAGAGCATAAGAATTTGAACAGTGATATGGTGGCACATAAGCTATTGGGAGTTGTTCATTGTGATCCTTCGTACGAGATTAAGTATATCATAGAAAATGTGAAAGATAAATACGGATATCAAATCTCGTACACGAAGGCATGGCAAAGTTTGAAACGTGCTATGAAAATTGCTTATGGTACATGGGAGAGCTCCGTTCAATTACTTCCAAAATATATGTGTGCTTTGTCCAAATATAATCCGAGCACAGTTGTGGAGTGGAAACATCTCAGAGCCAACATTGAAATGAGTAAGACACCGAACTATGTTTTTTGGGCATTGAGGCCGTGTGTTGATGGGTTTCGGCATTGTCGAAAAATAACTAGCGTCGATGGTAGACACTTGTATATCAAATACAAGCACAAAATGTTGATCGGTGTCACTCTGGATGGGAACAATCAGGTTCTACCACTAGCATTTGCTATTGTTGATGAAGAAACAACATATTCTTGGAAATGGTTCTTGGAGAACCTAGGCAGACATGTTGTTCATGGTGAAAATGGTGTGTGTCTTATTTCTAATAGGCATAAGGGCATCGTGCGCGCAACTGAAGATATACCATATTTTCAACCTCCTTACAGTGTGCATCGTTTTTGTTTGAGACATGTTTGTTCAAACTTTAACGCTAAATTCAAAGACGTGCAATAATGGAGGCAATCTGTGAGAACCCGAAATTCCAGCAGTAGCTAGTATTTTGCAGCGGGTAGCAATATTCAGCAGCAATGCAAACACTTCAGCAGAAAACCTAGCAATTCCAGCAGCAGAAGAGTTCAGTAGCGCGAGTTTCCAGCAGACAGCTACTGATTCTGCTTTTGACTTGTAACTGAAGCATTTATCATGGAATAAAGGCTGTAATGGCATATAATGGCAGATTATGGTCATTGATTTGGGAGGCTAACATTCAGAAATTTGCTATAAATAACACCCTCAAATCTCTGAATTTGTGTTACACAAATCTTGAGTATCACTTGAAAATTCGAGTTAAGAGAGTGCCATTGTTCAAGCAGAAAAATCCAGTAGCAAGAACAACAGATTTCAGACTTCAATCGAAACTCCTAGCAAATTACTGTAAGTGAGCTTATGTATAAATATCTTGAAATCAGTTTGATAATTCTTGTTTTATGTATTTATGATCTCTGATTTTTGAAGCACTGAAACCTACAGAACTAATGGTAGAAATATATATTCTGAACATTACTGAATTCTGATTACTGGCCTCACCCCTTAGAGGAGAGAACATATAGGAGACTGATATCAGTTTAGCCATGAAATTCACAAGCGTGCTCAGTGCTTACTTATTAAATTTATGATTTCTGTTCTGAATACTGATTTCTGAATACTGATTCCAGAATACTGATTCATGTTCTGAAAATAAGAGTTTCTGTATATTATTTGTATTACTACTGTTTCTGTTGAAAATGATTTTGAAAACTGGGAGTTATTCCCTCCCCCGCTTACTAAGTGACAACCATATCACTCATCCACCAAACCCATCTCAGATAAGAACGAGGGAGAATTGTTAGAAAAAGAAGAGCAGCATCAGTTTTGGGGCTGGTGAAGAAGACTGTTGTTTTTCAACTATGTTTCCGCTGTATCTGTTAAGACAATGTTATGTCTGGTTTTACATTTCCGCTGTAAAACATTAGTATTTGAGTTTGTATCAGACAATGAATTATTTAGTATTATGAATAAAAAGACTGGTTTCTGAATTTTGTACTTCTGAGGCTTGTAGTTTTCGAATGTAAATTTGAGAGCAATGCCGGTGTCGACTAACCCCGTCCCTAGGGCGTGACACATTCAAACAAAAAAACATTTTGGCGCACCGATATTTGGCTGGAATTGCGAAATAAAAATGGAGTTTGGCTCATGACGGTGGTTGGCATCGTGGGGTGATGACAACCAATATGTCGGAGTGTTTAAATAGTGTGTTGAAAGGTGCTCGTAGACTTCCTATATCTGTCATAGTACACTTGACACTTCTGAGGTGTGTACAATATTTCATTGAACGTTGTGGTTCAGGACAATCAGCTATGGTCAGATTATGCATGTCAGAAGTATGAGAAATGGGCGAGAAAATCTAGTGAACATCGTGTTGCCAAATATGATGTACGTGAGCAAAATGCTTCGGTTGCAACTGTTGGAAGACCAAGTCGTGGCCAACATATGCAGGTGGTGAAGTTATCAACGAGTGATTGTTCATGTGGTAAATGGACGATTTTTGGTATCCCATGTTCCCATGCTATTTGCACCGCTAAGTGGCACTCCTTAGATCCGACAACACTTGTGCAATCATGGTATAACATAGCTGAGTACTTAGCAACGTACGAGGACATATTTCAACCTCTTGCAGATGAGCGATACTGGGATCCTCCAACTTTCGAGTTGCACCACAACCTGGTTAGACGTGAAAGAAGAAGAGTTTGTAGGGACAGAACGACTCGAATGAGAAATGAGATGGACAGATCGGTAGTTAGAGAGAGACAAAAATCGATGATGTATTTTGTTAAATTGTAATAACGCTTTGATATTTTAAAAATAAATTGGTTTTTATTTATTAAAAAGGAGAAAAAAAATTTCAATCGTAAAGTTAGTGCTTTCTACCGCTCGAGCGCGAGTTGCGCTGGATATTCCAGCGCACCGCACGCACTCGAGCGGAAGAAAGCACTAAATATTCCAGCGCACCGTTCGCGCCCGAGCGGTAGCCCGGCATACCGCTCGAGCCCGAGCGGTAACAAATTACTGCTCGGGCGCGAGGCGAGGTGCGCAGGAAAAATTCCAGCGCAACTCACGCTCGAGCGGTAGATTTCTACCGCTCGAGCGCGAGCAGTGCAACCTCCCCTCCCTTTTATTTTATTTTTCTTTCCTTCCCCCCTTATCCTTATCTCATTCCCCACACAAAATTTCAACTCCATAACTCTCCTCTCTCTTTCTTAAAATTTTTTCTCCAACACTCCCTTGAAAATCATACTTCAACACTCCGGTCATCTTCTCCAACATGACTCCCAAGAAGGTGAAAGGTAATCCCAACTTTTCCTCTTCTTCTTTCAATAGCACTCGATTTGTGAGTGAGGCGGCTCGTGCTAAGTATGACCATGTCAAGATTCATAGAAACCCGATTATTGAGCATGGATTTCGTAGACAATTTGAAGATCGATACATAGGGCCTCTTGTGGGGTTGGAGAGGCGGGGATGGGCAAAATTCGGAGCTCAACCGAGAGCGGCGGTGGTATCGGTGGTGCGAGAATTTTATGCAAATGCGGGTGAGAGGACGGACGACAAGGCCTTTGTTCGGGTAAACTTGTGTCGTTTGATTCGGGTACAATAAATGCATTTTTAGAAACGCCCGAGGTCGATGATTCCGCCTTCCAAGCTTTGGTTGCTGACCCTGACTACGCTGTGATAATCGACACCTTGTGTCATCCAGGGGCTATCTGGAAACCAGTAGGGGGTCACCGAGTTGTTTTGATGAGAAATATATCTGACGGCCGATAATGCCCCTTGGTATTTGTTTTTGGGAAAGAGAATGATGTCGGTCTCACACAAGAGTGAAGTACAAAAGGAGCGGGTCGTGGTGCTATATGCGTTATGTCAGGGTTACAACATCAACGTGGGAAAGCTAATCAATTCTCAAATAACGATGAGCGTTCATAATAGACACATCGGACTTTTCTTTTCGACTATCATATCAGAGTTGTGTGCGATGGCAGGGGTTGTATTCCGTGATGATGAGGAGTGGCTGCAACCAATGAAGCCCATTTGTGGACAAGACTTGCAGCGGAAATACGCGAAACGACAGGCGGAATTGCGGATGCATGCGGGAGATACAGGTGGATCAAGCACCGCCGCCCCGCGCCGCCCACAACCGCACAGGCGGTCCCAAAACGACAAACTAGATGAGGCTCTTGCCTTCATGGCTCATCAGGAACAAGTCAACTTGAACTACAATGAACATTTCGCCTATGTCGAGTGCATGATGCACACAATGCTAATCCACAGGGGTGTTGACCCAGGGACCATCCCTCCACCTCCGTCGTTCATTCCTCCGTTCCATTTTCAGTATGACTATCAGCAGCAAGGGGATGAATCGGGAGTGCCACCACCAGAAAATGATGAGGATGAGTCGTGAGCAACGATTCAAGATGATAGCTGAATGAGGTATGTGATCTCATGCTTTTCCTTGTTAATTACTGTACGTTTGAGAAATTGCATGTACTATAGTTTGTGATTCTTTATTTTTAATGTACTGTTCGCAGATGAGCACGGAACAAAGAAAAAAAACAAATTGGAGGACATGGACGTCACTTATGTTTTTTTCGTCTTGGGAATTGTCGCATCACCCGATTAGGACGATGCATCTCCACGATGTCAAAGCAAATAAGGAGACAAACACATCGCCAAATTTTGTTGTCATATGAATCAATAATCGTCTTCACATCTATGTCATTTTTCTGGTAAACGATCCAATTAAACTGTAAAAAAAAAAAAAGAAATGTTCAAATTAAAAATTCATTTGATGAAAACAAAAATAACTTCATTTAATCACTATTAAATATTAAAATTGTATAATACCTCATTATGATTCATACGATCTAGAGAATCCCTTATAATTCTTACAGAATGTGTTGGCGAATGTGTGTAGCTAAATCCAATTTTTCACCTACAATTTAACAAAAATAATTATATATCAAAAAATTATAAGAGATAAATTTGATATTAACACAATAATTTTTAAATATTACCGTGCACCATATGGAGAAATTGGAATAATAGCATCTGGATCAATGGGAGGTACAACTAATGTTAACCCATCTCGGTCGGGGTTAACACATTTAATCCTACTCCATGCCCATATCTGCATATAATAATAAAAATAGATCAACAAAATTAACAAAAACATTGTGTTAAATAATCACATTACATTAATTATACCTGCAGGATATATAAAGGTCCAGCCATTGTAGTCTTCTCTATACGTGACGCGTTACACAACTCACGGTATAGAAATACTAAAACTGCACTACCCCAACTATAAGACTTGACGTTATCAATATCCCGTAGCAGTTGCAAAAATATTAGTCTAGCAGACCCTCCTTGATAGTCAAGGAACATTATTCCTTCAATAATCATTAACGCTACACAACGGGTATATTTCACAACATCTACTTCTAAAGTATCATCACTAACAAGGTTAGATATGCAATGATCGTATAGTGCAGTCATAGACAAATGACCACTGGTCGAGCAAAACTTGCACTGTTAAATCCTTAATAAAAATATGGTTTTGTATGCTCAAAATTTATCGCAAGTGCACGATGTCAAGTAATAGTATAATGTACATGAGTACGAGTATCGTTCCACTGAATACTGTATTTAACAATTATTATTTTCAGTTATTAAATCTTTAGCACCGAAAATCGATTGGTTGTTTTATTATACTATAATCAAATAAACATGCAAATAAAAATATTCAAGAATGGAATAATGAAATATAACATCAAAAAATAGTTGATTAAAAATTTATGAGAAATGAATTTGTTGGGAATATCGGTTCACCTACCCCTCGTTAATTAATTAATTCGTTCAATAATGATTATATGCTTCCGACGGGATTTCCTATTCAATTGAACACACTCTCTCGAGCTATGCCAAACTAATTCTACTCAATGAAGTAATTAAATGTCTTTAATTATTTATCAATAGTGAATTTCATGTCGATCTATGAAACCCCCAAGTTTTCGACCCTTAGGACTATAACTATCGGCGCGTATCCAATTTCATATATCTATGTAAATTGTAGATCCACGGATTATACTACTCGTTCCTATCACAAGTTATTCTCTCGAACTCACTCGCAATATAAAATTGTTATTAAAGTTAGCTACGCTTTAACAACACGATAAAACAATAGTATAATCAAGAATACATCAGAAATTGATATGTGAATTAATTTAAATCAAAGTTTGGGGCAGGATCCCCTTAAATCCCAAAGAATATTAAGGTTTAGCTACTAGAATTCATAGTGGAAATAAACACAACAATGTTTAAGAGAGAAAAACTAAATTAGAAATACTAGAATTGACGAAAATTGCGAAGAACGACGCCCGGAAAGCTTCGAATCTTCAATCCAAGCGCAAAAATCCTCTCCAAAGCTTGCGGCGGCTGCTCAATGAAGTCTGAATGCATCTAAAAACGTCCAAATCCCCTTACCATATCATCCACCTTTAGAAAATAAGGAATGGAATCGTCCAGAATTTTTTCCAAATTTACGAGCGCGCCCGGGCGGACATAAGTTTCCGCCCGGGCGGATGGTCTTCGCATATTTTCTTTTTTCTTTCTTCTTTGGCGCGCCCGGACGGACATAAGTTTCCGCTCGGGCGCATAGCTTTCGCACAAATTGATTTTTTCAAGCTCTCAAGCGCCCGGGCGGACATTTATGTGCGCCCGGGCAGAAGTCCTTCGCAAAAATTCTCTTTTTCTTCAGTTTTGTACGAATCTCCTGCATTTTCACCAACGAGATACATGAGTAACAATAAAACATAATTTATTCTAAAATGTGACAAAATGCATGCAATCTAAACGATAAATGCAACACAATGTGACATAACATGATATGAAAAACAAGTAAAATCCCCCTATATCAACCCCCCAATACTAACCTTTTGCTCGCCCTCGAGCAAAACAGGTGACAAGACAAAATGAAATATTACACAAAGTAGCTCGACATTGAATTCATAGTCATCAACTAGCCTTAGCGAAACTCAATATATTTCCTTGTCGATCAATGTAACAACACAATTCTTCGCACTTCCCTTGGTCTAGACATCGTTTCAAATAAAGCCTGAACGTGTGTGTGTGTTGTTAGTCCTAGCATCACAAATGATAGAGGGTTTCATTTTCAACCATTGTCAGATATTTAAATCAGTCTGTTAGTGTAAATCTTACTCTTCTCTATTCCTCTGCACTCAGTAATCACCAGCAACTATTTTTCTCTTTTGTTTCTTTTTTTCTGAATAAGAATACAGTAATGAAAGGACTATATTTGAACTTTTCATTTCAGATTCAAATCCATGTGTTTTGCATTTTTAGCCAGGAATAGGATTTCATTCCTTTATTCGGCTCCACAGCACCTTACATCTCCAACTTTAGCCAGGAATAGGATTTCATTCCTTTATTCACCTTACATCTCCAACTTTCTCTTTTTTTTTTTTTTTTGTGTTGCTGATAGATACCTCGATTCAAGAGAATATATTCAAGCTCAATTCACACCTTCAAACATCTTTGTTCCCCACTTTAGTTTAAAATTTTCACCATCTTGTCATGCATGCTTTTAGTTCTAACATTCGTGTAAAAAGAGTTCAATACTCGAAATAAAACTTCATGTCTCTACCACAGTACGTGCTAAAAAAATGCGATTACACGATCAACAAGGCATGTCTCATCACTTCTTAATCATCCTTGGCTAATAAGTACTATATCGAATACTGTCGGCTGACACACAAACATATGCAAAACAACTAAAACTACATGCCAACGAACAATATGAACAAAGCATCAACACGACAAAGACGACACAACACCCATCCACCCCCCAATACTAAAGTCGAGCAGTGTCCCCAATGCAGCAGACGATAGAAAAAGAGACAGATAGGAACAACAAAATGAATGCAGTATACCTTAAGCATGCACGATAAACGAAAATAAATAAACTGAACGAAACGAAATGCAATAAAGAAAAGAAGGGATAGAAGTGACTCCCATCTCACTGATCCTCCTCCTCGTGCGTCTCCGGGGGAACGATGCCAGCGTCCGGCTCTGGTGCATCGGCGTAATGAAAATGGAACGGCGGCGGGAAAGCTGGCATAGGGGGCGGCATAAGGGCCGGGTTGATACCACTGTGGCTCAGAGACAGACGTAGCATGGCGTCAGTGGCGATCTGATAAGTCTGACTCACAGCCTGCCACTGGAGCTGATGATCAGCAAATGCAGCAAATTCATCCATCCTCTCATGCAGAAGGCGACGTCTAGGTCGCGGGGCCGGTGGTGGAGGCTGCTCTGGCAGTGGATCAAAAGTCAAACTGTCCCAGATAGGGCCAAACTGAGGGAACGCCTTCCGCCGTACTGCGGTCTTCTGTAGCCAGCTGGCGTCATCGATGGGCCTTGGTCGGTGGCAGCCACTCCTCGTCGTCCTGAAAAATCACCCCAGCGCTCGCACATAGTTCGGTGATAACATGGGGAAAGAATAACGCCACATTTGGATTATGGATGCTCAGCTGGATCTGTGAATGAATGATTTTTCCCGCGTTGAGCGGCATATGTGTGATCAGTGCATATATCAACACTGCCCTTTCCCTCTGGACGTCACTCGAGTGCCCGACTGGCATCAATCGTGTGGTCAGAAAAGCATACCACATCGCAGCCGGGACTAGCAGATATTTTTCAGCGAAACAGGTGTGCGATCCAGGTGTCTTCCACGGAGACCCCGGATAGCAGATGCGGCGCATCATCAACTCGAAATCGGGTTCTGCCGCCCATGCCGTATACAACGAATCGTCCACCGCCGGTGTCTCAAGCACCCTATTAATTTTTGTTGAACTAAAATCAACCAATTTTCCTCTCACAAGCGCCTTGCTATCGCTCCGCTCAGACGCATTGGCGTAAAATTCTCGCACCACTGGTGCCACTGCGGCTTGCGGTTGCGAACAAAATTTACCCCATCCTCTACTCGCAGTTTGTCTAATAATAAGAATATTCTGCTCAAGCTGGACACCTCGCTCCCGAATCGGAGCGCGATGTATTTTCGCATGCTCATATCGTTCCCTAGCTGCAGTATTCACAAATAATTGGGAAGTACGAGATGACGAAGAAGAAGCACCGTGACTTACCCAAGCTTTTTTAGGTGCCATCGTTGATGATGATTTCTGAAGAACAATAATCCCGGAGTAGGAGGGTGGTGACGGAAGTCAGTGGTGGCCGAAAGAGGGCAGCGGCGGTCGGGAAGTCGCTAAGGTGACCGGAGATTTCGCAGGGGTGGCCGGAAAGTTGAGTTCTTGACCGGAGAAATCGCTTCTTGACGCTCGGTGAAGGCGGAGATGCAAGAATGTACCTGAAATGTGCACCAAATAGGTGATTCGAGTGAGATTGAGATTGAAGGGGCGAAAATTCGAGTGGGGGCGACTAGGTTACGAATGGGGAGAAGAAAAGAAGGTTGCAGGATTTTAAATCTACGCGATCCGCCCGGGCGGACCTAAGTTTCCGCCCGGGGAGATGACTCGCGGCTTAAAAAAAAATTTTGAAGGGGCGCGCTCGGGCGCATATAAATATCCGCCCGGGCGGACACCTCACGGCAACTCAAAATTTTTTGATAAAAGAATCGCGCCCGGGCGGCAATAAATTTGCGCCCGGGCAGAAGCTTCACGACATTTCCCACTTAGTATAAAAAGTAATTTTTTTCATGGATGACACAAATAAGATATATGTCTCACAAAATATGACAATTGAGACCGTCTCACACAAATTTTTGTTTTTATATAACTAGAAATAACAATAATAGTTTAGACAAAATATCGATTTAAAGTATAGGTAAGTCAACTTTTTTTAAAATCTTAAGATACGTTATATTCACGGTGCTAAATGAATATGACGATAGATATATAAAAGTTGAGGTTTTTAGTAGTCCGAATTTGTGACAACAATTAGTTTTTATGAAAACATCTGATCCATTTAGATAAATAATTTTTTTAATATAACTTACTCATAAATACAATATATCATCCACTTTAAAAATTCAAAATTTCACATATCTATCTCTATAAATTACGTATTTAATATAATTGCATATAATTGTCTGATTAATAATTAAAAACTGTAACAAAATTTTATGAATGAACTCAATTTGTTAATTATCATGATTATGATTCATATACGTGTTTTGAAACCCAAGCCAATGAGCCATATACCAAACAAATAATCCTCTTACAGACTCCTAATGTGCTTCAATTTTAAGATTCAAATTGATTCCATCAAAATAAAATAATCGTATATACACATATTGTTAGAAAAATATGATGATAATAAATATGTAATCAGGGGCGGATGTATTGTTGGGCTGTACAGGGCTGTAGCCCAGCCCACTTTTTTTTAATACTTAGTTAAAATAGTCCAGACCAGCCCAGCCCAACCCAATTTCGACCCACCTCAATTCTACAAAATTTTGGCCCACCTCACTTCTACAAAATCTCTCCCAACTCCTTTAGCCAGAGAAAGAAGCGCAATCGGACTCAGCAAGAAATCGAATTTCTCATCCGGCAGGGCAACAATCCAGGTAAGAATCGGCTATATATGTTTGATTTTGTTTTTGATGGTTTCTCTGATTTGTGGTTTCTTGGTTGCCTTTTTCTCTGTTGACCATGACCTGTTTGATGAAATGCCGATCACCTTTTTATTTAGGACGAAAAATCTGTGCTGTGAAAATCTGAGGCATGTATGTGTATTTATAGAGAAATTGGATGGAGTGGTTCAAAGAATTGCGAGCTAATCGAGGCCTTTTAATTGTGCTCGTGATGGATTTGTGTAAATGGTAGTTTTGTTAAGTATCTGGGAGTTGAATAGCATTCAATTCTAAATTGCTTGATATTAGATGCATAACTCTGATAAACTACGGAAATACAATATAGGATAAGGTTCTGGCATCCTGGTTTTGGAGGTGACTGTTGTTACAATTATGTCAATAAAGTCTATTCTCCTTAAAATGTGAGGGAAGCTATTGTACACTCTGTAAAAAGAATGTCCCTATGATCCCTCACCATCTTTTTCTTCCAAAGTTGTCAACCGAGGAGGTTTAGAAGCAGAGTTACTTTAAATTATAATCTCATGTTTCTTTTGATTGTTTCATAATGTCATTAACGTTTATGAACTGATTGACCAAGTGTCAAAGCAGTGAAAGGTAACATAGGGTAATTATGTTTCATTGGGTTGGTAAAAGCCTGGAATATGTACGATTCTTTTTGTATTTTTTTTTTCTCTTCTGGTTCAAACAAATTAATTTACTAAACCTGTTTTTATAATGAGGAAATTTATGAGTTATTTAAAAATTTCAGTTAGAGATTTCATCCTACTCAATTAATTTATGACCAGTGGCCTTTACGTGTGTATCTGTGTATTTTTCGAGAGTGGGTTAGCTCCATTCTTAATAATTCACCAATTAATTAATTAAATGTTTTGGTGATTCACCATGACATTTAATTAAGTAAACTACTACATTTGCTCATTAAATTCTTCTCGCACAAAGTTTGATTCTTGAGTCTTGATTGTTTGTTGTTGAGTTATTGGTTGACAATTAGTTGTTTATTTGTTGATAATTATTTTATTACTTGTTTAGGATTATAACTTGAACTATTTCAAAATGGAACATCAATCTGCTGCAAAGAAAGGAAAAACATTGATATCCTCTTTCTTTAAGAAGAGAGATCGTCAAGCAAGTGAAGATACTTCAATTTCTACAGTCCTTACAATGCAGCATCAATCCAGTGAAAGTCTTCCATTTCCCAATATCCAAATTCCTTCATGTTCCTCTCCTAGAGACGATCATCAGTCATCATCTACTTGTATTGAACGAGATCCGGGAAAAAAAAACAGATATGTGAATATAATGTTAATGTACGAGATGAGATAAGACGTTCATATCTAAATATGGGGCCTTATCAACCAGATATGTTGGAGTATCCAGGTACAAAATTTGGAAGTCAGAATCGTCGTTTTCAGAAAAAATGGTTTCATAAATTTTATTGGTTGGTGTATTCGCCTTCAACAAATAAGGCATATTGTTTCTATTGTTTTATTTTCCTAAATGATGTTAATTCATCTAATATCTCGGCATTGGTCAATGATGATTTGACAATTGGAAAAGAGTAAAACAAGGAAAAACATGTGCTTTTCTTGCCCATATTGGTTCTGCAGCTTCTTCGCCTCATACTATATGTGAGAGAAGGGCTGAAAATTTGATGAGGCCCTCACAACATATTGATAAAGTGATGCATGCACAATCTAAAGAGGAAAAAGAGAAAAATCGTCTGCGTTTGAGCACCTCATTTGTAGCTGTTCATTGGCTAGCACTTCAAGGTTGTGCGTTTAGAGGTAACGATGAATCTCTATCTTCAGCTAATCGTGGAAATTTTCTTGAATTGGTGAAGGCTTTTGCAAAAATGAATACAGAAATTGATGAAGTTGTGCTTGAGAATGCTCCAAAAAATACCCAATATATCGCTCCAGAAATTCAGAAAGAGATTTTACATATTATGGCCAATAAAGTACAGCAGATGGTTCGTGAAGAAGTTGGAGATAAATACTTTTGTATTCTTGTTGATGAAGCCCGAGATATATCTAAACGAGAGCAAATGACCATTATATTGAGGTTTGTGAACAATCATGGGATTTTGAAAGAAAGATTTTTTGCCATCAAAAGTGTTAGTGACACTACCTCAATGAATTTGAAAAATGAGATATCAAATGTTCTTGTTCATCATGATCTCCATGTTAAGAAAATCAGAGGCCGAGGATATGATGGTGCTAGCAATATGCGTGGAGCGTGGAATGGACTTCAAGCATTATTTCTCAAAGATTGTCCCTATGCATACTATGTCTACTGTTTTGCACATCGTTTACAAGTGACATTGGTTTCTGCAGCTAAGGATGTTAGTGTTATTTGAGAATTCTTTTCTCATTTGGACAATATTGTTAATATTGTTAATATTGTCACTTCTTCTACTAAATGCATTGTTGAATTACATACTGCACAAAGAAATGAAATTGAGTATATGTTGTCAATTGGAGAACATGATTCTGGAAGTGGTGCAGACCAGATTGGTAATTTGCAACGAGCAGGAGCTACTCGTTGGAGTTCTCACTATGATTCGGTAAAAAGCTTGATAGGTATGTACACTGCAACTTGCAAAGTTTTTGAAGTTCTCAGTGATCATTCTCCAAATGGAAGAGCTAAGGCTGAAGTTCGGGGGATTTACAGAAACATGGCAAGCTTTGAATTTGTGTTTATTTTGCACTTAATGCATAAAATTATGATAACAACAGATGCTCTTTGTCAAATTCTTCAAAGAAAATCTCAAGACATTTTGACTGCTATTACATTTGTCACTACTACCAAAACTAGCCTTCAAGAATTTAGAGAATGTGGGTGGAACGAATTTCTTCATGAAGTTAAAGTTTTTTGCTCAAGAAATGAAATTGATGTGCCTGACCTTGATTGTCTATATAAGATTGGACGTTCCTGTCGGCAAACTACAATAGAACATCATTATCACTTTGATGTTTTTAATGCAGCAATAGATTTCATTTTGATGGAGTTAAATACTCGGTTCAATGAGTCATCGGTGGAACTTCTTTCTCTTAGTACAGCTTTAGATCCTAAAAATTCATTTGACTCATTTAACAGTGATGATATTTGCAAGCTTGCAACGAAGTTTTATCCTGGAGATTTCACAGATCAAGAAATTGTTGCTTTGGAGTATGAATTGATACATTATAAACTTGATGTGATGCAGAATTTAAAGATTTCTACACTTGTTGAGTTGTGTCAGCAATTGACTGAGAGTGGACGGTCAAATGTTTACGTTATGTTGACTAGATTGATTCATCTTGTTTTGACATTACCTGTGTCTACCAGCACTATTGAGCGGGGTTTTTCAGCAATGAAGCATGTGAAGACGACACTTCGCAATAAAATGGAAGATGAATTTCTTGCTGATTGTTTGACACTCTATTGATGAATTTCTTAGCTAAACATATTGATGTAAATTCTATTATTGATGAATTTTATGTTTTAAAATCACGTACGGCACAACTTCGTTGAACGATATAATGTAATTTTTTTTTAATAATATATAACTTATCATATTGAGTTCAAGTCCCCCCCAACTCTTATTCCTGGATCCGTCCCTGTATGTAATGTTTGTGACATACATCCAAATCAATTAATAAAAAATATAACGTTATCGTTTTTTTTAATTTTATTTGTATTGATTAATGGTTTCATATATAATGTTATCTCAAATTCAATCAATCAAATCAAACATACCATTATTTACAAAATATTATTCAACATTCTACTCAATATTTTAATAATCTACACATTATTTATCTATCAACCCAACGAAACGCAACCTTCATAGAAATATAGAGTTGTATAATTTATCTATTTCGTATTTTTTTAATAACATGACAATCGACAATTGCTTCCCTTCGATGCACGTTTGATAAACTCGCGGACTAACACAATAGACTATAAATTATATTAATCAGATAAACCATATTAGACAATCTCTATGTAAAAAAACTCTTCTGAAAAATGGTTGATAAGAGAATCGAATTCATGACCACTAACTACAGAATCACTTATCTACTTTTATCTTCGTTATACGACATAGACGTTACGGTATATTTCATGCGGTTCGCTAATGATGATAGGAAGACTTAAAAAAGTATTAGACCAAAGGTTACTAAATGTGACCAAAGGTTAAAAAGGGTCTCCACGAAAAACGAGCCAAAGTTACTATAAAAATAATAGCAAAGTACGCATTTTCCAAAACCTCGTTCCCTCCCCATGACAAGTATTTCCTCCACATCCCCATAACCCAACTCAACGCAAATTCCACCCACATATTACATCCGATAATTGTCCATTATTACTCTCATACCCATTTTATTTATGGCAAAAACCTATGTGACACGTTCTCATGGATCGTATTTTGTGAGACAGATCTTTTATTTGGATCATCTATGAAAAATATCACTTTTTATGCTAAGAGTATTACTTTTTATTGTAAATATCGGTAGGGTTGACCCGTCTCACAGATAAAAATTCGGGAGAGCGTCTCACAAGAGACCTACTCATTATTTATTTTAAGTTCATTTTATACTTTCCACATTCTAATTTTTGTAGAAAACATGATTATAAAAAAAAAAAATATACGGATTTATAAATCACAAAAGTGCCAAATTGCTAGAAATATTAAAACAAGGGCAACAAACGCTTGCACCAACCCATACCCACTTCCACATCCTCCTCATCTTCTCACAACCATGGATATAATATAAACAAACACAAAAGTCTTGTGTGACGATCTCATGAATTAAATTTTTTATATAGATCTCCAATTCGATCCTGTTCAAAAAAAATATTATTTTTTTACTTTATATATGAATCAAATTGACATGTTTCACGAAAAAAAACTCGTAAAAATGTCACAAGAGACCTGCTCATATAAATAAGCCGTAACATTTTGATTTATGCGTACTGCACGTGATGTATATTTTAAACACATACATAGATATATTAAATGTATGTATATATCATTGGAGTCAAGTCATGCAACTAGTGCTGCTAGTGTCTCCAAATTTTTTTTCCCATTTACTTATTCATTATTTCATTGTTATTTAATGAATACAGATTGAAATTTGGGCACTACATTAGTTTGGCCAGCTCTGTTCTCTCTGCCTAACACAAACAAATTCATTCAACTAAACCCCAAATAATTAATCATATTACCCTTCGTTTTTCTGCCCTTTTCTTTTCTATCCCCACACACACACACACACACACACACGGGCTCTATAAAACACCCCATCGCTCCTCCTTTTCAACGCTTCTCTCCAGCAGATCTCTCCTGTTTTGAGATGCGTACGTTCTGATACAATCTCCCTTTTTCAAGTCCCTCTTCTAGGTTCTTCCTCTTTCCCTCTCTACAATCTAGAGCATGCTCGTCTGCACGTATATGTGTGTGAATAATATATATAAATGTATATGTAATGAGTGTGCATACATACAATCTATAAATGCGCACACAAAAACACGCAAGTGGCGGAGAACCCATTTGGTGTATTCAATTGTTTTCTTTGTTTTATTCGTTTTCTGATGTGGGTTTTGTTTTCCCTTTGCCTTTTTCTTCTCTGGCTGTGACGCAGAGCGTGCGAGAGATTTGAGACACAATGAGTGAAGATAGGAAGAGGAAAAATATGGAGAATAATGGTGGAGCAGGAGGAGGCGCAGTCGTTTTGTTCAGCGATGAGGAAGTGAGAGACATTAGTGGATTCCAGCGATGTGATGATTACGTAATAGTGACGTGTGGCTGCACAAGCCACACTTATGGTGATGCTGTTGGGACTCTTAGGGTTTTCGCTTCTGGCGAGCTCGAAATTCGCTGCGAATGCACCCCGGGTTGTCAAGAAGGTTTGTAACTATACCTATATATATGGACGTGCGCGCTATCATATGATTGTTCTTTGTTGTTTTCGACGCAGGAGATTATGATATGCCTGTGTCACGTAACAATAGTATTTTTACTAGTAATGGGATTCTAATGTGGTGCATGAATGCCTCGATGGCTTTGTTTTATGGGTTTTAATAAGTAGAGTTAGGGGTTTGATTGGTTTATATGTAAAATGTGTTCTGATTTGTCATATAGGATTGATGTGTTCTTGTTATTTGGTGAATGCTTCAGTTTCTAGCTATGTATGTCTTCATGTGGGTCATGATTAATGTATTCTGGTTTTTCATTCGAAGATTGTGTTTTTATGGAGTTTGAGAGGTACCAAAAGCATAAACAGTGGATGAGACGACCTACCCTACCACATTCCCGGAGTATGATTTTATGTATTTGGGCAGAGCTCTGTTGTTCTGTTTGAAGCAAACAAAATCTGAAATCTTTTATTAGTTTGTGGGGTGTTACTTGTGGGTTGCATATTTGATTCTTGTATATGGATTTGATTTCAAGTTTGCATTTTGCTGTAAAATCTGGTTCAATTCTTGTGATTGCTTAAAAAGGGCTGGGATAGGACTGCTTTATGGTTGAGATTCCTCCTTGTATATGTGGCAGCATGTTGAGTTTTCGTCCTGGAATTCTACGCTAATGGGAATTAATAAATAAGCTCTTCTTCTCAAGGATCTAAGCGTCAGATATATTTTTCTTTATGAAATAACCACTCAAATTCCTGTTAGTTGAGCCAGATATATGACGACCGTACATAGGTCATGGAGTCAAGTTATGTTAACGCAAACATTTTCTAGTACTGTTTTGGATCACAGCTCGGACAAGAGTTGTATGCCTTTAAGATTCTTTATGAAAATTTGTGTGGTTTGAATTCGAAGTTAGTTTGAACATCTTCTAAAGTCTGATTAACCGTCTGTCTCATTATACTACATGTAATGCCACCTTGTATATGCTTAGAAATGCACTAATCAAACTTTTGTGGCCTGATTATGCAGTTTACATAAAAGTTTCCGTATGGCATACTAGATTGCCAAAGGAATATGGAATCTAAATAATAAAATTTTGTTCATAATTTGTATTTGCCTTGTACTTTTATTTTCTTGCCACATAAATTAGCCAAATGTATTTTGGGAAATGCATCGATTAAATGTCTTACATCTGCAGTCTGCACATAATCGTGTTCCACTTCTGACTGGAGCACGGTATTAGTACTCAATCAATCAATTAATTTTGCCTCGTTTTGATGGGTTTTACTGGCTTTGCTGAGAAAGTTGAATTTATGTGATCAGACAAGTTAACTCCAGCTGCATTTGAGAAGCATTCTGGTCGAGAAACAGCTAGGAAATGGAAGAATAATATATGGGTTATTGTTGATGGAGAGAAAGTTCCTATATTTAAGACGGCCCTGCTCAAGTATTACAACGAAGCATCAAAACATGCAAATGGATCCCAGAGATCAACTGGAAAAACCACCGGTCATCATGATGAGTTTATTCGATGCAGTCAGTGTAACAAATTGCGCAGGTTCCATCTTCGCAACAAGGAAGAATGCCAGATTTACCATGATGCTTTCTTAAGCGTGAACTGGACATGCAGTGATATGCCTCATGACAAGTATGCTCTTGTTCGCCGAAATCTTGAAATTTTTACACGGTGACATTCTTGAATTTCAGGCCATTTCAAGTAACCTCTGGCTTTAAATAATTTATTTGTTTGTATTCATGCTTATCACCTTGTTATCTCAAAAGAACTTTTTGGATGTATAGAAATGGTCTTAAACTACTGTTTCCCATGACCACTATATCATACATTTTGGTATGCGGGAGTAAACTTCATGATAATAAATTTCCTCCACAAGCTTATATTTGTTATGCTAGTTACCTGTTTTGACTATAAGAGTTTGTGCAATTTAGGCTGTTAACTTGCATTTGAAAATGTAAGAGGGCAAACTACCTAGACTTTATCTTCCTTTTCTTCGCTTCAACCCCAATTTTTCCCCTGCAAGGACTCAAACATTGGTTAGATGGGATATTGTTTCCTCCAGGATATCTCAATACAGCAAATCCTCCAGATTTATGGTCCACCACTGGGGACTCATGTGAGGATACTATCACACCATGCTTCCTGTTCATTGCCTAAAAGTAGAATTTTCTATCAGTTTCCTTTTGGGAGAAAAAATAGTCTTGGTATTGTATGAACATGAGCTTACTTTTCTAAGTCACTAAAGTATCAATATGTGTTTTTGACAATAGAAATATCATGAAGCTTCAGAGTAGATATTCTAGTAAATCTTCCTGCTCATAATATGCACCAAATCTTCTGATTGTGATGCGCTTATTCTGGGGTTAAAAATTTAAGATTCTCCATGACTGAACCTAATTTGAATCAGCCATTTGGTTTTGTTTCGCAACCAACCATTTGAGAGTGGTTATATTATATATTTATCATCATTGCTTGAAAGACTAAACTTTGCTATGCGCCACTGGACTAGCAAGCTAAAAATTAGAAGTGGTTGCTAAATATTATGTGATGAAAAGTATTCATCCTCACCCAATAAACTACATCAGGACCGGTCTAGCACTTCGGCACAAACTAAGCTTATAAATTTTCTTAGTGTCTTCATCACCTTGCCTTGATCTACACTTGAATTTGAACTTTTGAGACCTATTTCACATTTACCTTCCTTATACTATCGTTTCTCGAGTTTTGTATTGTATTTGCCTTCTTGGCTTTCTGTTTTATACTAATGTCGTGTTTGCAGTTTGTAAATTTTGACTGCTCTCCATTATATCTTACACGCAAGATAAGATGTACAGGTGAGCATCTAGTTTATTTAGGATTACTAAGTTCGAAGATGATATTCTTACAGTAAAAGAAGTGCTTTTCATTTGCAGTCAAAAGTAGGTTGTGTTCTACTAGATTTTTGGAAGATGTGGAATATACTGTATCCCCGTTACGATGTGGTCAAGGTTTTACACTTTGTTATGGTGTAATATGGTGTGCAGTCGCCATTGTGGTCGCAGTGTTCCACGACTTATTATTGTAGGAGAAGAATGAATGACTAAGATTATAGAATTATCTCTTTTGGTAATTTGGATTAATTACTTGCACGAATGATAACAGATTCAGATTAGTTATTAATAGGACTCATTGTGTAGAATCTAAGTTGCAGACAGCCTCATCATGTGAGCCTAGAGACGTGACAGAAATTGAGTTACAGTCACTAGTTTTGCAGCATTCAATAGATACACATCCATTTTCGTCTGAATAACTGTTTTCGCTGCGATAAAACTGATCTTATACTTGATGTGTATCAGAATTACATGTGATGACGATGAGGAACGAGCAAGCCGAAGGGTGTATAGGGGTTGCACTCGGTCTCCGACTTGCAAAGGATGCACCACCTGCGTGTGTTTCGGGTGTCAGACTTGTCGGTTTTCAGGCTGCTGCTGCCAGACTTGCATGGATTTCACTACAAATGCTAAATCTTGATAATAATAATAATAAAAACGATGCATCTCTAATTTATTGTCTTTTTTTTTGTTTGGTTCATTTTCTTTATTATTATCCTAACCCATAGTGAAAGCAGCAGAATTTGCTGGATTTTTACCCCTTGCACTTGAGATTACAGTTTCCATTTTCAGTGCTTTCCCCTGAACTCTTGATCATTAAATTTTAGTGATCGAATCTTTATTCTCTATACTTTTGTTTATGGAAGAAAAAAAACATAGTACACCAAGAAAAAGAAAAATAGCTTATTCATTGAGCGTGATGTCTCAAGAAATTAATGTGTGACAATATAATTTATTTTTAAGAATGACTTTCTTTTTCAAGATGTTATTTGAGACAAACGAATGGTCATGTTCAAGGATCGTGGCCAGACAAACTAGAAACATAGAGAAATTCTGTGTAATTATTGTCAAGTTTACCAACGAGCACAAAGAAATGATCATATTTATTGTTGGAATTTGAATGAAATGTGATTAATAATTATTCCACATTGGAAGTCAAATCAAAAGGTGTCAAAATCAGATACGATCTATCAACCCAACACGGTTCAATTCGAAAAAAATCAGGTTTGGGTTTAAGGGTTTTCGAGTACGGGTCAGATCGGATTGGATCCGATAGCTGACCTGGAAAAAATGATCGGGCGAAAATTTTAAAATTTTAAAAAATATATATAATTAATAAATATTACCTATATTTTTATATATTATATGTCCGAAAAAATATTTATTGTATATTTATATCATAAATTTTCATAATTTATTATTTATTTTGAACATTTTTTATTTTTTAAATAATTGTTTGTCTAATTTAGTAAATATACTTTATTTTTTTACAATTAGATTTTCAAATTTAAGTCATTTACATGAGAGAGATTTTATTATTATATGTTTAAATTAAAATATTAATATTATTTTTTTGAATTTAATTTAATTTTCTTTAAAAATGATTTATAAAAAATTCAAAATCAGGTTATACGGGTTTATCAGGTTGATCGGGTTGATTCGAATTCGGATTCGGATTGAGAGTTTTCGGGTTGGCTCGGGTTCGAGTTGAGTTCGGGTTGAATAATTTTTGAATAGTACTGTTACTCAACCCGACCCAACCCACTCGAATTGACATCCCTGGTCAAACCAAGTTATCTTCTCTTTATTAAAATGACTTTGGGTTTGGGCTCTGGGGCATGGAGGAGGGAGGATGCAAGTGGGCTGGGGTTCGGTGCAAAACACTGGCGCATGCTGGTTTATGACCCTATCATTATTTTTTGGACAAAAATTATTTGGAGATTATATTTATTATTTTCAAAAATTAATGTCTAAATAAATAGTAAATCCACCACGTGAGAAGCACTCATTCGGCCAAACAGTACACTGGAAAATGCATCATTTCAGTACATGCGCGTCTGCCCAAAACGCTGCATTTCCAGTACATCCTTGTCCCCTGGTCATCGTTTCCTCGTAAGATTCTGTACCTTCGTTGCAACCCGGGAATAGAAGTTAAAATGCTCCCTTTGTCTGCACTCATACTACTTGCATTCATCATTCATATTGAAAAAAATGTTTCTTTCCTGGCTTGAAAGTTCTTAGCATATCGAGTTCGTTGATATAACGAGATTTGTTGTGCTATATTCTTTTGATTAAAATTCGTATCTTATGGATGATTTTCATCTAAGAGCACTGTGATACGGCGCAATTTCATCTTGAAAGAAATGATTAAATTCTTGCCTTGACTTTACCTAGTTGCACTGTTCCAGAATCAGAACACTCACATATGAGAAAATTACGAAACAATCGCAAGATGAAATTATTTCGTGTTCTTCTACATTCTGGATATGTCTACATTGTCGTTCACTCCTATAGCTGATGGCCCGCTCACAGTGAAAAGCCATTCAAATTCACTTGTGTTGACTTCAAACGTTAGCAACAAGAAATGATCTTTTATCTGACCATGTCTAGATTCATGCTTGAGGATCCCGTGTTGTTGTTGAAGGTGATACAGACACCTAAAGAAGGACTGTTTTTTATGCTTTGAATCATAGTGATTTCCTATGTAGGAATTTTATACTGAATGTCCTCGATGACACATTGTATAGCGTTTATTGTTTTTTCACAAGTGCCAAAGAGTTGTGAGACTACTTGTGAAAGAAACACAAGACATAGGATGCCGATAATAAGAAGTTTGCTATTAGAAAGTTTCTGCATTTCAAGATTGTTGATACCAAAACTATGATAAGCCAAGTGCAAGAGATTTAAATCATTCTTCATGATTTACTGGCGGAAGGAATGGTGTTGAATGAACCTTTTCGAGTGGCAGTTGTTATTGAAAATTGCTATCATTGTGGAAATACTTCAAAAACTACCTCAAACATAAGTGCGAGGAGTTAAAACTTGAAGACTTGATTGTCAAACTTCGGATTGAGGAAGGCAACCAAAACTCCGAAATCAAAATATACAAGACTAGAATGGAGGTCGAGACCAAGGACAATCTAGCGTAATCAAGCACTAGCCACATGAGAAAGCACCCTAACAATGATAAGAGATTGCTACTACATGGCAAATCGAACCACGTGGCCAAATATGGTCTTTGTCCAAAGGGAGACAATAGAAAGATGAAAAAAAGGCAAGCCAATGTAATTGAGGACAAGTCTGTATCAATAGACCTATTGGAGTCCGATCTATCTGCTATTGTATTTGAAGACAATTTGGTGGATAATCCAAGAGAATGATGGATAGATAACGGAGCTACTCGCCACATTTGTAATGAAAAGCAGATGTTTTCGTCCTACATTCCCATAAGTGGAAGGAAACTGTTTATGAGAAATTCTGAAACTTCCAACATCGTAGGACATGGAAAAGTGGTGCTCAAGATGAATTCTGGAAAAGAACTAATGGTTAGGGATATGTTGCATGTCCTAGAAATTCGTAAAAATTTAATATTAGATTCCCTAATGAGTAAGGACGAATCATCAGACAAGTTTAAAATTAACCAAAAATGGTCTGTTTTTAAGCAAATGGTACCAGGAGAATGAGATCTTCAAAATGAAGCTATCCGCCAATAAGTCAAAAATAAAGTTATTACTTATTCTTACTTGATTGGGTGTTTTAATGTGTGGCATGAAAGATTAGGACATGTTAACTTAAAAACATTACAAAGAATTGAAAATTTAAATCTAATACCTAATTTTAAAAGAAATCCACAAGAAAAGTTTGAGATTTGTGTCGAAGCAGAGATAACCAAAGTATAATCCCATCGGTAACAAGAAGTACTACACCACTTGAGTTAATTCAAACTGATATGTGTGATTTAAAACTTGTGCAAACTCAAAGTGAGAAAAAATATTTGATAACGTTTATTGATGGTTGCACAAGGTTCAATTATATTTATTAATTGAGAAGCAAAAATGAAGCTTATGGTCACTTCTGTGATTGTTTTAGGACATGATGTGTCATTGGATGGAATTTAAGTAGACAATGTAAATATTGATGTCATCGTCGATCTGCCCCTTCCAAAATCGTTAAAGAAATTAGCTCATTTTTGGAACATTATGGATTTTATAGGAGGTTAATAGAAAACTTTAGTTTAATCTCTAAACTCATTTGTAACCTCTTAACGAAAGACACAACATTTGAGTGAACTTAAGAATGTCAAAATACTTTTAATTAAATCATTAGACATTTAACACCAACTTCTATCTTGAAACCTCCCGATTGATCTTTACAATTTGAAGTAATGCGAAATGAAGGTGATTTTTCAATCGATTTAGTATTAGGTCAAAGAACAAACAGTAAGTCTTATGTCATATATTATGCAAGTAGAACTTTAAACAATGCTCAAATGAATTATTCCACAGCTGAAAAAGAACTACTTGTTGTAATATTTTCATTAGATAAATTTCACTCTTTTTGATTGGAATGATACTTATGTTTACTGATCATTCCGTTGTTAGATATTTATTGACCAAACAAGATTCGAGTCACAACTGATATGATGGATTTTGTTGCTCCAAGATTTCGACATTGTTGTCAAAGACAAAAAAAACCGAGAATGTGGTAGCCGATAATTTATTGAGATTAGTAACATGATCATCTTGTGAAATCACACCAATTAATGATAAATTTCACGATGAAAAATTATTTTTAGTTGTCTAGAAGTATAAGAAATCACCCTATCATTCTTCATTAACACAATGCTCAAACCCAATTTCGATGCATCAGCATACAAAACATAGTTTTCTTGCTGAGATGGCATAGCTAACACCGGAGCTTCCATCAAATCCCGCTTTAATCCTTTGAAACCCTTCTGACAACCGAGGATCATCTCATGCTTAACTCTCTTCTTCTTCAGAGAATTCAGTGTCACCGCCATTTTAAAAAATCCCTGAATGAAATGACTACAGTATCTTGCCACACCCAATAAATTGCGTGTCACGCCCCGCGACCGGTGTTAGTCGACATCAGCGTTGTTCATCAATCACACAATTGAAAAACAACTAGCCTCGTAGCACAGTATAAACCGAAACCAGTTTATTTCATAAATTCTCAAAAAGATACCAAAGTCTTTACAACTCAAATAACTAATGCGCGGAAAGGTCTTACATGGAATTAGAAATATGAAATTCGAAAATGGCAAAAAAATAACATGGCTATTAATAAATCCCGTGAATCACCAGCCCCAAAATTGTTCGGACTCCTCATCATCAACCTGTTCTTCGGATAAATCTGAGGAGGGGAGAGTAAGGGTTGAGTATTTTGGGAAATACTCAGCAAGTGGGGGCCGTTCGAGTACAATATTACAACATGCATAAAATTTCGAAATCACATGACTTGCATAACATCATTCATATCACATGCATAACATTTACTAGATACTGAGATTCCTCAACTTTATATGGTTTACTGATATCAGTTCCTAATTTTTACTCCTTTAAGGGGACGAAGACAAATTGGTTACATCCCCACCATGTAAGGATCATATCATGGTTGGGATTCCAACCCATATTCAGTCGAATCCTCACAGTACCCAAAATCACATGACAACCAACACAAGAACGGAGTAGAAGAAGAATAAGTACTCGACCGTTTTCATAAAAATAAGATACATGCATAGCGAATTTTAATCTTTAAAACAAGCCCAATTACCTTGATCCTTGAAGAAAACATGAAGAAATCGAAAATCATAGAAGAATCATGCAACTGACACTTCCAAAACGTAGCAGCACATTACCCAAAAAATCAGCCGTCTTTAAAAATTCATTGAGCCTTGTTGAACCGTTGGATCGGGCTCAACATTTCACAGTACGTTCAAATGTACGTCAAAATAATTATGAACGGTAGAGATCGGATTTGAAAGTCTTTTTAACCTGCTTATGGATGAAAAATCGTAGGTATGCTGTTCCCACGTAAAATCCGAGCAGTTTTCTTGCGAAGGCTATAAACAAAAAAATAACCGTCGGATTTGGCCAATATTTGGATATGTTATTTAAAACATAAAAAAGCATATTGTGAACGGTGAAGATCGGATTCCGATGCCCGTGCGAGAGAAAAAAATTTCTAAACTTGGACAGAATTTTGATGACTCGTGTAGAATTTTTGGAGAGGAATTTCGAAAATTAGAGAGCAAAAACTCAAAAATTTGATATGTAAATGAGGTGTAAATTCTGAATGAGAGCTTCTCCTATTTATAGGGAAGTGACTGCTATCCTGGTCGTGTATTATCCTCGCGTTTGACATTTTGAATCAAACTTTAAATTTAGGATAATTATCATTCTATTATCTGTAATCTTGGATAATATTTCGAAATCTAAATATACATCCCTTGGATATTTCGAAATTTAGGGATCATATTATCATCTGCTTAATCTTTATCCGTGTATCTCAATATCATCTCAAATCTCAGATCTTTATTTGCTCATAAGTTCGAAAATATATGCACAATATTATCTTAAATCTTAAGCTCAAAATATTGTACACGATAAAATTATCCACTCAACTTTAGATAATATTGCAAATCTTACATCTTATAATGAGATAGATACCTGAAGATTGCGCAAATACTAGTAACATTAAATTACAAGTATTATCACGATTAAATAAAATCTTGGATTTTACATTGCGGATCTCGGTGACACTCGTTGGCACGGGCCAATCTCTCACTGCATCAAATTTAGATGGGTTCAATTCAAATACTTGAATCGAAACCACAAGACCCAAAAACGCTACATTCTCCAACCAAAACTTTCATTTATTGAATTTGGAGGACAATTGCTTGTTTTCCCTCTTTGGAATAGATCAAGATGTCATTAATAAAGACTATTACAAGTTGATCCACAAATGATTGAAACACCTTGTTCATTAAATTCATAAACACATGACATATTTTTCAACCAAAACGGCATAACCATAAAATTATGGTACCCATAATGGGTCTTGAAGTCTGTATTACAAACATCTGCTTCCTTAATCTTCAACTGATGGTCCCCAACTGGAGATCTATGTTTGAAAATACTGATGTCCACTGAAGCTATAAATAAATCATCAATCCTCGATAACGAGTACTTATTCTTCATTGTCAGCTTGTTCAACTCTTGGTAATCAATGAACAGTCTCATAATGTCATCTTTATTCTTAACAAACAACACCGGCACACCTCATGAAAACTAGGTAATATGAAATCTTTATTCAACAACTCTTGAATTTGATCTTTCAAATCCTTCAATATTTATGTAGTTCTAGTAGGTTGGGTGCCTTAGAAACGAGTGCTACATCAGGCACTAGATTGATAGAGAACTCGAGCTCATTGTCCGGTGGAAGTCCAGAAATTTCGTTAAGAAACACATCTGAGAATTCATTGACAACTTCTCCTTCAGCTAGTTGTGGTCGAGTCTCCTCAGAAATCGCAGAAACACTAGCTAATAATCCTTTTTCTCAAACAATTATGCGCCTTCAAAGCTGAATTATAAAAAGGTAATTTACTACTATGGGCAGCCTCAAAACAAGTTGCAGTCCATGATGTGGTCTGACTGTTCCTGTACTCTACTTAAAATCTATAGCTACCCCATATTTCATTGACCAATCCATTCCCAGAATAAGATCAAACTAAGGCATAGGTAAAACTATCAAGTCAGCATTCAATACACTCCCTTGCAATATCAGTTCGACATTTCTAAGCATGTGGGTAGACAAAAGTTTCTCCCCTGAAAGCACAATCACACAGTAACCCCTCAATAATTTCTTAGGCAAAACAGACAATCTCATCATAAAAGACTAAAAATGAAAAAAAATGTATAGCACCATAATCAATCAATGATGCGCAGTAATAGGTATGCCAACTAAAAGTATCATACATGTAATCACTGTGGCTTCTGGGTCAGCCTGAACTGTCTTGAACTACTACCAAGTGAGAATAGAAAGATTCAAAGTCAATGTAGCTCCTTTTAGGCATCATCTCACAGCATATAAATGGCACATCGAACCATGTCAAGATCAGCAAGTTGCATATATTCATAAATTACCTCCAGTGACTTGATACAACCTTCAAATTCCAGTGGATCAGTAGTACCAGAAATTATTTCGGTTGGTTGCGCCCGAAGCGTTCCTAAACAGTACCAAGGGCCACGCCCTTGTTATCCTATTGTCCCCTCCCTCATCCTGTCTAGCCACCAACTGCTGCAAGACTTGCTCTCTTGTGTTATAGCCGAAATTTACATTCCAGTTGTTCTCCTCATTACTCTCATTTTCCTTATCATTCGTGTTGTTTTCATTCTTGTTTATCCTAGGGTTTCCTCTTCCTGGTATATCTTATATCATACAGCCCAAAATCCACATGAAAGTTTAATATTTCATACATCATAGCTTAAGCTTTGAAAACTTTAAAATATCATTAAAATATTTAATCTTTAACATTCATAAAAGTAAACTTATAAACTGAGTGGCGAAGCTGAACAAATTCATTCATGGTCCACAGACGTGAACTTATCATTCAGAATCATTCTCTGATACTAAGTTGAAATGTCCTATTTTTTTAAAAAAAATACGCGAAATATTTTTTTAAAAATACCGAAGCTTGAGGATCTAAAACATAATATTTCAGTAACAATTTTTTCAAAAATAGCACTATCATAAATCAAAACATAAACTCAGAAGGCGCCATCCCAAAAATAATAATAAGCTTCTAGCCAATTGCAATACTTGACAATCCTAACACAAAATAAAACTCTAATTTAGAGAGAACTATCTCATCAAACAAATCCATGAACTTAAATATTTGTTGTGGAAAATAAGATAACTCGGATAAGTGCTCTTCACCACAAATCTCCCATTCTCGCCTCAGTCTTCTTTACCCACATCGATGAAAACTAATGATCCTAGATGTCCAAAAAGTTCTTCCACAGATAACAAATAACATAAATAAAAATAAGACAAGCATTAAACATTTTTCCTTAAATTCTTTTTCATATAAAATAATCCTCAAGTACACATTTGTTTTCGAAATGCTAAAATTAAAACTTGTAAAATACCCGAACTTTAACCTCACACATGAACCCTAACCATCAACATAAACAACCAACTTTTTCATTAAAATTCCTTTCATAAAAACACATTTAATTTTAAGAAGTGTGACTTAGAAATTTCCTCGAGTTAATATTTGTAACGTCCTGAAAATTTGAAGGTCAACGTTAACTACATGGATGGAAGTTATCAAATTTTTTATGTATCTTAATTAATTTATTTTAATTGCATTTAGTAAATATGGTAGGCATGTTTACATGTTTAAAATATGATTTTCTACTAAAATGCATAAAAATGTGTTTTAAAGGTTATTCGAGACGCGATCGAGGAACGGAGACAGAAGACCATCTAAGGGAAAATATTTTTATTAAAAAATTATTTTTAATGGTTTAAATGTGTGGTGTGTTTTAAATGTAATTTTCGAAAATGAAGTGTTTTTATACGATGAGTCGTATTTTTAAACGGTATTCGATTTTCGACGAAAATATGAACTTTGCAATAACTCGGCTATTATTTCACAAAATTTCCTAAACAAAATTTTTTTAAATATTAATTAGTAGGCTTAATGGGTCTAATATACTATGTTAATGAGCCTAAGCTTACATCTTGTGTTCTAATTGATATTTAAAAGCCAAAAATCCTCCCTTAACCTACATAACCACACACCCTTTCCCCTAAATTTTACAAGGACTCTTCCATCAGCCTCTACACGAATACACACACACCACACACCACACACCAGCCCTCACGTGAATTTTGAAGGAGAATTCAGCAAGGGTCGTTTCTCCGCCAACGTTCTTTACATTGCCAAATTTTTTACGAGCGTAATATATGCAAAAATACACCTTAACTTTCTTTCAAACATCTTTCACACCATTTTATGTGTATTTAATTATCCTTGCATGAAAAAATATGATACACATATTTTATTTTCGTTTTTTAACATGCCATGACAAAAAACTTATGTTTTAATGATCCAAAACTCTTGTTAAAAGTGCAAAAGGGGCTGCCATGTTAGGGCAATAAAATGAGATGAATTTCAGAAGGTTTAGGAGGCTAGACACGGTTGCAAAAGGGCTGGACATGGAGGGTACCTAGCTTGCACGAAAATAAGAGTCCTAATGGCTAAGGGGTATTCGGCTAGGAGTCCTTGTTGGTTACGGTTTCTAGATACTGTTAGAGCATGACTAGGAGACCTAAGAGGGCTGCATGAGGGTCCTAAGACGGCTCCACGTGGGTTGGCTCGAAGGGTAAGGAGGATTGTACGAGTTGAGGGAGCTGCGCACATGCATAGTTGACGGATGGAAGGGCTGGGGCTTCTAGGTCTTCTACGCTAAGTCCAGTAGGGTCCTTAAGGTTCAGTCATGGTCCTAGGAGGGTCAGATAGGGTCTGGTTGGGTTGGTTAAGGGCTAGGGCCGAAGGGTGTAAGGTTAGTCAAGTTAGGGTTTTGAAATAAAAGTGCAGAAAAATTCAGTAGCTTCCTAGGCTTGTGAAAGGGTCTTGATTGGCTTGATTTGGGTTGAATATGGTTTATTTAGGTGTTATTTAGATTTGGTGCAAATTTGGCAAAGTTTGGGAAAGTTACGAGTCAATACGAATCAAAACTGAGATGTAAGTCTAAGTTTAAAAACGAGTCGAGGAATCTATCGAAAAGCTAAGTTCTAAGCCTAAGGAATATTTATGGGACTGTTTTAAGGTTATATGTTAAGTTTGGAACGATTTGGAACGTCGTTTTGAGGTCTAAGGATAAATACGAAAAGTTATGCTTCTAGAGGTAAAACAGTCATTTTACACCTGAAAAATGTTAGACGTTCTGGCAATGCCCTGAATACTATAATATATGCTAATTTTTTATTTTAAATGTTTATGGATTTTTATGATGAAACGTTAATGCTAAAATATATGTTGCATGCTTGGTTTAAAAGAAAAATGATTTATATTTGCATGAATTTGTTGAAACTTTTCAAGTTCGCAATCTTAATTTTGATGTTAACAAAACTTGTTATTTTGTGTTACTAATGATTTAACTTAGTGTGCAGAAGCTAGAATCAGTTACGAGTTGTTTACATCGCAAACTGAAGACCCAACTGAACGCACAAACCAAATCAGGTGAACTAATACGTCAAATGAGCAGTTCATCTGATCGTCCAATTGTTAGGTGGTTCAGCATGAGAACCTCAGAAGCCTGGCCAGCCGAATGAGTGTTCAACTGATGAAGAAGCCCAACTGATCAGTTCAACTGAACGAGAGTGAAATCAGTTCAACTGACGATTCAACTGATTTCACCAGCCCAACTGAAGATCAGTTCAGCTGACTAGTTCGGAGCGTCAGTTAAGAATCTTTCAGTTGTAGATGAATACAAACTCATTCATTGGTTTCCAGCTATACACAAAGCTACAAAACATTTGTCCAGTCAAAGGACAATAATGGACGTTGCATCAGAGCATAAAAGACAAACGTTTCAGAAGGGCAGTCAAAGTCCAGACACAAGGCCCAAGGAACGAATTCAAAATGCAACGAATACAATTATTGAGTCTCACTGTACGATCAGTTTCCCGCGTATATAAATAGAAGATCAGTGAAGACTTGATATAGAAAAGTGAGAAGTGTGGAAAACAAAAGAAAAAAGGGCACGCTAAATGTTTATCAGCTTACAAGAAGCAAACCAGTCCAGAGGGACATAACAACGTGTTATCAGCTTAGTTTAGAAGCTTATTTCCCATAGTGTGTGAGAACATCCTTGTTCAGTTCTCACACACGTACATACTCACCACCATCCAAATACAGTCTTGCACGAAGACGTTAAATTTGTGTATATAATCTTTCTCATATAGACGTTAAAGAAGTGTTGGCTAAGAGGTGTTGCCTTCAGTCTAGACTAGGAGTTCAGTTAGGCAGTTGATAAGTCCTAAGCTGGGTGAGTTTGTACAAGTAGTTGTATAAATCAAAGTCTTCTAGTGGATCCTACCCGAGGTGGTAGAAGGGGTGACGTAGGAGCGGTTGAAGTCTCCGAACATTCATAAAATATCTTGTGTACTTAACTGATTAACTGATATTTTCAAACTTAATTGATCAGTTAGAGCATCCGCCAGTTCAGTTCTTACCATAACTGAACCGATATATGCGACAATTGATCCTCTGTTTTTCAGTTATTCAGTTTACATAAGTTAAAACGTTTTCTAATTTAACAGTCTTCTTCACGAAGGATTACTTCGAGTTTCTTCCGCTTGGTTTTTAACCAAACTCGATTTAATTCTTCGGTGTTAACATTTTTAGAACACGAGCTATTGCAGCTCATTGGATAATATTGTGTTTGAAATGCTTTCAAAGACACTAACACACGATCCTTAAATTGGTATCAGAGCTAGCCGTTCTAAGAAGAACATTTGAAAAAAACTGTGTTTTAAAATATGTTACTTTAAAATATTGTTAAAAGATATTTAAAATATTTCATACAATTTTCAAAATTATTTGAAAATATTTATCTATCACTCATTGCGAAGGGTTGAGAGAATTGTTTCTCCAACTAACGTTGTCTCCACTTCTCTTGACTCCTAGCTTTGGGGCTTTAATCAGCCTGCAGGGTCCTGAGCTTCATTTGTCAAGATGCACAGCTAAATTGTTCGATGAACAAGATTTCAGTTGCAAACCTACCAGGTCAGCTGTTCTTCAGACAAAACTCATCCATGCTGGGACGTTGGTTGATTCAATCACTGGCTGTATTCCGTTTGAGCCGAGTTTGAGTCTGCTTGACCAGTTGGTAACCACATAGATCAAGTTCAAGACAAATTAGCTCATTTCTCTAGCAAATTAAACTCACGAGCAGTGCTGCATTTCAAGCAGTCAAGGCAACCATTTGTTGGTATATCTAGTTCTGTCAAACATAAACCGACTGATATTTGATGTTGTTTAAAATATGCTATTGTAGTTGCTATTTTTCCTTTCAACTGATGTATGTAATCAAATGTAAAATACAAAGAAATTTATTTGATTAAATAAACATCATGCTTACTCAGCTGTGTTTCGTTGTGACTGAATGGATATTTCCAGATTTCTTGTCTACATTGCTTGAATGATTATAACCTTTGAATGAATGATTATTTAATTACTTTTCAAATATGAGCTTTTATTCAGTTTTTGATGGGGAGTTTTTCTTGTACTCTTAAACTGAAAAATTGTTTTTCTCAATCAGTTTTTAAAAATTCAGTTGTTAAGGAGGAGCTTTCTTCAACTGAAGGTGCTCTCTTAACTCTTTTTTTTTTCAAAGAGATTTTGAATTCAGTGTTTGAGGGGGAGTTTTTTTTTTAGCCTCAATCTTTAAATTGTTTTTCAAAACCGTCTTTAATTCAAATCTTAAGGGGAGCCTTTAACGATGTTTAAATGGACTACCTTGAACTGAATATATTATTTTTAACTGCTCAAGTTTTGTGATCATAAAAAAGGGGGTGATTGTTGGAACTTTTCAAGTTCGCAATCTTACTTTTGATGTTGACAAAATTGTTATTTTGAGTTACTAATGATTTACCTTAGTGTGCAGAAGCTAGGATCAGTTACGAGTTGTTTACATCATAAACTGAAGACCCAACTGATTGCACAAACCAAATCAGGTGAACTGATACGTCAAATGAGCAGTTCAGCTGATCGTCCAATTGATAGATGGTTCAGCAGGAGAATCTCAGAAGCCTGGCCAGCCGAATGAATGTTCAACTGATGAAGAAGCCCAGCTGATCAGTTCAACTGAATGAGAGTGAAATCAGTTCAACTAACGAGTCAACTGATTTCACCAGCCCAACTGAAGATCAGTTCAGCTGACCAGTTCCGAGCGTCAGTTAAGAATCGTTCAGTTGTAGATGAAGACAAACTCATTCATTGGTTTCCATCTATACACAAAGGTACAAAACATTTGTCCAGTCAAAGGACAATAATGGACGTTGCATCAGAGCATAAAAGACAAACGTTTCAGAAGGGTAGTCAAAGTCGAGACACAAAGCCCAATGAACGAATTCAAAATGCAACGAATACAATTATTGAGTCTCACTGTACGATCAGTTTTCCGCGTATATAAATAGAATATCAGTGAATACTTGAGAAGTGTGGAAAACAAAAGAAAAAAAAGAGCACGCTAAATGCTTATCAGCTTACAAGAAGCAAACCAGCCCAGAGGGACACAACAACGTGTTATCAGCTTAGTTTAGAAGTTTATTTCCCTCAGTGCGTGGGAACATCCTTGTTCAGTTTTCACACACGCACATAATCACCACCACCCAAATACAGTCTTGCATAAAGACGTTAAATTTGTGTATGTAGTCTTTCTCACATAGACGTTAAAAAAGTGTTGGTTGAGAGGTGCTGCCTTCAGTCTAGACTAGGAGTTCAGTTAGGCAGTGGATAAGTCCTAAGCTGGGTGGGTTTGTACAAGTAGTTGTATAAATCAAAGTCTTCTAGTGGATCCTACCCGAGGTGGTAAAAGGGGTGACGTAGGAGCAGTTGAAGTCTCTGAACATCCATAAACATACCTTGTGTACTTAACTGATTAACCGCTGTTTTCAAACTAACTTGATCAGTTAGAGAATTTTTCAGTTCAATTCTTACCATAACTGAACAGATATATGCGACAACCGATCCCCTATTTTTCAGTTTACATAAGTTAAAATGTTTTCTAATTTAACAGTCTTCTTCACGAAGGATTACTTCGAGTTTCTTCCGCTTGGTTTTTAACAAAACTCGATTTAATTCATCGGTGTTAACATTCTTAGAACACGAACTATTGCAGCTCATTGGAGAATATTGTGTTTGAAATGCCTTCAAAGGCACCAACACACGATCCTTCAGAATTTTTTTAAGTGATGAAAATATGAAAAGTTGAAGGAGGTGAGGTGATTGTGACTAATACGATGATACAATAATATGATGATATGATCGGGGATATCGTGAGGGAAAAGGCCCCAAAGGGAGCTTGTTTACAGAAGAAGGCTCTAGAGGGTGCCCGACGATCGTATTTATGTCAAAATGCTATGATGATATGTAAGGCCAAGGCTCAGTTGATAGGTGAGAGTGTCACTGATGTCCCCGCCGTCCAATACTGTGGTTACACGTAGATGAATCCATCAAGCTTTAGCTGAAATGAAAGTCACAATTAACGATCGAAATTCAATAAAAAGAAAACGTATACGTATATGATGAAAAGGAAAAAGGTAGATGATAAAAAGGAAAATGTTGATGATGAAAGAAGAAATGTTTAAGTTTAAGTATGCTCATGAAAGTAAAAGTATTTTTACTGTTGCATGTGGATGTATATGTATTACTTGTTATCATGGTTACGGTTTGCCGAGTCAATAGACTCACTATGTGTGATTGATGCAGTTGAGCATGATGTTGATGTTAATGAGGGACTTGATGATTAATCTTACTGGACTGAAAGTGCACATGAACTGAAGACCATCGCTGGTTTTTCTGCATTTAAGATTTAAAGTTTACGTTAAAGATTTTAAGATTTTTATGATGTTTTTTGAGTGGTTTTTGAGATGATGTTAGAGTTAGCTTTATTTTGAGATATTGCTAAGTTAGGTTTGGTAAACAATTGACGATTTTATGTTTTGAATTATTTCTTTTGGATTTTAAAATATAGTTGGTCGTTTTTTTAAAATGGTATAAAGTTATTTTAAAATATATATGTATTATTGCATTCGATCGAAATTATTAGATAGAAAAAGAAAAAAAATTTCTAGTATTTAAAAAAAAAACGAGTAGTGAACGTTTCAACATTCATAGTATTTCGATGGAATATTATACAAGGATTCAGGTTTGACAGAGCAACACCGATCCGAAGGCCAAGATCAAAGACAATAGGTTTGGCAGTGCAACAATGATCCGAAGATCGACGTCCAAAGTCTGTAATCAGTCATGACTTCACCACAAATCATCATAATCTTAAAAATAAATGCATACTGATCGCAAAAACATGCTGTATGCAAAATTTGTTTCAGCCATTTTTTTTAAAGAATCTCTATACGCATCAATTTTTCTTTCTTTCTAAATAGCCCTTTCCTTTTTAAAATAATTCCCCATATCTCTCCTCACATATATACATACGGATATATAGTTCATTTAAAAAAATAATTCATTCTGAAATTTTATACCGGGAACACATCCATCACACCATGAGGATTCGGGGCACTACTCGATGGTACGAGGAGGGCTGGTATCGAGCTCGAGCCACTACTAGCTCATATACGAGGGCAGCACCTGTAGCCATATGCGTGAATCGCCCGTGCTTAAGGCTCCTGGACCGCCTGCAGTTCAAGTCACGCTCTGCAACCTCGGCTCTTGCTAACCTCGCACGATTAACCGCCTATTTATGCACCAGGCAGTATGCCGCAAAGTGGGGTTGATTTGCACTCGTTAAATCGATCGATCGGGATCAGGGCCGTGCTTATTAAGAGTCATAAGAGTCCAATAATTCAGGCCCATATCTTTTTGAGGCCCAAATATGTTAAAAAAAAATTTTATTATATATAAAAAAAACAGTTTTTTTTTTTTAGTTTATAAATATTAAAATTTAAAGAATTTATAAAATATCAAATAAAAGCTGTAAAATTTCTTTTCACCGCTCCACTCTTCCATCCTTCGTCTTCGGTTTTCTCCATCTTCGACTCCAGTCTCCAGCATCAATTGCGCACCAGCCTCACCCTTGTAAGTGTATTAATGTTATATACAGTAATAATTTGGAGTCAAAACTGTATGATTCACTCTCCGTCTCATTAAGTCAGGATTTTCTGTGAAATTTTTGGGTGAAGATCATGCTTTTAGGTCGTTACCCCACTTTGTCGAACATTAAAAAAGGTCGTAAACCCACTTTGTTCAAGTATTTTTCTGGAAATTTTTTATATTCATTTTTTTAGACATAATTTTTTTGGTGATGATGTGTCAAGCAATTGGGTCTTTGTTGTTTGTTGCTGATTTGTGCTTCAAAAGATGTGAACCAAATTCAAAATCTTCTAAGTAACACTTCGTGTTCAAACCTTCCAAAGTGATTCTGCCTTCCAATTTTCATATTGTGTTATAACTAACTGCAACAACTAACAATTTTCTCTGATATTGTGTGGTGGATAAGTGGTGATTACGTAATTGTTCATGTAGGTTTTCTAGAAGACAATAAACTTCCTGTTTCTAAGTTTATTTTCTTAATGTAGGTTCTGAGAAAACCACAGCTATCGTAAACATAATTGGTTGTTGAGGATGTCTACAATAATTAAGAAGAAGTTGATGCTGAAGGGAGAGCATAAAATATTTCTGATTGAGTCTTGCCTCTCGTTGTGTTGGGTTTTCGATAAAAAGAAATTTGAAATGGAGGCCTTCTCAGATAAAAAACGCATTGCATTAGTATAGTGGCACGTTTTGCTCACCTTGTGTCAAATTGTCCCTGAAATTGGTTTGTTTGTACAAAATGGATGAAAATTAATTTATGAGATCGTGTCTAAACCAAAACATTTGGGAATTTGATTTTGAACCATCTGCCACCAAGTTAGTTCTATTTAGGTGAAGTGGCATGTATTATCGTTGATCCAAACATATTCAGCCATGGGGTCAACAGAAGCACCTTTAATGATGGCAAGGGTATGAATCTTTCCCATTGGTAATGCGATCTCGCTTCTACCAATTCATAAGTTCCAGAATCGGTCTTTTCTGTTTCATATGAACCATATTATTTGTTTATCATTATTACTCATCCGTTTGTAGGAGTCTGTAATGAATATGACCCGAGTTTTTTGCTGTTATTGATATTATTTATCTATTCGTTTGTTTAATTTTATGATGTTTCTCTCTTTATCTTTCTTTAACATATTGGTCTTGATGCAGTTTGTTCTTTATTTTTTTGAATTCTTAGGTTAATCATGCCTCCTAAGTACATGTCTGGGTCTCAAAAAAGAAAAAAAAAAGCTAAAGATTGAAGAAATGATTCAAAGTCAAGCTGGAGATATCAACAAGTACTTTGTTTCAAACAAAAACATAGTTGCTGAGGTTGAAGACACGGTTGATAATTCAATTAGCAGAGAACAAGATAATGAATTGGATGAGAATGAGATTGATACTAAAAAAGTCATTGAGTCTGTCGATGTGGATGTATCCAATGATCATGAGAAAGATGAAGAGTTTGTTCAATATGAGAACTTGAATCAGGAAACTTGGTCTGATGATCCGGCAAAGTGGGACAACATTGATCAAAAAGTTAGAAATTTTCTAGTAGAAAGAGGTCCGAATAGAGATGTCATAAATGTGTTTCCTAAAGATAGCGCTAACAGGCATTTCAATGTGTCACATTATAAGATAATTTTGCCAAACGGGGAGGAAAGTAATAGAAGATGGCTATTATATTCAGTTTCTTGTAACAAGATTTTTTGTTTTTGCTGTAAGTTATTCAAGAAGCAAGTAACCAATACTGGATATGGTCAGTTAGCTAATGAAGGATACAATGATTGGCATAATTTGAGTAGATGTCTTGCAAATCATGAAGGGAGTAAGGAGCATATGAAGTGTATGCCGAATTGGCTTGAATTGGAAAGAAGATTGAAGACAAATAAAGTGATTGATGCAGTAGTACAAGTACAAATTAATAAAGAAAGAGAGCATTGGAAACAAGTGTTACAGAGGATAATCGCAGTTGTTCAACGATTGGCGAAAAATAACTTAGCATTTCGAGGAAGTTGTGAAAAACTTTATGTTGAAAACAATGGTTTGTTTCTACAAATGATTGAAATGATTGCAGAGTTTGATCCAGTAATGAAAGAGCACCTCTGACGAACTAAAGACCATGAGACTTATACTACATATCTTGGTTGCAGAATTCAAAATGAGTTGATACAAATGTTGGCAAGCGAGGTAAGAAAAACAATACTTGCAAAGGTAAGACAAGCAAAATATTTTTCAATCATATTAGATTATACTCCTGATATCAGTCACAAAGAGCAAATGTCCATTGTCATACGATGTTTAAATGATTCAAAAAGTTTCACAAAAGTAGAAAAATATTGGGTGCAATTTTTAGATGTTGATGATACTTCGGGACTTGGGCTTTTTATGCATCTTAAAAATGCTTTAGTCAATCTTGAGCTTGATATTGATGATATTAGAAGTCAAGGATATGATAATGGATCTAATATGAAAGGTAGGCATAAAGGTGTACAAAAAAGGTTACTTGAAATGAATCCCAGAGCTTTTTATACTCCTTGTGGTTGTCATAGTCTCAATTTAGCTTTGTGTGATATGGCGAATTGTTGTCCTAAAGCTATGTCATTTTTTGGAGTAATACAACGGATATATACATTGTTCTCCTCTTCTACCAAGCGGTGGGAGATTTTTAAAGATCACGTGAAGGGTTTGACAGTTAAGCCATTGTCACAAACACGATGGGAAAGTCATGTTGAGAGTGTTAAACCTATAAAGGAGCAAATTGCACAAATAAGAGATGCTTTGTATGACTTGGCAAATGATAGTGAAGATCCCAAAACGAAGAGTGAAGCTGAGTCCTTAGCGTTATATGAACTTGAGAATTTTGAATTCTTGCTTGGTGTGGTAATTTGGTACAAGTTGTTGCATGCTATCAACACTGTGAGCAACTTTCTTTAATCTGAAAATATGGATATTGATGTTGCTATCAAACTTTTACAAGGAATTGTTTTATTTCTTGAAGAATTTAGAGAAGATGGTTACGATAAGGCCATGGTTGAAGCTAAAGAAATGGCATGTGAGATGGGCATTGAAGCTGTATTTCGAGAGAAACGTGTTATTCGAAGAAAGAAACAATTTGGTGAAAGTAACAGTGAAGAAGTGATACAGTCAGCTGCAGAATCTTTTCGAATTAACTACTTTCTCTTTACAATCGATCAAGCTCGTTCTTCTATGAAAGCTCGATTTGAACAGTTTCAAAACTATGAAGAAACATTTGGTTTTTTGTTCAATCTAGAGAGGTTACAACGTGCAGACGATGAAACTTTGTTGGGGTCTTGCAAAAATCTTGAAAATTCTTTGACTCATAAGGGTTGTTCTGATATTAATGGGGATGATCTATTTTCGGAGTTGACATTCTTGCGGTGCTCATTACCAAGAGAAGCAAAATCGGCCATTGATGTAGTGAATTACTTGAAGAAAATGGATGGATGTTTCCCAAATGCTCATATTGCTTATAAAATCTTGTTGACTGTCCCGGTCACAGTAGCAAATGCAGAGCGAAGTTTCTCAAAGTTAAAGCTCATCAAAACTTTTCTCCGATCAACCATGTCACAAGAAAGATTGAATGGATTAGCTATGTTATCGATTGAGAAAGAAATTACTGAACAACTTGATTATACAGACTTGATTAGTATTTTTAGCTCTAAAACTGTTAGGCGGGTTGTTTTTTAGTGATCATTTTGCACATGTTTGATATTTTTATTCATTTAGATTTTTGTATTATCTTTAACGTATTGATTTAATTTGAAAAATTGCTATGGAACTAAAAAAAATATGAACACACATTATGATTCAGAGGCCTCTTTTTAAAAGTTGGACTCGGGCCCAAATATTGTTAGGATCGGCCATGTTCGGGATCTTGGGCAAGATGCATTAGCGTGGGGTGCGCGCACCTTGTGCGCAGCAACTCAAACCCGTAGCTCCCTGTCCGATCATCCCTCGGTAGTGCGATCCTTCCTTCGAGCATGTCCGCTTCCCAAGCTTCACGACCTGCACGCTCACGTCCATTTCACGCACGCAAAAGCCCTCACCAACTCACCCACGCAACATCACACATATGCAGTTACCTGACACACACAGCCAGATCACAAGCAGCACACTCGCACCATACGTATACACGAGCACATACACACGCAGACACTTTTACACATCTACATATATATACACTGGACTCACAGACCATGACATGATGGGAAATCCTTACAACCGTGACACAAAGCCAATAGAATTTCATAAATTCACTTAAAACTTTTACATATTGATGATGCCCCGAAACGTCCCGGGTCAGGGATAAGCCCCGGGACTTCCCGGGCCATGGAGCATATCCATGGTTAGTACCCGGGCCAGGATGGGATGCTCTCAGGCCAATAGCATGATAAAATGGATTTATATCTGAAGCCATTGAACCACCCGGGACATGACTCCCCCAAGATATTGAAGACTCGAGCTCTTCTGTAGTTAACCTGAGAGGCATTCTGCTCGGTCACCTCGATATGAGTGAAGTATTTAATGCCGCCGATAAACAGTGTGTATAGCCGACCTATCCCTGACACCAATGCAAGTGGTCGATAAATCAAGTAGTCTGGATGTGACAAGTGTGCGATTTGACATGTCAGAACATAGGGTGTGCTCAGCCGTCCTACTATAATTAGTAGGTAGCACGGAAAACGAGGTCATCATTGTATCCTCTACTATAAATACCAGGCTCTTTACTTGCATTTACTCCTCATTCAGATATTAATTCACACATTCAATACTCTCATTTAATATACACCAATCACACAGCCATCATTTGGCTACATTGGTTTTATCGCTTGAGTACCCCACTGACTTTAGCATCGGAGTGGTCACGCCGGATACTCCTCCGACGCCCATTCATGTGGTTACTTTTCTGTTCACAGATCTCATAAATCGGATCAAGAAGTTGCGAGATTCAAGCCAGGCGTCTAGCTCATATTTCCTTCAACATTTTGATAGTAAACTCGGCAGAGTTCCCGACCCGACTCGTCCATTTCGCCCGGGTTGCATCATTGGCGCCGTCTGTGGGAAATTGAGTTCTAAGACGTTGATATGGCCCCTACTAGAAGAGCAAACCAAGACACTTCTCAAGTCCAGGAGGAGAACAGTACTCGTCTTTCGGGTGCGGGTGGCCCTCCCCCTAATGGTCCTCAGCCCACCATTCATTTAACTCCCGAGGAGTTAAACAAGATTATAACTGATGCTGTTAAGATGGCCACGACAAAGAAGGCCACCACTCACCATGCCAGTCATCCCGAGCAACAACGTGAGCAGCTGCAAGAGGGAGAGAGAAGGGAAGAGGAAAGGGAATCAAGCGCGGGTTCTAAGTCCCCCCACTGTTGCTGAAGAATTGGAGGAGTTGAGGAAGAAAGTAAAAGTGTTAGAAGGGCAGGTTGGCCGTGCTCCAGTTGTAAAGGGTTGCCCATTTTCTGACATCATTGTTCGGGAACCATTATCCGGGCATTTCAAGTCAGCCAAAATCAAGGACTACGATGGGAGTTCTGATCCCGAAGAGCACCTCGCTCGTTTCGAAAACATGGCCATGTTGCATTGTTATGGGGACCAAATTAAATGCAAAGTGTTTCTAACCACCCTGGTCGACTCGGCTCAGAGATGGTTCGAGGGTTTAGCTCCTCAGAGTATTCGTTCTTTCGAAGATTTTCAGAAAGTGTTCTTACATCAGTTTAGCAGTAGCAAGGAATATAAAAAGACTGCCTTCAGTCTATTTGAGGTAAAGCAGCGCCCGGACAGAACTCTCAGAGCTTATATCAAAAGATTCAACCGAGTGGCTTTAGACGTGCCTGCTTGCGCGCCCGAGACAAAAACTACTGCTTTTATGCAAGGATTGCTAGAAGAAGATTTCTTCCACTCCCTCACCAAAAAACTGCCCGGGGATTTCGAAGATCTTTTGTCCCGGGCAGAGAAGTACATCAATATGGAAGAGGCCCAGCATCAGAAGAGAGAAGCATTAAAGAGAGCAAGAGGAGACCGGGTTGTCAGGCCTGAGGAAAGAAGTAACAAGAGGAATGGTTCCGGGCAACCTTCTCACGTTCCCCTGAGAAATGCCCGAGGTAGGGAGATTCAAGAATGCAGCTCGGACGTGGCCCCACTTCCTAATCTCACAGTCCGGCCGGTCCGATCAGAGAAGATCGGATATTGTACTCTCCATAAGAATGCTCTCACAATACGAACGAATGCCGAACCCTAAGGAAAGGGTTTAAAAAGCATCTTGAGCCGGAATCCCACCCTTCCCGGAATGAGCCCAGGTCACCGCCTTGGATATCACAACGACCTAGATCGAACACTCCCAAAAGATCGGTCGACATCCCAAGGGGAAGCAGGAGAGCAGAAGGAAGTTCTCGGGAAGAAATGGGCAGACAAATAGAAAGGAAGGACCTTCCCCTCAGCCGAGGAGTAATCAAAATGATTTCGGGAGGATCTAGTGATGGTGATTCTAACCGGGCCAGAAAAGCAAGGGGTAGAAGAGTGTGTTTAGAAGTTGATGGGAAGAAGCAGAATGAGCCGATTATTAGTTTTGGCCCAGAAGACCTCAGAGGAGTCAGCCTACCTCACAATGATGCTCTGGTCATTCAGGCCCGGGTCGCTAATTATGATGTGTTGAGAGTTTTTGTGGACAACGGGAGTTCTGTCAATGTCATTTTCAAAGAAGCCCTGGTCCAAATGGATTTACATAAATACCAGTTGGAGGCAGTTGAGACTGCCCTGTTCGGCTTTGCAGGCCACGCTGTATATCCTGAAGGAGAGATCACTCTACCTCTGATCCTGGGCACATGAGACCTGAGGAAGACAGTAATGGCTGTTTTTACAGTGGTGGACGCCCCATCCTCGTATAATATCATATTGGGAAGGCCGGCCATGAATGAGATGAGAGCCGTGGCCTCCACTTATCACCAGAAAATCAAATTCCCTGTATGAGGACATGTTGGTGAGGTTAAGGGAGATCAACCCTCCTCCCGGAAATGCTATGGTGAAACAGTCCGAGTAGACCAGAAGAAGGCGAGAATGGAGGACAAAGGGAAGAAGATGGTTCCAGTAGCAAGAGAGGTAGAGGAGAAGGAAGTACATTTTGTTGCGGAAGATGAGCAGGAGGTTGTTGAAGTAGAACTGTGGAAAAGCATCCGGGTGGCCCGAGACCTTGAAGCATCCACCCGGGTAAAACTCCTAACCTGTTTAAAAGCTAATATCTCTGTTTTTGCATGGTCTCAACAGAAACTTATGGGAATATCACCCAAAGTAGCCGAGCATAAGTTAAACATCATTCCTGGATCTCGACCTGTGAAACAGAAGAAAAGCCATTTTGGGCCCGAAAAAGATAAAATCATTGAAGAGCAGGTGAAGGAAATGCTGAAGGCCGGCCACATCAGGGAGGTCCAATTTCCCACATGGCTCTCTAATGTGGTCCTTGTTCCCAAAGCCACAGGGAAGTGGAGGATGTGTGTGGACTTCTGGGATTTGAACAAAGCTTGCCCGAAAGATTGTTACCCACTTCCTAGGATTGATCAATTGGTGGATTCGACTTCTGGCTTCGAGTTGTTAAGTTTCATGGACGCATATCAGGGATATCACCAAATCCCTATGGCCCGAAGAGATCAAGATAAGGCCAGCTTCATCACTTCTGGAGGCACCTTTTGCTATGTGGTCATGCCGTTTGGATTAAAAAACGCTGGAGCCACATACCAGCGCTTAATGAATCAAGTCTTCCAGAAGCAGATAGGCAGGAATATTGAAGTATATGTCGACGATATCTTGATCAAAACTAGAGAAATGTCTTGTTTTATCGGTGACTTGGCAGAAACCTTTGCCACATTGAAGAAATATGAAATAAAGCTCAACCCGGCCAAGTGTGTGTTCGGGGTCAAGAGTGGAAAATTTTTGGGTTTCATGGTCACGGACCGAGGAATGAAGTCAACCCAGAAAAAATAAAAGCTGTGATCGATATGCCTTCTCCTCAATCTGCTCGAGAAGTACAGAAATTGACCGGGAGGATCGCTGCTTTATCCCGATTCATTTCTCGATCTGCTCACCGGAGTTATCCTTTCTTTCAAGTCCTCAGGAAGGCACAGAAATTTGGTTGGAATGAAGGGTGTGAACAGGCTTTTCAAGACTTGAAGAAGCATTTAGCCGAGTTGCCTGTTTTGGTAAAACCGGAGCCGGGGGAAAAGCTATGGGTTTATCTGTCTGCCACTGAACATGCTGTTAGCTCTGTTCTCATCAAGAAAGAAGGGATAGATCAGAAGCCCGTGTACTATGTCAGTCATGATCTCCGAGGGGCAGAATTAAAGTATACTGAAGTGGAAAAAATAGCTCTAGCCCTGATAATGACTGCTCGGAAATTAAGGCCATACTTTTTGTCTCATCCAATAGTGGTCCTCACCAATTCTCCGCTTGGAAGAATAATGACACGTGCAGAAGTCTCAGGAAGAATGGTCAAATGGACAATAGAGCTGGGAGAGTACGACATCGAATATCAGCCCCCGGCTGCTATCAAAGCCCAGGCTTTAACAGATTTCTTAATAGAGATGATCCCGCCGGCAGAAGAAGAGGTATGGAGAGTTTTTGTTGATGGTGCTTCAAATCTATCCGGACCCCATCCCGGGGAAAAATCAAATTGGACCTGAAAATTGATTCTCGAGTCACAAATAATGAAGCTGAGTATGAAGCTGTTTTGTCAGGATTGCAGGCCGCCCAGGAGGTTGGGGCCTCCCGAGTGATTATTTATTCTGATTCTCAGTTGGTAGCACAACAAATTAAAGGTGGTTACGAGACCAAAGATGAAAAAATGCTCAAGTACCTGAAACTTATCACAGCCCGGGCTGCAACTTTTACCGACTGGAGCATTGAACAAATTCCCCGGGAAGAGAATGGGGAAGCCGATAATCTCGCCAAGATGGCCGCCTCCATATCCGAAGTAAGCACCCGTGAAATCATGTGTTTCACCCGGATGGTGCTCTCTATTAATGAGGAAATACCCCCGGTCCAGAAAAGTTCATGGATGACTCCGATCGTGGAATACATAATACATGAGAAGCTCCCAGAAGATCGAATCCAGGCCACGAAAATCAAAAAACAATTGCCCAGTTTCGTCTTCCTGAATAATGTTTTGTAAAGGCGATCTTATCAGGGCCCATTACTCAAGTGCTTGTCAGAAGACGAGGTAGAGTACGTCCTCTGGGAAATACACGAGGGATGTTGTGGGGAACACCTCGGAGGAACAGCTCTGTCTCGGAAAACTATTTTGGCCGGATTCTGGTGGCCCCGAATGAATCAAGATGCTGCCCGGCTTGTACAAAGATGTCAGGGTTGCCAGCACCACTCTAATTTTCACCATTGCCCAGCTACAAGTATGCAACCAATCTCTGCATCATGCCCTTTTGACCAGTGGAGTTTGGATATTGTGGGCCCTTTCCCCATAGCCCGAGCACAGAAAAAGTTCCTTCTGGTGGCTGTGGATTATTTCTCCAAGTGGGTAGAGGCTGAGCCATTAGCCAAGATTACCGAGGATGAAGTCATGAAATTTCTTTGGAAGAATATTGTTTGCAGATATGGCATCCCGAGGAGATTAATTTCTGATAATGGAAGACAGTTTCAGGGAAAGAAGATCACCTCCTGGTGTCAAGAAATGAAAATTATTCAATCTTTCACCTCAGTAGCTTACCCTCAAGCTAATGGCCAGACTGAAGTGACTAACAGGATCATTGTGCAAGCATTGAAAGCTCGGCTCCATGGGAAGGGTAAAGATTGGGTGGAAGAACTACCGAGTGTCTTATGGGCATATCGAACTACGCCTCGATCATCTACTCGGGAGACACCCTACAGCCTTGTCTATGGTTCAGAAGCAGTCCTGCCGGTGGAGATCGGGCAATCTTCTACTCGGGTAGAATCTTACTCGAGCAACAATGATCAATCCCTGGCCATTGAGCTTGACCTGGTTGAAGAAAAGAGAGACATAGCCGCCATCCGAATAGAAGCTTATCGTAGTCGGGTAATGAAATCTTACAATAAACATGTTCGGGCACGAGACTTTCAGATAGGGGACTTGGTCATGAAAAAGGTCAAACCAGTGGGTGATGTAGGGAAATTAGAAGCCCGGTGGGAAGGACCCTTCAAAATAATTCGAAGAGTCAGCTCAGGTGCAGCTTACTATCTTGAAGATTCTCAGGGACATACTCTCAAGAGGCCGTGGAATGCTTTTCATTTAAAGAAATATTATGCTTAAAAGCACGTGTATTTATTGTTTCTTCTTCAAATAAAGAAAGGATTCGGGAAAATGTCTAAAAAGTCCAGGGACCCGTACCCTGGCCCGGTGGACCCGTACCCCGGTTATATCTTAAGTCCAGGGACCTGTACCCTGGCCCGGTGGACCCGTACCCCGGTTATATCTTAAGTCCAAGGACCCGTACCCTGGCCCGGTGGACCCGTACCCCGGTTATATCTTAAGTACAAGGACCCGTACCCTGGCGCGGTGGACCCGTACCCCGGTTACATGTTAAGTCCAGTGACCCGTACCCTGGCCCAGGGACCCGCACCCTGGTTATTTACAAAGTCCAGGGACCCGTACCTTGGCCCAGGGATCCGCACCCTGGTTATCTACAATGCCCAGGAACCCGCATCCTGGTTATCCATCAAGTCCGGAGACCCATGCCCCGATCATCCACCCATCCCAAGAACCATTATGGCTTGCACCCTTATTACTTGTCAAGACTAATTCCCTATTACACCTACGGATCTATGATTTGTAAAGGAAGATTGAGTAACCATCGATAAAATTCGCAAAGTTACTACCAGATGCAATTCAATATTTTGAAGTAATTCTCAAATACGAGAAAAAGAACACTTCATTGAAAGGAAAAATATTTACAGGCGTCCGGAAGATCGGGAAATAAAGAGAAAACACACGTCCTAATTTACTTAGGATCTCGGCCTTGGTCTTCCTCTTCCTCTTCGGGAAGAGATGCAGCAGCCTTCTCCAGATCTGGAAAGTCATCCCGGTCGGTTGGAACTAAGCCTGCCTCCTCGAATTGCTCCAGGCACTTGTTGAAGCCCTGTTCGAAGTAGGGGAAGGCTTTATCAGCCAACATCTTCTTGAACTCTGGGGACTTCAAAAAACGGGCTACTTGCTCCTCCTGAGCTGTCTTGATGAGAGTCACATTAGCCTGGAGGTCTTCGGCCCGGACACGGGAAGATTCTGCCTCTGTTCTTGCTGCTTTCGCCTCTGCCCGAGCCTCAGCGAGCTCCACCTGGACCAGATCCATTTGCTGCTCCCAGACGGCCTTCTCCCGAGCCAAAACATGCTCATGAAGCTCATTCAAGCGACCCACCTCCTCCTGGAGTTTAGCATGCATCTCCCGAGCCGAGGTAGCCTGAGCATTTGCCCCCTTGGCCACTTGAGCCACTAGCTCGTAGGAATGTATGAGCATCTGCAAGCCCTGAAAATATAAAAGGTCAGAGAAGGCAGTATAAAAGAATGCAATTTTATGGACTTACAGAATAGGTCCGGGACACTCCTTCGCAAAGCAGCCCATTGGGATGAATTCCCTGAAGATGTACCACCTCATCAGGGCGCAGAAAGCCCCGGATCATTTTGACAAGATCCGAGCCAATATCCTCCCCAAAGATATTGGGGACAACCCAGGGCCTTCCCCCGGAGGGGCCGGCAGAAGAACCAGTCATAGGAGGAGACCGGGCAATCTCCTCAAACTCGTCCTCTACCACCACCGCTTCCGCGATCGGCTCCTGGGTGGCTTTCCTCTTTCGTCGATTTAGAGGAGCCGGGTTTTCTTCAGTAGCAGGGACAGTGGATTCTCCCCGTGAAAGGGCGGTTTCCTCCTGGGCCTCAGCCTCCACCTCAACCCGGCGTTCTTCGATTTCCCGGGCCTCAGCCGCCGCCCGGGCTTGGCGTTCTTCCTCCTCCTGAATTTCCCGGGCCCTCTTCTCAGTCCGGATCTTTTTCTGCTCAGCTTTTCTCTTAGCAGCAGCCTCCTGAAAGCTTGCCCTGATCATATCTTTTTCGGCTGCATCGAAAATTGACGTTAGAATTAAAAACATACAAGAAATGAGTAGACCAAGGAAAGTAATTTACCGGCCTGCGACCCAGATTGATCAAATTCGTCAATAATCCGATCCACTGGGTCCTTAGGCCGGGAGGACAGGTATGGTTGCTTCTCCAAAGCATCCCAGGCATAGGTAAAGGGAGGAAGAAGCTTGAAGTCTCGGGGAAGCTCAGGTTGTGTGGGCAGAGAAGATATGAAACCCAAGGCACAGGTTGGAAGAGTCGGAAATTGAAGAAAGAAAAATTTTGTTTTCCACCCCTTCAAAGAAGAAGGGATGTCGGTTAAAAACCGATAATGCATCCGGGCCATGAAAGAAAAGATCCCATCATTGAATCGGCCCGAATAAAAATAATGGAAAACAGGGGAGTTGATCAGAAGGGACTTCATTCGGAACAAAACAAAAGTAGCCGCCATTATCCTAAAGGCATTAGGATGGAGGTGATTGATGGGAAGGTCAAAAAATCGAGCAACACTTTCGAAGAAATGATGAATCGGGAAACGAAGCCCACTTTTAAGCTGCTCTAGAAAGAAAGTATGGAAGCCGGGGGGAGGGGTGTCGGGGTGATCGTTCGGCCCGGGAATTTTGATCTTGTAGTCAGAGGGGATGGAGCCCAAAGATCTCAACTCCTCTATGCTACCCGGGCGAAGGTTAGACGTCACAGTAGAGAACCACAAGGGCCCTGCTACCTGATCTTTCCCCTTGCCCTGTGCACCAGAAGGCCGAGAAGAGGAAGCCTTAGTAAGCTTTTTAGAAATAGGTCGGGAGGACGCAGTAGAAATACCTATTGGTATGTGAGTGGAGGTTTCAGAGGGGGTCGGGGGGTTATCCTCCGATCGCCCCCTGACATTTTTACCGGAGGTGGAAGAGGTCGAGTTCGACATGAAGTAAAGGGTAAATGTGACAGGGGAGAAGAGACTTACTGGGAAAAAGCGAAGATGATGGCCCGTAGTCAATGAACGGAAAAGATTGCCGAAGTGAGATCTACGTAACAGAAAAGCTCGAGAGAGGAATTTGGCAGAGCTTCGCTACAAGTTGAATTTGCAAATAATTTTTGGGAAAATCGGTCATCTGCTATATATAAGGGAAGAAGGTGATCTACACCGTTGAACTAAAGCAAATCAAACGGACCAGATCAGCCTCGGAAATTGAGCGGCGTAATAAGGCGGGATATTTGAAAAGACGTGCACAAATATCGATGTGTTGTAATTATCAGGTTCTCGGAATATGAAACGATTTCCTATGATATAAATACTAAGAGCATGCTAGTGACCCCCGTGGACTGCCCGAGAACACTAACCGATGAAACATATTAGCACGGGGAAAAATCATGCCCCGGTACCATATTCTTATCCCGGGCTGTGAGAGAGCCCGGCTATCTATTTTAAACCCGGGGATATAAGGTTCTGGCACCTTATTCTAAAACCGAGACATGTGAGGTCCCGGCATTTCGGTTTGTCGATTATCCATTATTTATCTTCGATTAAGGTCGTTCAAATTTTTCTGTTATTCTATACGTGATATATATATATATCAACAAATGACAGTCCAAGATGCTAGAAAATAACAGAAATGTAAAACAAAAATAGCCTTTATTTATTTGACGAAATTCTTGCGGACTACATCATAATATTCCTCCTCTACGAAAGCCATCCACAGGGTCATCCAGCCTTTCATTCCTCCAGTGGACGTCTTGAGGTAGCTATCGGAGATGGTGAGGTCCGTCAGAATTTTTCTTTCCTTGTAAAGCATCAGCTCGTAGACATAATCATCAAAGAGATCCGCTGTCTCGGAAACGTGCAGGCATTCCCGGTATTTTTTCAGCTTTACCACCAGTCTAGAAGCATTAGCTTCCTCGGTCTCGTAAAGAAACTTCAATTTCTGAAGCTTTTCCCAGTAATGGATAATTTTGTGGAAAACTTCATCTTCTATAGCAGCTTTTCGAGTTTCCAAGGCTGACTTCTCAAAATCTGCAGCCATATCCGGGGACTTTGAGCCGCTTGCACCTGCCATTGTATTCCTTGAATAATAAGTTTGCTGGTGCCGATTAAACAGAGGGTGGGTTACTATATATAGGAAAGGGAAGCCAATCCACACCATTGATCCACAAATGAATTGAACGGTTCAGATTTACATAGGAAATTGCACAAAGATATTTGAAAAGACAGGTACAGGAATTAATGCGTCATAATGATTTGTTGGGAAACGAAGAGCCTCTGACAAATATTATAGCTTCCGTCAGCAATACCCACGTGTCCACACGCTACAATTATCCCGAAGAAGACCAAGTGGCAAGGCGATTTTCCTGACCGGGCACACAAGACTAATCGGGACAGCAAGTATGACTCTAGGCCGACTAATTAAGGAGGGAGTGATGATGCCCCGAAACGTCCCGGGTCAGGGATAAGCCCCGGGACTTCCCGGGCCATGGAGCATATCCATGGTTAGTACCCGGGCCAGGATGGGATGCTCTCAGGCCAATAGCATGATAAAATGGATTTATATCTGAAGCCATTGAACCACCCGGGACATGACTCCCCCAAGATATTGAAGACCCGAGCTCTTCTGTAGTTAACCTGAGAGGCATTCTGCTCGGTCACCTCGATATGAGTGAAGTATTTAATGCCGCCGATAAACAGTGTGTATAGCCGACCTATCTCTGACACCAATGCAAGTTGTCGATAAATCAAGTAATCTGGATGTGACAAATGTGCGATTTGACATGTCAAAACATAGGGTGTGCTCAGCCGTCCTACTATAATTAGTAGATAGCACGGAAAACGAGGTCATCATTGTATCCTCTACTATAAATACCAGGTTCTTTACTTGCATTTACTTCTCATTCAGATATTAATTCACACATTCAATGCTCTCATTTAATATACATCAATCACACAGCCATCACTTGGCTACATTGGTTTTATCGCTTGAGTACCCCACTGACTTAAGCATCGGAGTGGTCACGCCGGACACCCCTCCGGCGCCCATTCACTTGGTTACTTTTCTGTTCACAGATCTCATAAATCGGATCAAGAAGTTGCGAGATTCAAGCCAGGCGTCTGGCTCATATTTCCTTCAACCTTTTGATAGTAAACTCGGCAGAGTTCCCGACCCGACTCGTCCATTTCGCCCGGGTTGCATCACATATCATGGAAACGTATTAGGAATTCATCGAGTCAAGAAACACATAAAACTTGACTTGTTTTGTAGGGTTGCCCGGAAGATACCCCGATCACCCTTGAAAATCGTAGAGAACTGAAGACCTTGCTCTCCTCCTTGAACCCTATCCGTTGAATGATTTCTCTCCTCTCTTGCACTATTACGTGAAAACGTTTTGGGGAGGTGAGGGTTTTCTATTTATTTTATTTTTTTCAGACTTTGAAAGTGTTAATTCAACATTTAAAAGTACTAAAAGATTTAATAAAAGTGCTGAAAAGTTTCTAATTAAATTACTTTTAAAATTTCTAACTAAGAAAATTGCTAGATAACTCTCAAAAGTTCCTTATTAATTAAAAATCAATGTGCTGAAATTTTAACCCATGAATTAATAAAAATTATATATTTTCTTTCTCACGAAAATATTAAAATTACTGATTCACCTCAAGCATTTTCCTTGTAGATTCTGAAAATAAATTTTTTCGTACTCGATATATTATCATTCCCGAGAGTATAATACTCTTGTCCCACATTAATTAAAAATGAAAGTTTAAAATAATTTATAAGTGCTTACAATAGACTACAAGTTAACTATTTTTGTTTGTAAAATGATGATGAATACGTAGTAATTTATATAAGAGCATATTGTGCAGTTGCGCAGATACAGGTTTGGGCACGAGGCCTGGAAAAATGTTATCAAAGACAGTCACTAACATGAACACTAGAAAATAAGTGTTATGCAAGGCAAAGTACTACGTGGATGAGAGTCATCTCTTGAACTTACGGGTCAAAGTACTGCATCACGAGAGCCAACTCTTGAACATGTAGGAGTCATCTCTAGATTCTCGGCGCTGATGGATCGAAGGGCAGGCCACGACAAGGACATCGAATTCTGAAGGATGGATGATTGTGATACTCTTATCCCACATTGGTTGAAAATGAAAGTTTAAAATGATTTATAAGGGATTATAATAGACTCTTATAGCAACTTAAGTTAAATATATTCGTAATGCGAGGACGAATATAAAGTAGCCCCTATATGGGTTGTTGTATACAAAATATCTACCAATAGTAGAACGATATTGTAATGAAAATTGGATATCTGACACAAAAGACTCCAAGTACACTAGCTGATATGTATTGACAAAAGGTGGAGGAGCGGTGTCATGAAAATCTTCTAAGAAAACATGTATAGCTTGATCCACTAGGGAATCCAAGTTTATTGTTTTAGATAAAGGTGGAGAAGAAGCTGGTTGAGTGAGAAATTTCTTAGATAAGATTCCTTTTTGTAATAAGTGAGTGCTATCTATTATGATTCATTATTATAGTCAATCAACAATAGGAAGGATACAAAGTAGTTTGTACAATGGCAAGTCTTAACATATCCGTCAAAGACATATTGCCATAAGGCAATTGATCTTAAATGGGATTATTTAATTGAATATATGAAGACAAACAAAAACATAGCGGATCCATTTACTATAGAAATAAATTGGGATTAAATGTAAAAATTGTTAAGATGAATGAGCTTAAAACCCACAAAAATAAATTTTTTATAATGGTAATCTAAACCCTGAGAATTGAAGATCCCAAGACCTTGGTTTAATGAGACAACTAAGTTATAAATATTAGATTGAGTACTTGGAACTTCGCCGGCTCATTCCTATAACATTTAAGTATAAAAGACCTGCAATGTGAGAACCCGAAATTCCAGCAGTAGCAAGCATTTTGCAGCGGCTAGCAATATTCAGCAGCAATAATTACAGCAGTAGCTAGCATTTTGCAGCGGCTAGCAATATTCAGCAGCAATGTAAAAAGTTCAGCAGAGGCTAGCAATTCTAGCAGCAACTGATATTTCAGAAGCTGGTATGTTTCCAGCAGATGGGATCCAGCAGCACAAGAGTTCAGTAGCGCGAGTTTCCAACAAACAGCTACTGATTCTGCTTTTGACTTGTAACTGTAGCATTTAACATAAAATAAAGGCTGTAATGGCACATAATGGCAGATTATGGCCATTTATTTGAGAGGCTAACAATCAAAAATTTACCTATAAATAACACTCTCAAATATCTGAATTGGTGTTCTTCACATTGATAATATTTTATGCATGCATTTGGAAACAATTTGTGATCGATTATTATTGATTTTCACGGTTGTATACGACGAAATGGTGACAATTTAACTATTGAAAAACTAAACTTAGCGTATGAAACAAAAATAATATCGTACATGTAAGAGATTGGTAGATTTTCAAATGTTCGTGTTGAATTTGAAAAGGGTAGGTAAAGGGGTACCATCCATCATATTAAATAGATACAGCTAGCACAAATATTACAGCTATCATTAATTTTATCAATTTTCTTTTTTGTTTATGTATATACATACATACACACACAAATATATATATATATATATATGTATGTATATATATATGTATATGCATGTGAGTTATCTGACCCAAAAACAACACAACTTACTCTGAAGTCACGCAAGTACAGCTGCATAACAATGTCCTCTAGAATTTATTTCTTTCCTCCTATTCACGTGGTGATAAGATGGATGGCCAAGATTTGCCCATGCATATATAAGACCCACTTTTTTTTGAAATTGTATATGTGTCAAGATCTTACTCGTTGAAATGAAGTGAGGGTAGTACCCACATAGGTAAGATCTCATTAACCGATCTCTTGTGAGACGGCCTCACGACCTTTAGCTGTAAGACGGATCAACCCTACCGATATTCACAATAAAAACTAATAATCTTAATATAAAAAGTAATATTTTTCATTGATAACATAAATAAGATATTTGTCTTACAAAATACGACTCTTGACACCGTCTCACACAAATTTTTGTCAAAATTATGACATTACTATTCAGGGTCAAAATTAATTATTTTAAAATATTATTTATAAATTCGAATAACTTTTTTAAGAAAATTTGCAAAAAAATAAAATAATAACCAATTCTACTCATTTATCATTTACATGCTTGCAAGGCTGACTTATTTTCGGGGTCTGAGTCTAACTTTTTTAAAAAAAAGTCTCTCAATTGTGTAGCCATATTTTTTTAATTCCATGACAACTTTTTCGAATTAAATCAATATATTAACAATAATATAAAAAAATAAAAATATCAAATATATCCAAAATGATCACTAAAAACAAACCTTGTAGAGTTGATTTAGTCATTTCAACAGACAGTAGACAATATTCTCTACCAATTATAATTTTCCAACCACTTAATATTTAATTTTCAATTAATTATATGTAAAGAACTTCAAATTTATAGCAACTTCATACAAACCGCCCCTACCCCCACCAGGATTTTTAGCTGTAACATATCTAAATAATTGAAGTCATCTAATTTATGAATTGTCTACTTTTTTGGGCTAATAATACCTTATAAATTACCATGTTTACTATTTCAAATATATATATATATATATATATATAATATTACAAGCAATATCCAAGAAAAACAATAATATGAATATGAATCTTTAAATTAATTACTACATGCTTGTGATTCCACCAAATCCAAAGAAATCAGTGCTAGATTTTCAGATGTCAAATTTGAATTTGATTTTAGTACAATTCATTGCTTAAAATGAATATATAATAAATAAGACATTTATCTAATTTGAAAGAGGAGAAGTAGAACGAACACAAGCAAAACAATAAAGTTAAAATAACCCAATAAATAAAAATATAACGATTTCCATGCTAATACAAAGTTACAAACCAAAAGATATTAGTTAAAATAAAAATTCTCAAAAGGAAAAAAGAAAAAATAACAAATGATATTTATATTTTTAAAAATATTTTACTGGTACGACCTTAACATGGCACCACAAAAGGTGCAAATAAGAGCCCTCCAAGTTCTCCAGTAGAATGGCACGTAGCAGAATCTGGTGGCCGTCTTCATGTCCGCAACACTGGCGCCGCCGCCGCACCGTGAACATATTCCGGCGGCGGGCTTGCTCCGTCTGACCTTCTTCGTTTGATCAACAAGAAAACAGAGGCACACCATTTATTTTTTCTGCTATTAAATTTCTGAAGAAGATGGATAATGAGTGGAGTTATGCGAGAGAGGAGCTATTGTTTGGTGATGTTTCATAAAGAGGAGGGTATTTTATAGGCACGAAGGTAGATATGTTCTTTAAATGCATGCGTCTCGAGACTTGGATGTCGTGCTTCAGGTTTTTTCAGTTTAAGTCAGATTAGCAGAGTTTAAGTTTGTAAAAACTTTTTTTATTTTTAGTATAATTATAATTATCTCAAACCAATAAATAGATAAAATAATATATAAATATGATAAATTTAAGTGTGATGCATTAATTCTCATATTTAGTGTTAAATATTTGTCAACTCATTGTCAAACACGCTTAATCATAATTAAAAGTCAATGTAACATTATTTCAAACATACAACTAAAAATTATGGATTCGAACCTAGGTTCGATACTCTGGAATATTTACAAGAAGATCTAATCAATATTAGATATCAATAGCAAAGAAAAACTCATCAGAATCTTAAGATAAATTTATGATTCAAAGTAATTTTCACTGATTCATCTAAACTCTCCGAAATTCTTGGAGAGATCCAAAAGATGATACAAAAATATGACAATCAACAATACTATATACCACATAAATTGAGGAAAATCTTGAAAATCAATAAGAAATTCTTGAAAATTTAAATGATATTCAAACAAGAATTCAAACTCTAGAACAACAACCAAGTTATAGTAAAATAATCTCGGAAAGGTTATCACTATCATTTGGTACTGAACCCTTATTACATCTGGAATGCCAAAGTAATATCAAAACCTTTAATCGATAAATACAAAATGATTAATCTGATTAAAATCGTCTCAGAAAAGAATTTAAGTTGATGATGACAACTATAGAGAGGATTGATTTAGATGATCTGCGTGTTCTGGCAGAATCATTTTTGCAAATTTAAAGGTTGTAGATCTAAAAGTGTAAAATTGGGGATAGTGAACAACCCTTAGTTATTGTAATACAAGAACTACCAACGAAAAGTGTGGGATCCTATGACACAAACATTGGAGAAACCCAAAATGGTTTACAGGTTGGTATAGAAGAACACCCAGCGAGAACCATGTCAAAGATAAGCAAATTCTCTTGCACCAAACACTCTACGAGAAATATGTTTTGAACATATATATCCTTATGTGGTTATGCTTAACATTGTTGTACTGGACTTAAAAGATAGAGAAGATCTCATAGATGATTGGACATCGGCTACGAGAATCGCAGGAGGAACACTTGATTTTAATAGAGAATGATTCATTAGACTATTATAAATGAGTCTTGTGAGATAAATTAAAATTGTATGAGACATGATTTCGGTAGAAATCAAAGAGTCAGTCCTAATCGGAGAATCTCTCAGTGAGATAGACGGAAGAATGACTACCCTATTTAAAACACAATTTATAGGGGTAGTCTATTTTAACAGTCAAGACACAGAGAAGAAAAATAATTATATTCAAGCTATGTATAGTGTTGAATTATATATTATGTTATTCATTAAATATATATGGAATTCTGGGGTCGAAAAAAATATAGCAATACAACTATTCTTCGCAAAAATATCAAGTCTCTGGAGAGAAATGTTAATTAAGGAATATGTCGTGGGCAATACAGATACTTTGGCACAAAGTTCCTCTTTTCTCAAAGGAAATTACCAGAATAATATCATATGACAGCGTTACAAAAGAATTACAAACGATTAAGGGTATTAATGAATATACTTTCTTATGTTATGAAGAAAATGACATTCCAACAATCATTGAAAGTAACCTCACAAAGGCAGAAAAGGAGACCTTTGGAATTCCATCTTTATGCCACAAGTGAAATTATTTCTTGAAAACCAAGAATAATATTATGCAGTTAAAAGTCAAATCTTACAAATTTGGACAGAGAAGTTGACTATCAAGAAATAAGATGGCATCTCAAACATCAAACTCATCTAGAAACACGTGAAGAACATCAACAAAGAAAACTTTCAGATTAGCTCAAACCCGAGCTATTGAAAGTTTTAAAGATTTTAATTGTTGGACATGTGGAGCAAAAGTTATATTTCGATCAACTGTCCATAAAATGACATAAAGAGATTAAAACGCTTCGAACCAACTTCAGATATTAAAAAAAAAAATTATTATCAAGATCTTATTCAAGTATACCAGTTTGAAGATATTTCTTCAGACGAGAGAATATATGAAGAAAAAGTCTTAAATAAAGAAGAATCTAACGGAAAATATTCTGAATCTAACTAAAGACGATGTGTTTCGATATGAAACATATGAAAACATGTGTGGTTTCTATAGCCAGACAATAATATCTCATAACATGATTCAAAATCCTTGCCTACAAAGATAGGAAAAAATTTTCTACATGAAAAATAGAAAAGTTCTTAAGAAAATATTGGCGTAAGAGACATAAAACATTATCTAATCTACAAAGTTTTCAGAAGAAAAATGACAACCCTAATGAAACTTACAGGAAAGCGGATGGAGATGCAATTAATTCCTTGTGAAGAAATTAAGGAGAAATTGCAAAAACTTAAGATAAAAGTAGCACGAACCATGTCCTGGATTTATATCGGAGCAATCCAAATTATGATAAAAGCTAAAGGAATAGAGTCACCTATTGTCATTGTTATATGCGATAAACAAATGAGTAATATTCAAGATTCAATATTGAGAACAATATCAGAGAACATATACGCAAAAATTTTTTATAGGAATAATTTATCCAAGATCAGCCTACAATCTAGCCGATCGAGATTTTGTATCAAAATTTAAAAAAAAAAGGACCATATTTTATTACTTATCGAATTTCATATCTATTTAATACACATAATTTAGAATTATTAATTAGAAATGAGTTTATCGAAATACCAGAAATATTTAGAAAAGTTTATTGAATAAAAACCTACATATTTAAGAAGAAAGAAAATTGGCATTCATATTTTCAAAAGAGGTTACTTAAATACGTGATGTGCATGATTACTTGAGAAGAAATATGGAAGTAGCATTTATTTCTCTTCAAGTGGCATGTGGGTGTCAACTGTCAAACCAAACAATCTGAGACTTGCTTCTTTAATTTGGCACATGGGCGTTTCAGTTTGGAGTACAAACTATTTGTTCCCATCCTTTTCTTATTAAATTTTCCATATTTTTTTCTTTTAATTGTGTGACGGCCTGATTTATTCGAAACACTATAATTTTTAATAATTAAATTCTTTGTCTCCAAACAACCCTTTTTGTCTCATATCAAAGTTTAAAATATCGATTTGATGATAATAGGTTGATGACTTATAGATCATTTGACACCAAATTCATAACCTTGAGACGATGTCTCGGGTTCGAGACTTAATTATATATATAGCCTTCCCGTTCACAAATGCCATTTGATTATCCACATCTCTCTCATGGTTTTGCATGGGTCCGTTGCAGGATAATTTTGGTTGAACTAGAATCCGGGTGTCAATCCAGCACTGTGGGCCCACTGGGCCTCCATCATGTGATCCTTGGTACTAATACGTTCTGGGGAAGATGGGCCTCAACTTGGGCCATCTTTCCCTTCAAAACCACGACAAGCTTGTCTTTACCACATTAGGTTGTCAGCAGTCCTACACATTTGCATCGAACAATTCATTTGTAGACTTTTGTAACACTTTTTTATGTCAAAGTTTTTATTAAACTTCAGGCAATGTGGTGGTGCTGGCCTAGTTCTATTTGATATATTTTTATTAACATAACTGGAAATTGAAGATTGGACAGTTCAATTTATTAAATTAGTTTGATTAGTCACCATCGGTTAGAGTGAATTGTGGGAAAGGCTAGGGACGTGAACGTCACGAGTCTAACAGAATCAGGCTAGAATTTGATTCGTTTAAGTCATATATAGGCTCGAGCTCGGCTCGTTTTAAAATTATTAAATTCGCGAACAGCTTGAGCTCAGCTCATTAATATCTCGTTTATCATGTTCCACAAATTTGGATCGAGCTCGGCTCGTTAAACGAGCTCATTAAACAAGCTCGTTTCGAGTTCTTCGAGCATTTTTAACCAAATAGTCAACTAAGATATGATAATTTTAAGGGGGCAGACTTTTAATTTTATAGCATTTCAATCACATTCCTTACACTTCAATTTATACGTAGGGACAATACAAGTTATTATTGTACGCTCAAGGCTCAAAAAACTAGTCAAGCTAACAGACTCGCAAGTTTACGATTCGAAATGGAAATTAAGGCCATGATTCAAACCATGGTGACAACAAACCCTTCCCATGATGTGCTCATTTGAGTTATATTATCACCATCCATGATGACTCTTATAGTAAATGGAGGACAGGGTGTAGCACTAGTAATAAGTGAAATAAATCATTGCCTCTCATAAATTGAGATGTAATAAATAAACTATATTTGCTGTCGAACATGGATCTTTTTATAATTAGGAGTTCAATATTGTCGTTTTAGTTATAATTCTTTGACTTGTTGCCACAATCTTAGAAATTGCATGGTACTCGTCAAGAAACATGTTTCTTGAGCAAACAACAATGCCCGCAAAGCTCCTTTTCCCTTTCCTCTATAACTGGCTCGAAACTCCGTCATCCGTACCCGTTCGAGGCCGTGTCAAAGACGTGCACCTCGTTTCTCAGCCGCAACTCCCCTCCGGGAACCTTGAATCCCGTCAAGAAATACAATTGGTTCCTTATCGGTGCCATCGTTAGGTACATCCTCCGCATGGATCCCACCTGATCATCTTGAGTGAAATTTTGCGAAAGATTGTCATAATGAGATCCCTGGACAGCATTTCACATCTTTTCCATCTCGTTATAAGTCTCGATATGTCCCTTCCAAGGCATCAAACAGTCCCCCGAGCTGAAAAGCTTTTCACTGATTGCAACTATCTGGTATGGAGGGATGTCAAGATCCCACATTCTCGCCAGAAATTCCCAACTGTTGTGGCAAGTCCAAAAACAAAACAAAAACCTTAGTGAAAGGTAGGAGATTAGAATGCACTTATTCTAAGTGAAAATTGTCATGTTGGTCCTTGAGTTGTCATATTCAGTTTTAGTGCATGCAATAACTTCTCTAGTTTTAGCGAAGAAGAAGTAATCGCATCAGGCAAAATGGACAAGATCGATTTTACTATTTTCCTTTTCGTTCGAAATACTTGAACTTAGTTTCTAAATTTATTTATTCGCATATATATTGTAGGGAGAAAGAAGGGTCAAATTAAACCCGTATATTTCCAGCTCTGTCACTATACATATGATACGTATCGTGTTGGGGGTCATAGATTTCCGCAGAACTTCGTGTCGTTTTAAATGGGCCTGGGGCATTGTCACTCCCATCTCCCTTCTCAGCAAATCCTCCCAAAACATGTATTTTCCCTTGCCATGTTGCTCCTACACATTTGTATCTCTTTGTACTCATGTTCGCAAGAAATCTCCATTCATCCAACTTGTGTCATACATCTCTGCAGATGAAATCCCCATAGCTTGGTCTAGTGTACCTTGCCCCCCGGCGACGTAAATTTTGTCGCCACAGACCGTGCAGGCGAAGTTAAATCTCGGTGAATTCAACGGCCTGCATATGTCCCAAGAATCCGTCCTCGTGTTGTACCTGCGTACGGAGTTAAGAACCATCAAGTTGGTCTCCTCTACAATGCCATTTGATCCCAACACCTTCCGACAGAGACGGCCACCGATAATGTAAATCTGGTATCCCACCGAAACCATTGCGAAATTCTTTAGAACGAGGTTGTCCCCGAGGCTTGAAGCGTCTGGTATGGATGTGACCCGACGCCACGAGTTGTTACATGGGTCGTAACAGTCTATGAAGCTCGAGATATTGGAAGACGCATCCTTGTAACAGAAGATTGCGTAGATTAGATAGTTATGAGCCGAAGAAGCTTCCGCGGAGTGTCGAGGGAATCGTGAAAGCGAGCCCATTATCGAACCAAAAAGAATTAGTGCTAGATGGTGGTTTTGTTCTTGTTATAAACCATGAATATTCCACACGCCAAGAGAAAGTAGAGAGATTTTGAATCTTTGCAGAAGCCATAAATAAGCTATCGGGCGTACATTACAATGAACTCTGCTTCTGGGGTGACAATATCTAGGATTCTGTAGCTGAATACAATGTTATGTTGTTAGTTGAAATCTCTTCGGATTCGGATTCGGATTCGGATTCGGATACGGATTCGGTCACATCTCTCTTTAGTACGATAAATCTTTGGTGGCATTTTCAACAACTGACAATTTTTGTATCGAAATAGAGAAATATTTTTATTAAGAAATATAATATTTGAAAAGGATATAATTAAATTTATAATCACTAATTCAATAAAAAAAACATTTGTTTTTTTGTCGGGAGGTAAACCGCATCAACAAATCTTGTACGAAAAACACGATCAAAAAAGTTTTGTAAGAAAAACGACACATTCATCGATCCATCACCAAATGATCCATCTGCAATCACAACATACATCTGGTTTTAAAATGAATATTTTTTATTGTAGCATATACCTCGTATGCTCTAAATATATAATTTGATTTAACAACGGATAAAACAACACCATAATTTCAATTCAATGATTGAAACTCGTTATAAAAAATTGAGAATGAAATCCAACTACAATTTTATATTTTTCGTTGAAATTGTATATTATTTTGAAATATTCAATTTCGGTACGAATTAACATTTTATCGGATTTATTTCAAAAACTAACTAATTCCAAGCATCCCCGAAAATATGAAATTTATACCCCAATCAAATACCACATGTCAATGATCCCAGATCTGAAAATGTAATGCCCGGTTACTCGTACAAATGATAATAATTCGTTTATGTCGTTTATTATGTAGTTATTTAGCGCATTAGATTTCATGTGATGATTGAGTTGTCAATATTGAGATTGAACATGATTTTTATATTGTTCATTGTGTATTGAGAATGAATATATGTCTAAATAGTGATAGTAAGATGTGTAGGTAGAAATAGTGTAATGAAGTTGGTAGGAAATGAGATGAAAATGTGGTAGTTTTTACGGGTTTTAGCATAATGATTTGAATATTGATCCAAATTGTGTGAGGCTATCACCATTAGAAAGCTAAGATATAATGCTACAACTTTCATGTTTTGGGTTTTGTCCAAATCATTGTGGATGACAAGCCAAAAGCGGCCCGAAGTGTGTCATGTGTATCTTCATTCCTTCACTGACACATGTTGGGAGAATGGGCATAACTTTTTAGTCAGACCTCCAAATGACCTGAAACCAATTGGAGATTCAAGCCAAGACATAGGGCTACAACTTTCATGTTTACCACGTTTTCAGATCATGAACGGAAGAGCCGTTTCTGGAGCGATCTTTGATTAAAGAGTGTGCAGGGCAGAACATATGGCGCTCGAGCGGTAGAAAATGACCGCCCGAGCGCCGGTGCACTTCAAGCCCACCAATTTTACAGAATGTTTGGCGCCCGAGCGGTAGAAAATGACTGCCCGAGCGTCGCTGTGTATAAGAAAAGATAAACTTCGAAATTCTGGACATCTTTATCAGTTCTTTCCTTCCCTTTTCACAGCAAAGCACGAAAGAAAAACCAAGAAATTTTCCTCCAAGGCTTCTTCTTCATTCTTTTCATCATTTTAAAGTAAGAACTTAGTTCTCCATCACAAAAACTTCATAAGGGTGTAAGTTTTCATCTCTTTTGGTTATTATAAATGTTGAGGAGCAAACTTCACATAGAATAGACATAGTAATTGAATTTTTGATATATTTGACAGTATAGGAGCGAGATACATCGTCTCAAACCCGTGTTCTTACGCTTGGACAGTAAGTTGGCATGTTCTTGAAGTAATACATGAGTAATATTATGATTTCAAATACTTCCCATTGATTATTGCTATATGTACATTGTTAGTATCTTATTGATGAAAACATAGCACCATATTTCATTGTTATGTATTAAATATGTAAGAAACTCATGAATATTGATGATGGGTGCTATGTTATGAACATGAACATGAATATGAAAGGAAAAGGACTGATTTTTACATGATATAGAGCTTGTTAATATCATGGGTGGTTTTAAGTCCACCAAAGCTATTGGTCAATATATGTTCATGGGACGTGGGGTTGCCAAAGGTTGCTCCCTGACGTCCAACACAGTAGTAGCTATATAATAAAGCAAGCACGGTAGTACAGGTCAACTAATGAGGCTCAAGTTCAAAAATGAACATGAATATATGCTATGATATGACATGGTTTAAAGATTCATTGTTGTCACGACTTGATATGTATGTTCCTTCGACGCATATTGATACGTACAAGTGCCAACTTATTGAGTTTTATAAACTCGCGTAGCTCATGCATTACAGGATCAGGTAATGAAGATACATAGGATGCCGGTTCGCCAATGGATGCTTGTGACGTGCCTCACCTCGAAAAGAACCGGGACTTTTTATTGTATAGCTTTCGCATATGTATTATAGTGGATTGTATGTCAGGGCAGGGTTTGAAAAAAGTTTCACGACGTTTATGATTATATGTATAACGATACAGTGTATGTTTGAGTATGATTATATGTATGTATAGATATTGTTGCTTGAGTTTGGATTTTACAAAATATAGGGACATCATGCCAAAAATTTTTAAAAACCGTCAAATTGATATCCCTTGTTTGAATTGGTTCATACTATAGGTATATCATTCAAATCCTATTTTGATTATGGTAATCATGTCAAGTATAGAGTAAGGGTGTGACATTTTAAATCGTTTTGTCCATTTGATGAATCAATAAATTGCAAAGTCAAAAATAAAATCAAAGACATCTTCGTCTGTGTGTTTCTATCAATGGATGAGTGTGGTGGAATAGTCGAATTCATTTTTTTCTTATTCAATAACGACCGGTAATATGTATTTACTCTCTCATTCATAGTATTTAAATAATTTACTTCAGCCTTGAGATTTTCACAATTTTTCTTTTGTACACAAATAGACTTATTGATATGATCATTTAGACTTTGTTTCAGCTCTGACTTCCTAGAACGATTAAGAAAGCTTGAGTACTCTTCAACCATTGTACGCAGTGCTTTGAAAAAACCAATTCGTGTAAATTCTTCGGATTTTAAATCAAATACCTCATCAGTGGTTGTTTTCATATCAACATCAACCATCAGACATTGAATTTTTCCAGCATTGCTATCATAGGATTTGATTTCCGAGTCAGAAGACTCGGAGGTGGCTTCTGCCCACGTGTTCTTGCTCTCCATGATATTTCGATCTTGGCGAGACTACTTGTCATTTCTCTTGTATCCATTCTTCCTATGATTGAAGGATTGGTTTTGACACTTTTGAATATGCTTCAAACACAATATTCTCCATAAGATGTAATATCTTCTGTTCTAAGAATGAATACACCGATGAATTAAATCGAGTTTGGTTTTCAAACCAAGCAGAATATACTCGAAATAATCATCCGTTAAGAAAACTGAACAGTTTAAAACTTTTAGCTTGTGTTTAAACTTAATAACTGAAATAAGGGGGATCAGTTGAGGCTTGTATCAGTTCAGTTATGGGAAGAACTAAACTGATATCAGCTGAACTGATCAAATCATTTTTAAAACAATAGTTAAACAGTTAGGGACACAAGATATGTTTATGGATGTTCGGAGACTTCAACTGCTCCTATGTCACCCCTTCTACCACCTAGGATAGGATTCACTAAAAGACTTTGATTCATACAACTCTTTGTACAAATCCATTCCAGAAAGACAACACCCAACTAGAACTCCTAGCACTCAAGAATGTAGGAAGCACCTTACAATCTGCATAATGTTTAACGTCTTTATATCAAGACTACAAACACAATCTTTAATGTCATTGTGCGAAGATTCCCTTAGCTAAACAATAATCTCAACTCTCTTGTATATGTGAGTGATTGTGTATGAATGTGTGATAACTGATCTGATCAGTACAATAAAAAGATGTTCTCACACAACTGGGCTAACTGCTTCTAGTAAGCTGATATGAAATGAATGTGCCCTTAGTTTTCTTCACACACTAGAATTCAGTTGTAGTTCCGCTTTTATTCTGTTGTAGTAGTTGTTGTTGTCTTCAACGGTCTTGGTAGGCGCTCAGCTGACCGTACTTGAAGACTCAATAATAATGTCCGTTTCATTTGTATGTGCTTTCTTAGGATATGTATTGTCATTCTGACAACTATTCTGGAAGCTTTTATCTTTTTAGTTTTGCTGCATCGTCCATTATTGTACCTTCATCTGTGAGATAGTTTGTATCTTGTACCTTAAATATTCGCGTTTAGCTGGATTCCATTAGATAGTCTGGTTGTGACATGCAAACAGATCAATTGCAACTAATGCTCTGAACTGATCTGGTGAACTGGTTCTTTGAACTGGTCTGGTTAAATCAGTTTGGACTGATTTCACTTTTTCAGTTCTTTTGTTAAGAGGAAACTGATTTCACTGTGATGGGATCAGTTCTAGGCACCTGGGAGGGTGCTTCAAACACAATATTCTCCATAAGATGTAATTGCTCGTGTTCTAAGAATGTAAACACCGATGAATTAAATCGAGTTTGGTTTTAAATCAAGCGGAAAATACTCGAAGTAACCATTCGTTAAGAAAGCTAATCAGTTTAAAAATTTGAGCTTGTCTCAACTGAATAACTAAAATAAGGGAGATTAGTTCTTGCTTATATCAGTTCAGTGATGGTAAGAACTGATATGATATCAGCTCAAATTGATCAAATCAGTTTAAAACAATAATTAAACTGTTAAATACACGACATATGTTTATGGATATTCGGAGACTTCAACTGCTCCTACGTCATCTCTTCTAGTGCCTCCTTCTACCACCTCGAGTAGGTTCCACTAGAAGACTTTGATTTATACAACACCTTGTAAAAACCCGCTCAGTTTAGGACTTACACTATTGCCTAACTGAACTCCTAGCCTAGACTGAAGGCAGAAACTTCCAGGAAACACTTGTTTAATGTGTATGTGTCAAAGACTATATACACAAGTTTAATGTCTTTGTGCAAGACTCACTCAACTATTCAATAAGCTTAACTCTCTGTATTTGTGAGTGATTGTGTGTGCGTGTGTGAGAACTGATACGAAAGTGTTCTCACATACTGAGGGAAATGTGATTCTAATATAAGCTGATAACACTTTGAAGTGTTCCTTCAAATATAGGCGGATTGCTTCTTGTTAGCTTATATTCGTTGGCCGTGCCCTTCTTCTCTTTTCATGATTTTCACACACTTGTTTGTTGATGGTCTTGATCTTGTATTTATAGAGGCTTCGTGATCGTTCTTCAAGACTCATCAAATATGTCCGTTGCAGTTTGAATCTGTTCCTCGATATTTGTGTCTTGTCCTTTCTGACAGCCATTCTGGAACGTATTGACTTTAAGCTCTACTGCAAACTGGTCGGCTCCTAACTGATGTCCTGAACTGGTATAGAACTGGTTTGGTGAGATCAGTTGGCTCGTTAAATAAACTGATTTCACTGCTTCAATTGAACTGGTCAGCTGAGCTCTTCATCAGTTGAGCTCTTCATCAGCTGGCCGGACTTCTGAAGGTCTTCTGCTGAACTACCTATCAGCTGAAAAATCAATTGAACTGGTTTATGATATATCAATTGAACTGGTTCAGTTTGGGCAATCAGTTTGTGCTTTCAGTTTGCGTCTCGATAGCTTCAGCTTAGGCTCGATAGCTTTCTACGCACTTGGATAAATTCATTAGAAACAAAATGACAAGTTTTGTTCACATCAAAATCAAGATTGTGAACATGAAATGTTTCCACACACTGTATCAGTTCTTTTGTTCAGCTGGGTTCTTCATCAGTTGTGCTCTTCATCAGCTGACCAGCCTTCTGAAGATCTACTGTTGTACCACCTATCAGCTGGACAATCAGTTGAACTGTTCTTAGATGTATCAGTTGGACTAGTTCAGTTTTGGCTTCGGGAACTGATCTGTTTCTGACCCGACCAGTTTCAGATTTCTGCGAGCTAGATAAATTTTTAAAAAACAAAATAACAAGTTTTGTTAACATCAAATTCAAGATCGCGAACATGAAATGTTCCAACAATCATCTTTCTTGCTCTTGGGATACTCATCAATGAATTGTCCAGTCTTCCTGCAATTGAACCATGCCATGTATGGGATGTGACTCCATCTTGTAATTTTGGTTCTGATTTTGAAATGTTTTGTGATTCTTCTTCGAGAACCTAGAAAACTTCTAGACAAACAATGACATCGCGTCATTCCTGATTTGTTCTGCAGTTCTCTCCCAGATGGCTCTGCAACAGCAGCAATAAGAGCTTTGGTAGGATAATTAGAGGTAGATTCTTCTCTGCTTCTAGTCTCAAGCTCAAACTCGTATGCTTTCATACCAACACACAAGTATTGCAACTATAACTTGTTTAAATATTTGGATTCTCTCATTGAGATTGTTTTAATATCTCGTTCCCTCGGAAGGGCACTCATCACCTTCAAGGCTTCTTCTCTATTGATATAATTTTTCATGATGTGTCAAGTCAATGATGATGCTACTGAATCTTTCTTCAAAATCATTCAAAGATTCCTTAGGCTTAATTTTGATGTTCACGGACTTTTGCATTGCAATAATAAGCTTGTTCCTTTTTGTCTGATCGTTATCCACAAAATTGAATCAGTTTCTCCAAGATTTCTTTTGCCATATCACATATCTTAATCTCATTGAAATTGTTCATGTCTAGGGTCTTGTACGAGATTTCCTTTGCCACATTATCCTAGTTTACTTTCTTCTTGTCATCAGAAGTTCATTCTGATCTATGCTTCTCAATCATCTCTGGTGCTTCATCAATAATGAAAATTACAGTGTTGGCATTCAAAATCTTTATAGATCCTTCAATGACGACGTACCACATATCAACGTTCTGTGCAGCTAAATGAGTTTGCATCCTTATCTTCTAGTCATCAAATTTCTCATTGTAGAACATGAGAATTTGGAGAGGGTGTATGGACACCTCACAAGCACCTCAAAAATTTTTCGTCTTACTTCTTTGTAACAATGATCTCAACTAGTATTAGCAACTGAAATCGAATTTCAACCTTCAAATTTCAGTACAATTAAAAATTTAGTGCGGAAAGAGTCTAGCCGAACTTTGTGAACCAAGTGAAAATCAGTAAAGCACAAGTAGATCAACAAAGTAAAATACAACTGAAATTAAATCATGCATGTAAACACCCACTTCAGTATGACTTGTACACTGCTTACTGAAACTCTTAGCAACAACTTCTAACAAATTAACAAGATTTTGAACATAAATACAAATTTTGTTAGTTACAAAAATCATACAAAATATAATACAAAATTTGAAACAAATGAGAGTGACTATTCAACACAGATGATCTCTGAAATATATTGGATGTCTTTATGTGTGTGCTTGAATATTTTCAACAGAGCTTTGAATTAATGATAGAATAGATAGCATATTTTAGATTAATCGAGATTCCAGAGAGATTGTTAAATCTTGATATGACCTTTTGCAGATGATTTTCAACGTTCAAATTCGAACGACTATAATTCAATCACACAGAAAACATAACAAAAATAACATCAGATGCCACGTGTCACTCTTCGTATTCCAAAAATGGTAAGCATCAATAAATTCACGTGACACTGACATTCAACGACCATAATGTTTTTGTTTGTATTCTCTAAACATTATTTGATATTTGATTTGCTGATAAAATGTCTTCATTAGTTAAGGAAAAAAATTTAATATAATACAAACTAGTGTACTTATTAAGTATAAGTTATCTGATAATTCAGTGAAATATTTGGTGATCCTTGAGAAGAGATAATATAACTTTTGATAATTGTACGATGTGTCTGTTGAAGTGCGGACTACTGAAAATGATTGTTTATCGAATTTTATTGCTTTCGAGATTTAAGTTGCCTTAGGGCACATCACCAAAACTTAAAAATACTTGTCACGTTTGATACGGAGCTCGGGGCCGTTAGGCTGCTGATACGGAAAATTTCCAAAACCTTGAAATTTTTGATTTTATGGTTGAACAAACGGGAAATTTGAAAATTGATGTGGATATCGTGTAGAAGAACCGAATTGAGAACATTGATAATTTTGTGGAATTTGTAAACTATAGGAATAAGAATTTTCTTCCCGCATGTTTGGAGAATTCACGAAATATCTAAAATATCTCATGTTATTTTCATATATTTCGGATTGTAAAAATAAATATTTAAAATAAAATTGAAATGATGAGTATAATAGAGATGACATTATGATTTATAATATAAAATAATATGTTTCGATGAGAAATAATTTACAAAACTTGATGAGTACTTAATAATTTTTTTTAAGTTTTTTAATTTATTTGACCATTTTAAATATGTATGATCGTTTAACATTCTGAAAATATTTAAGATTTTTTTTAAAAAAAATGACATTTTTAAATTAAAATAAATAAATATTCAAAATAAAAGAGGAAGACATCATGTGGGGACGGACCAATTGGGTGTTATAAAACACCCAAATAAATTAACCAATGTTAGAGCCCAACTCAGTAAAACTGTCCCTAGAGCCCAACTCATTTTGAGTAAGTTAAAAAAAAATAAAAAAAACAATAAATAATCATAATAATAATGAATGTATCGTTTTTTTTCCTTCCGCATCTTTCTAAAATTCCGTCTCAAAAATTCCACACAATTCTTGCAACATTGACCGACAGTATCTTTGCCGTCAGTGATCGTTTTCCAAAAGCAAGCATAGTTTTGGAAAGCTTTCGACAAGGGCTATCCAGTGACACCCATTTCGTAAGGTTTTTTGGCGACCTTGTTCGAACCCGTCGGAGATCGTTGCCTATTTTCGTAGGAAATCGAGAGGAAACCTTGGTTTAGGTTGTTCGAAACTTAAATTCGAAACTTAGAACATGATTCAAAACTCTCATAGGTATATTTTAGAATTTAGAGTTTCGAATTTTGGGTATTTTGATTCATTTGAATTCCAACAATTAATAAATGTTATATTATTGATTGTAGGTGCTATATCGTATTTAATTGGAGGTTTTAATAAAATTTCAGAATTTAATTGGGCATAATTTCGAAAATTCAGATTTATGTAATTGGGTTTTTAAATTTTAGAGTTCAATAATTAGATGTGTAGATGTTAAAGAATTGTCGTATGTTAATTTTAGAAATATTAAATCTTAAATTATTGATTTTTGAAATTGTAGGCCAAATTGGTTAATATTGGCAAAATAAGTAAAGGTCGACGTGAAATGAATTATTTGCCACATGATCGGATTCTTCGGGAAAAATCTTTAGTAAATTTCAGTGATAAATTAAGTATCAGTTGATGTACACATGAACTATTTTATTATGACGTATGTAATGACATGGAATGATGTTAAATATTTTGTAATGAGTTGTGGTGCGCATTATATGTTTAGTGAATAATGTGATTGCATTCACGATTTTTTTCAAGTTGATATGCTTAGGTTGATAAATATTCCCTATTTTTATCCTTTGAAAATAATAAAATAAAAATATGTTTATTTTGAAAGGAATATTTGGGATATTTGTCGACTACTCATATTAACTATTAATGCATAGCATTTGGAGCCTTGACTTCGTTGATTGCTGTCATTATCGATCTGTTGAGCTGTTGAGTCATCGATGGAGCGAGTGATAGGATTATATCACTCCTGACATCTTATCGATGGAGCGAGTGATATGATTACCACACTCTTGATGATTGCATGAGGATTGACCGGGTCGCTACCGGACCCTCGATGCTACGTGCATAGATGAGCGGCAGCTTAATGTTTCGTTGCTGCATTCCTAGCATGGGTGGCCACCGTTCCTGTTGCTGATGCGTTTCATTTGGAGTCCATTTTGTTATCCGTTATTTCGTTGTTACCGACATACATTGCATTGCATTTTATTTAATTTTATTTCATGTCAATTATATTTGTCATAATTTTACTGGTTCATCGTACTGGGGCCTGACCCCTCTTTTCTTTTTATGCTATGGTTGTTTTTGATGCCACAGCAGGTTATCGAGAAGTATTTGACACGTCTAGTGGAGCGTCAGGTAGTGATGCCCAGTAGTCGGGTTGTTGTTGAGAGTTCTCAAATATATAAATACATATATGTTTGTATTATTTTATCGAGTCATATATTTTCCAGGGGATGCCCTGTGAAGCTGTACTGTTACTTTTACGATGTTTTGGATTGATAGTTGTGTGATCGAGTCTTGACGGCTCTGCATGTGTTAGTCCTGACTAGTATGGCTATAGGTTGGTGAATTGATGTTATGACTTTATTTCGAGTATATAAATATTGTTTGTGTCGTTTGATAATTTTTGAAATGTCCTACTCACATGGAGATCATGCAGAAAGTTCTATTGGTCCAAAAAAAAAAAATTAATCGCTTTCGCAGTTGACGTTAAAGAAATCCTGTTTGTTTGGTCATTAAACGCTAATCAAGAGCACGACCCCCACAACCAATGTAGATGCTCCAGCAAAGTGAATTTAAATCAATCTTAAGACCAAAGTTCTAAAAAGTGTAATCTTCACGATCAAATTTTAATCTTAATAGAGATATTAAATTCTTATGTAATCATCTTACTCATTCATATCAAGTATTCAAGTGGATTATTAAATCTTTACTTTCCAATGCAAAATAATTTGAAATCCGTCTGTCATATTATTCTCCCAAACACAACAAATTTTTTTGGCTTTGAATTATTTTAAAACCGATCAAAACTTGATAGTTCGCTTAAAAGGGGCAGGGTGGTATGTCGAGAGTAACACCTGCTTCAATCTGACCCCAGCCAATAAGACGCCAGTGCTTGTCGATTCTACGACTGAGAGCAATTTTCTCTCCCTCGCTGGTGCACACAGGGGAAGTGAGCTCTAATTCACAAAGTTTTTCGTTCCTGACAGCAACAACACGAGCCCCTGTTGACATAGATCCTATGTTTAACATAAGGATCTCTCCCTTGGCCAGTTTCGAGACTTTATGTTGTCTCTCTGTATCTTTTGTCCGAACTCCCAGCAACCGACGCAGCAAAAAGAATTTAACCTGTACCACAGTAAATTATTATTAAACAACAGCACTTATACTCAAATGGTATTTCTGATCCCATTCTTTTGTATTCAAGAAGTTGGAAATGTTCGACGTGAAACCTACCTTTAGTTCAACGTACACTTCAGGGAGCGAGCCGACCTCTCCAAGAACCTGGCCGACCAACCTATCTGCACGTGTAAGTGACGGATCCATGGTTGTTCCAACCCCAATAAGGCCTCCAGGAACGGCAAATTGTAGTTCATTTTGCTCGGCGTATAAGGAGACTATTCTGGAGTATATAGGGGTGCACTTGATGTTACCATTTTTGTCCTTGACTACAACACCTGGACGGACCTCGATAAATTGATTTACTTTCAAACAACCCTGCAAGAGTGGTCCAAAAGTTCGTTCATATGGCCGTTTAAGTTGGCACAAATTTACTTTTCGAATACCAACAAAGATGAGATTGTTGATAAATTAATGCGGCCTGAAATGGAATCTATTTGTTCTACAAAATTTCAAGTATCTACCTTCAGAATACTTCCACCGGCAACACCACCCCGGATTTCATCAACTTGAAAACCAGGCTTGTTGACATCAAAGGACCGGATTACAATCATATTTGGTGGTGAAATGAAGTTCCTCTTTGGAATGGGGATTTTCTTCACAATGTTTTCACATACAACGTCAATATTATACTTTAGCTGCGCAGAAATTGGTATCACTGGTGCACCATCTGCAACAGTTCCCTGTTGAGACATATGGAGAACAACGTTAAATGTATGCATTAGCAAAATTTGAATCACATCAGACGTATCAATAAACCTGAATGAAATTCTGAATGGCTTCGTAGTGGTTCATGGTAACATTTTGCTGTAGTAGATCAACTTTATTTTGAAGTATTATGATGTGCTGAAGGCGCATAATTTCCACAGCAGCTAAATGCTCTGACGTCTGAGGTTGAGGACAACTCTCATTGGCAGCTATGAGAAGCAAAGCTCCATCCATAATTGCCGCACCATTAATCATTGTAGCCATGAGAATATCATGACCCTGAGGCATCAGAACATAACATTTTTTTGTGAATACACAGCTAAAAGATTTGGTTCTCAAATAAATAACTTATAAAAAAATTCAAAAGAATTTATCTAAAGTAATCTACGAAAAATATCTGTCATATTTTCAAATAATAGCCATAGAAAACCATACCGGGCAATCAACAAAAGAAACATGCCTAATTAATTTCATCTTGGTGTTCTCAAAACCAGGCACATCACACATTGGACTGTCTTCTTTTCCACTTCCATAAGCCCTGGCATGAAACAGTACACGTTAATAAAGCAAACGAGGAAATAATTCACATCAATACACCAAAATGACTTTGAAGGACTTACTTGTAGCACATGGGTCGAGGGCATCGATCATCTTCACACTTGTATATTTTTGCATTGGCATAACCAAGTTTGATGGTAATATTACGTTCCAATTCATTTTTAAAGCGAACAGTCTGCAGCTGGAAGGTATTCTAAATTGCAAGAACTTTGGATTTATACGAAGGACAATAGGAACCTAGCCCAGTACAGTCACAAACCATACTAAGTTCTACTAGCATAGCATAGACTTTCATACTTAGTAGGTGATGTCCTCTAACAAGTGCAATTCAACTGATAATTTTGAAATTCAGTAACGCATCAACCAGATAGATCCTCGCGGTAATTTAAACGTCGCTACAAGCATGTAAATTCAAGGAATGACTGTTATACCTGGACACCAGAGATAGATTTCACAACTGTTGACTTCCCGTGAGCCACATGACCAATCGTCCCTGAAGCAGTAAACTTGGGATCAGTAATTGAAAGATGTAAATATAATCATTCTGTGTGCATAAAGATGTTTAAAGTATAATACACAAGCTAACCTATGTTTATTGTAGCCTGTCGTGAAATAACCTCAGGCGAGAGTGGATGGAGCTTCGTCACATCTAGCTTACATAAGTCCTGCTCCATCAATCTGTTTTGAGACATTTTTGCAACCATTGATTGTTCACTCAATGCCAAAGTTTGTGCAGAGAGGGAACGACACCAAGAAAACTTCTCAATTGCCTGAAACAAAAAAGTGAACAATCCAGTAATGTCATAACTCAGCAATAAAATCACTAGTTGCGTGAAAGACAGTAAAACAGGCATGCATGGTGTAACACCTAGTCTGGTAGCAAAGATCTAAAAACTAAAATCAGTTCGCATGTATAATCTAGTAAAACTTTTAGATTATCTTATCAAACAAAGAAAACGGGATTTGCACATCCCAATCTCCTTAAATTCCCAAGTAGCAAACACACTGATATAATATTATAATCGAATTGTAAATTCTAACCCCTTCCCGGAAAAACACATAGGTTCAAGTTCCGGGAAAAAAATGGATATCTATCAATAAAACACTGCATATACACAAAATCGAATCCGCGTTACCTGGGGTCCAGTACAGGGAAAATCAGGCGGCGGTGCGGTGTGGGGAGGAAGTGACGGCGACGTCAGGAGGGGGGGGGGGGAAGAGACGTCGAGTTCAAGTTTTCTTTACGTGAATTGGTTAGTCGGCTGTTGCGGAGGAGCGAGGGACTACGTGAGATGGGAAGTTTGAGGTGTGTATATGGAAAGGTGTGAGAAATTTTAAACCGTGCGGAAGAATAAAAGATCTTTGATTTGATTCGGTAAAATTATATTTAAATGTATTCTTAATTGATATTTTCCTTATTATAATATTGAGATATTAAAATATAGAATTTTATATTCTAATAAGATTTTTTTTAATATTGAGACTTTTTTATTTGATAATACTGTGATATTATTGATATTTATGATAAGATCTCCAGATATTATTTATTGTTCAAAAGAACTTGTATTAACATAATCTTATCAATAATGAAATCATATTTAAAGAAAAGATTATTTCAAGGAATGAATTATATCTCAGAAACCAAGAATATTTTTTTTTCATGGTTTATTTCCTAATTAAATTCTTATTTTCTTATTTGTGTAGGATTTTATACAAGGAATAAACTCTAGGACAAATGAAATCTATAAATAAGATATCCTTATTGCATGCACGTGGTTAGTGGTTTTTAGATGGTGGTTTTGAGAGTCCAAGGAAGAGCAAAGAATTACATCAGTGAAGATTTTGCGTGATCGGCTTACGTTGTTTGTTGTGTTGCCGTACAATGTTGTTTGGTGCTATTTTTTTAGCATCAGATTTGATTTTGACGTAAAAAAAACATTAGATTCATCGATACGATACGCCAAATTTTCATATATATATATATATATATATATATTTATAATATATATATTCTTCCATGCATGTATTTAAATTGATTTTTTTATTATCTAATTTTTTTGACACGAATTTAAAAATTATATTAAAATTTAAACTTTAAGAATTTTTTTTCCATATTTATGATGCTTTAATATATTTAAGATAATAATTTCTATTTAGTTATCTGTATTTGTTTAGTATTTAATATCTTTACTATTTAATTATGTCTACATATCTAATAAATGTTTTAGTCATTTATGTGCTTAAAATAATTTACCCTTACTATTATCTCAAGATATTTAATAATTAAGGTAAAAAATAAATATTTACTCAAAAACTTCACGAATTCAGTTTCAACTATCTTTATTATCCTAACATAAAAGCAAAAATTATAATTAAATTCAAATTTACAAAAATAAATTTATATCCAAATAATTTCTATATTCCACACATGAATTATGTGGTCCTCCGTGCACTAATTTAAAATATTTATAGTTGATGATTATGTCAAGTTTTTCCATATATATCTGCATAATTATCTATCTTCTACGTCTAAATATACCAATTATCTTCTACGTATGAAATATACCTATTAATTGTCAGTTTACCTTAGTTTCCTTGTAATTATTGTACTTCACTAAATTTAATGGTCTTGAAATTGTAATCCATGGATCTAATTACATTTCTTAATTATTTTTCTTGTATATTAATTTGTCATTATTTTATGCATGTTTTATTGTCAGGATATATGCGGTGTGTTGTCTATAATGTTGAGACTGTTATCGTTTGAGATAATCTAGTTTTAGTAGAGCGCTTAACCTTCTTTTCTTAGAAGATCGGGTACCGAGAGCCACTCACTGATTCTACGGAACAAAGTGATACGATAACCCAAAAAATTACAGGTCCGAGATCTTATCAAGCATGAGAGCCACACACTAGTTGTGGGGACCCGTACGCTAATCATCTTCTTAATCGTCAATGAGATAAATGGATCAATTAATTAATCTGGGTCTAAATTTTTTTTTTTTAAAATTGCGGAACGTAATGTAATTCAATCTAATATACATATCAGTATAAAAGTACAAGTCTTGTACAACAAACATCAAACTCAAACTAAGGTTCAACAACTGAATGTCAAGTGCTGAATCCTATCTACAGCAACGTCAAAGTCCATAGTCTCCACTCTAATCACGATCTTTCATCATCTCCTCGACCCTGATCATGTTCCACCTGTTGCCATGCACACATACAAACACGACAACAGCCGGATAACTTCGGTGAGAATAAAATCCCAGTATAAGCAATGTATACATGCGATGCATAAAATCATATACAAAAGCATAAACCATGTATTAAGAACATGAATCGTAATTTATGACACATTAGTGAATATAGATAAAACTCTCTAACTCGTCATCTCCGACTCGACTCATCTCTAATCTAGGGATCCCGGTTCCTGGACATTAACACATATATCGAATCTCAGCGATAGGAGTCGATCCGCCCCTAAGCAATATCGATATAAGTCAATAATCCAGTGTCTTGGCATATCCGTCAAAGCTATCCCATGACAATGTGCAATGGGCCAATGACCACTCTATCACCGTCTGGCCCTTCTGTCAATGACTCTCGCTCAATAGCTATCGGCTATTCTCTACTTTCTATAAATCAATAGATTAATCATATCATTGTCAAACAATTGCAATAAAATAAAGTACGTGGTTTTAGGGAAACTAGAGTCCAATCTGACTCAAGTTAATCTCCCGGTTAACATCGACTTATACCTTTCTTTTCGTAGTCTCGGTCTGAAAAAGTGGAAGTTCTGAATTCAAAGCTGTCAATATAATCTGGAATGACATATTGAGAAGAACAATATCAACATTCCACTTAATTCAATACTCAGTCTGATCAATATCAATCAACTAGTGTTTCGACGGCATAACAGCACAATCTCGATAACCCCGTCAATCTCAACATCACAATTATAATACCACAACTCATAATCGACATCAATACAACTCATAATCTTAACCATAACATATCATAATCTCAAATCTGTACAATCTAATTCATATAATCTGAAAATTCATAACAATTCCATCTACTGTCTGTTCTTCGATCTGATTTCGGGTCTGCGATTACCAGTATCACCAGAACATATAATAATAATCAAATCACAATTCTTCCAAAATAATAATTTCAAATCATATCAGAAATCAATAAAACTTACGTCATGTAGTAGCTGTCGACGAGAGAATCACAGAACTGTGCTCGAATCAAAATTCGGATTACCGGTGCATGCAAAATCAAATATTTAAACTTGGAGAAATTGCTGTAAATCTTTCGATTTTCTTCCCTGCAAAGTCTTGGGGAAATGATAACTTTATATATCAAATGCATGACAAGTGTCCCACTCAAGTTCCAATATTATCACTTTAGCCCCTGAATTCTTCACTATTTCCAATTCAGCCATCAATAACTCTTTTTAATTCCATTTCAATCCTAATTAATTACAAAAACCATGGAATCTAATTCAACATTCCAAAATTCATAAATTAAATAATCTCGGATTAAAATGATAAAATCTCGAACCTTACAATTCTTCCCCTCTGAGACATGATTTCGTCCTCGAAATCGTAGGCAGTCAAATCATATCAGATAATAAGATATAACAGAAGCTAAAATAAAAGACTCGCATCAGTGAAATAACTCTGGGAATTCCTGTCTCATATCTGATTCAGTCTCCTAAGTAGCTTCGTCAATGCCATGACGAGTCCATTGGACTTTCACAAGAGGAATAATCTTCGTTCTGAGTTGTTTTTCTTTACGATCAATAATCTGGATTGGTTTCTCGATGTAACTCATAGATTCATCAAGTTCTGCCTCGTCTGGCTGAATAATGTGAGAATCATCAGGGAGATACTTCCGCAGTATAGATACATGAAAGACATCATGTAATGCCCGAGATTTTATACCGTGTTAAATTATGATTATTGAATTTTAATCGAGATAATTATGAAAGTGCTAACCAAGACACGAAATGAGATCGCGTGTGAAAATTGATGTGCGAGGACAGTAGCATCGACGCACATGCGCGACTGGAGGCGCGCACATGCGCCAAACGGGCAGAAGACCTCGCGCATATGCGCGGAAGATGTCGTGCATATGCGCGAAGCCTATGCAAGTAACTCCAGAGAGTCTCGCGCATATGCGCGGAGATGAGTCGCGCATATGCGCGAGGCGATGTGCAGGATATATGCGGAGACAGTAGGTCTCGCGCATATGCGCGAGATCAGTGCGCGCATATGCGCGAGATCAGTGCGCGCATATGCGCGAGTAGTCCTGTAGCCAAAGTTTTGAGACAGAACCTTTGGCGCATATGCGCGGAGTTGAGGCGCGCATATGCGCCAGCAGTTGTGAAGCAGCGCATCGAGACCAGTAGGTCTCGCGCATATGCGCCGGTTGGGGTCGCGCATATGCGCGAGACATGCAGATTGAGGAGTCGCCACGTTTCTTGATTCATGCATGTGTATACATATATATATATGTAAATGGACGAAATATTTACATTCAGTTATCCGAGGAAGCTTCGGGGAAAAGGCTTCGTCCGTGATTTTCGAAATTGATTTACGAGCGAACCGCCCGTCTGATTTTGAATCCGACTTCAGTATTAAGTTCCTATCAACGCAGGCTACAACTGGACGTAAGTTTTGTTACGTTTTGACATGTTCTAAAATTATGATGTTGTTGGAATTGAATGGAATTCATATATGATGTTCTTGACATGTTAGACATCATAGAATCGAAGTCAGATTACGAAACGGACTGATTATGTAATTGTTATGAATTTTGGAGTCGATTTGATTGAGAATCGATATCAGATTTGTATTGTTATTGGAATTATGAGTGGCACCGATATTGATTATGAGTTCTGGTATCATATTTGTGGTGTTGGAATTGACGGGGTTATCGAGACTGTATTATTATGCCGTCGAAACATCCGTAAATTGATATCGATCAGATTTGGTATTGGTTGAGATTGTATTGTGATACCATATGTCGATTGGCATTGATCAGATTATGTTTTAATTTGAGTATTAATCAGAACAGGTTTTGAACTGAGTTATATACTGATATTGTATCTATTCGATTGTCATTATCAGATTGGGTATGAACAGAGTTGATTTCAATACTCCGTCTTCGTCGGACCGAGAAGACAAAGGTATAAATTAATGTTGAGTTGGGATTGCACAACTCGAGTGAGGTTTGGCTCGAGTTTCCCTAAATCACATACTTTACCTTATTGTATTGATTTGATTGATATACTTGTTCTCTTGATTGATAGACAGCAGGTATTAGACGAGTAATCTTGTGACAAAAGTGCCTGATAGTGGTGGGATCGCCACGGGCACATTGCACGATGTCACAAGATAGTGTATTGGCGATTGTGCCAAAGTCTGTCACCGGATGTTTGGCTATCGATGTGGATAGAATCATAACTTCTTCTATTACTGGTGATCGATATTATATCGATGTGGATAGAATCATAACTTCTTCTATTACTGGTGATCGATACTATACCGATGTGGATAGAATACGAGCTTATTCTATTACTGGTAATCGATATCATATCGATGTGGATAGAATTGGTATTTCTTCTATTACTTGTGATCGATACCCTATCGACGTGGATAGAACTGGAGTCTTTTCTATTACTGTTGGTCGATATGGGAATGCTAACTTCTGGAAACCGGGATCCCTAGACTAGGATTGAGTCTAGTCTAAAATGTGGAGTCATGAGTCTAATTGACAGTTATATTGATTCATGTTGATTATGTTCCTGAATATGGTACATATTGATTTATGTTCCTGATGATGGTACATGTTTAGAATAGGATTTATTCTTGATATGGATTTATATTCTGATTTGAATACATGTTAGACATATCTGTTATATGCTTTTATATTGTTTTTATGATTGCATGTATACATGATTTATACTGAGAATATAATTCTCACCGGAGTTATCCGGCTGTTGTCTTGTTTGTATGTGTGCATGACAACAGGTGGGATAGGATCAGGGTCAAGAAGAGAACGAGGCTGGACTAGATAGCGTGGAGATCCGGGCTTCGAAGCAACTTAGGATTCAACATTGAGATATAGTTGAACCTAGTTGAATTCTTGTAGATAATACAAGATTTGTATATTTATGTTTAATATGTAATTTGAATTGAATTACATTACGTTTCCGCTTTGTATTTAAAAAAAAAATTTAGACCCTGTTTATTATAATTGTTTGAATTATTCCTAAAGATGATTAAGGAATGAATTAGCGTCCGAATCCCCACAACAGGTGGTATCAGAGCATTAGGTTCCAGAACAGTAGGTTTTAGAACTGTAGGTTCTTGAGATTGAGATAGAAGAGAATGAGCGGGGTAGATTGAGTTTTCTTTTCTGCATATGATTGCTAGCATGTGATCTACTTATAATGTTGACTTGCATTGTGTATGCTAGCATGCTATTATGTTTACTGCTTTTAAATACATGTTACCTGAATAGCTGAGTTGATTTGGTAATGTATTTGATTTGAAAATGAATCAGAACCAATTCTTGATCAGAAGGTAAGCTGATCAGGAAGGGACTGAGATTGATTTATCTCATGTGGTACTAACCCTTGTGGTAATCAGATATCCCTCCCAGAAGAATTAGAGAATTGGGTAGTACTTCGATTGATCAGATGGATGAGACAGAAACTTTGATGGAAATACAGATGAAGAGGTTTCAATCGTTTCAACCGCCGATTCTGAAGGGTAATGAGACACCAGTGGAGTGTGAGAATTGGTTAGATGATATAGAGATACTGTTTGATTCACTTGATTATCCAATCGAACAGAGAATTAAACTGGTGCCCAATCAGTTACACGAGGCCGCCAAGAGTTGGTGGATTACAAGTAAAAGAATGTTAGAACAGAGAGGTACAGTGATTTCGTGGGAAATATTCAGAACTGAATTTTATCGAAGATTTTTCCCAGTTTCGTACCGAGAGGACAAGAGAGCAGAGTTTGAGAATTTGAGACAAGGCCAACTGAATATTGAAGAATATGTTGCTAAATTCTCTACTCTACTGCATTTTGTTCCTCAGATAGCTGGGAATGATGAAGCTGTAACGGAGCAGTTCATCAAAGGATTGAATTCAGAGATAGTTGCATTGATAAATATGCAGCGACCTTACCATTTTGCTGATACTTTGAATAAAGCAAAAAGAGCTGAGGCGAGTCTGATTAGACAACAAGAAAGGTTGTGTGCAATGCAACCCCAGACACAACAATTTTCTCTCCGATTGGATAGTGGCAGTACGAGTGGGAAGCAAGATTTGCTGAAAGCTCGAAAGAAACAGTTCAAGAAGTTAGGGAGCGGTTCATCTAGCTCCACTGGTTCTAGCCCGAGTTATACTAGAGTTTATTGCAGGATTTGCGGAGGAAGGCATCCCACAGAACAATGCCGAGGTGTACTTGGTAGTTGTCATGTTTGTCGACAACCAGGACACTTTGGTAAAGTCTGTCCACAGAAAGGTTCCCGAAGATTTCAGGGAGCAGAATCATCTGGTAGTAGTGATCGAGGAACAGACCCAGGACACACGTGATGATATAGTAGCAGGTAATAATCTTTTATGATTATATTGCATATGTATTGATATATACTAATGCATTCCCTACGATTATCTTTGACTGAATTGTATTGATATATGTTGTACCTGTTGGGTCTGTATTACTGTAGTATGGATATTTGTCCCTTTGGGGAGAGGAATTGATATCAGTGAATTCTGTGATATATTGTGTACTGCAGTAAAAAGAGAATGAGATTGAATTAGATTGTATAGTACTTGTGTTATCTGATTCTGATTACATTATTGATATTAATATACTAACAAGTACAGAACTATTATAGATTCTTGCCAGGAGATGGTAAGAGTCGGACCTGAGATGGCCGATGAACGAATGATATACGGTAAGGATTCTCGATTTTGAATTCCTTGATATCCGTATTATGTATGATTCGATGATTATCGAAAAGAATGGAGTAATTCCTTATTTATTCAGTTGATTACTGAAGTTGAGCCTATCTGGGAATGATTTGTCAGTAGCAGGAGAGTTGCTATAGTCGTTCCAGATGAAATTCGGGTTTGTCTTATATCAGGGAGAGTGACTTCAGCCTTGATTTGATATCAGGTATGGATTTCATTTTAGACTTCTGTACAGAATGATATTGATTGAATTGAAAGAATTGAAATGTCAGTGAGAAGATTTACTGCCTGAGAGTTAGAGTTACATCTGATTATGTGTTTTTATGAGAAATACTTCAGTTCTGTGTATGGTGTTGGTAACTAGATTCTGGAGTTTGACAAAACATGAATAAATCGATTAACAAAATATGAATCAACTGATACGCGCAAGCAAATTCGGCAACTGAACTTATCAACTGAAATCAGCTGATAAAATGATACAGAGTAAACTGATCAGTTGGAACTGATCAGTTAAAACATTCAGCTGAATGCCTTAAAGTCTCTCAACTGAAGATGTCTCGGGAAAGAACAAAGAAGACATAACAGATTACAAGAGCACCGCACAACAACCAAGACTACTTAAAACAACGCATTCCGGACAAAGCAATTAAGACGCCGAATTACAATGAATGAAGCAAACAATATAGAAGGAATAATCAAGTGGAAACCAACGGATACAAAGATTCAAATTTATCTCAAGATTACCGTTGGAAAAGAAGAGTAAATATGGCAGAAGAAAAAGAAGAAAATAGACACATCATTCAAAACTTGCCATTACTCTGTCAAAATCTCAGCTCACTCTTATTTGATTTATTCGTAGCAATCAAGGCTACAAGTTGAGCAAACTAGCACTCTGTAATATTTGTTAATTCAATAGTGCTAAGATCAGTTACGCACAGAGATCATTTTGTAATACTAAGAGTTTCAGTTTAGGCAGTGGGTAAGTCCTAACTGAAGTGGGTCTGTACAAGTGTTGTATTGGATCAAAGTCTTTTAGTGGAAATCCTATCCTTGTGATAGAAGGGGTGACGTAGGAGTAATTAAATTCTCCGAACATCCAGAAACAATCCTTGTGTATTTTATTTCAGTTCTGTATTCTATCTGTCAGTCAGTTACCTTCCGCAACTACCTCAGTTTAACTGATTGATATTGACCAACAAGATTCCGAGAATCAGTTTGTCACCAAACTGAACTCAAAAATTCGAAAAGACCAATATTAATTAAGAGTGTTTATTCAACCCTCCTTCTAAACACTCTTGACACGTCAATCGATCCTATCATATGGGTTGATATATCCTGTGTTCCGAAGTGTCCTGAGGATCTTATGCTCATGTTATCTACGATATTTTGATATATTCGCAGCGTATGATTGATTGAATCGAACAGTTGAAATTTGTATTGAATATTCTGGGAACTGAGATTGTTGAATACAGAATTGTTCGGCTATGAATCTTGATTGCAACAGATTGTATTCAAAGTCTGTGATATCTGAAGATAGTATACTAATTGATTGTAGCACAGTTAAGATAATGATCCGATTGTTCAGAACTTGATTTCGATAGTCAGAACAGTGTGTCAATCAGAATATCAGGTAAGTAATGCTTTATTTTATATAAGTAGCTGATTGGTTTGTGCCAGATATTTCGAATTTGAAATGACAGGTATTGTCAGAGGCACACAGTAGTAGAGTCAGTATTATTCTGGTAACAGGAGATGTGTGATAATTCGAACGGACAGTTTTGAGGTAAACAAACGAAATCAGTTATGTCAAAATTTGTATTGAAATGTCTAAATCGCTGACAGATGAAGACAGGAAGATAGAAACCAGGAGATTGGTTATACAGATTATCGATTCCTGAATAGAAATAGGAGTACATTTCTATGGATCTGGTGATAAACTTACCGAAATCGTGCCAAGAATGTACCAGGATGTGGTTATGATTGAACGATTGTTCAAATCGGCATATATATATTGTACAGGATGACGTACAGATATGACAAGACGACTGAGAGGTATGTCAGAAAAGGGGTCAACTAGTATTGAATGCCAGAGTTAATTATATCATACCGTGATTCTTGGTTGATTTAATACTGTTGGCAGAATGTATAGCATGATTTTTTATCTATGGTTTATAGATTGACGGATAGTCGGAGCGAACTATCTAGATACTGGAGGATATCCAGGAACTGTAATTGCTGGATTTTAGCACTAGTGACCTGATGTCTTGTCACTTTATGAAATATTGTACAATAATAGCTATTAGATGAGTATCGAGATAGCTCTAGTCGAGGTATTGTACAGTGAGTACTGCGGATTTCCTCTGAATGAGAATGATATTACGGTGATATCTGAGATTGAATTTGAGAAAAAGTAGAAATCTTAAAAATAAAATGAAACTGATTTAGAAGCAAATGAAGATAGCTCGGAAATTGATATGAAATATGCCGACGTCGGATGGTGACGATTGGTATTTGAAGCCGAAGACTGAGTAAATACTTGAATGGGATAAACAGATTTGATAACAGCTGATGATATGGATTTGGTATGAGTTGTTGATTGGTATATACGGATGTTGTATAGCCAGTATTTGATAGAATGAATTTGCTGAAGTAACCTCTATTATACATTCCTTCCTTATCTGATTTGATTGTCTGTGATTTCGAGGACGAAATCATATCTTAGAGGGGGAGAAATATAATGCCCGAGATTTTATACCGTGTTAAATTACGATTATTGAATTTTAATTGAGATAATTATGAAAGGGCTAACCAAGACACGAAATGAGATCGCGTGTGAAAATTGATGTGCGAGGACAGTAGCGTCGGCGCACATGCGCGACCGGAGGCGCGCACATGCGCCAAACAGGCAGAAGACCTCGTGCATATGCGCGGAAGATGTCGCGCATATGCGCGAAGCCTATGCAAGTAAATCCAGAGAGTCTCGCGCATATGCGCAGAGATGAGTCGCGCATATGCGCGAGGCGATGTGCAGGATATATGCGGAGACAGTAGGTCTCGCGCATATGCGCGAGGTCAGTGCGCGCATATGCGCGAGTAGTCTTGTAGCCAAAGTTTTGAGACAGAACCTTTGGCGCATATGCGCGGAGTTGAGGCGCGCATATGCGCCAGCAGTTGTGAAGCAGCGCATCGAGACCAGTAGGTCTCGCGCATATGCGCCGGTTGGGGTCGCGCATATGCGCGAGACATGCAGATTGAGGAGTCGCCACGTTTCTTGATTCATGCATGTGTATACATATATATATATATGTAAATGGACGAAATATTTACATTCAGTTATCCGAGGAAGCTTCGGGGAAAAGGCTTCGTCCGTGATTTTCGAAATTGATTTACGAGCGAACCGCCCGTCTGATTTTGAATCCGACTTCAGTATTAAGTTCCTATCAACGCAGGCTACAACTGGACGTAAGTTTTGTTACGTTTTGACATGTTCTAAAATTATGATGTTGTTGGAATTGAATGGAATTCATATATGATGTTCTTGACATGTTAGACATCATAGAATCGAAGTCAGATTACGAAACGGACTGATTATGTAATTGTTATGAATTTTGGAGTCGATTTGATTGAGAATCGATATCAGATTTGTATTGTTATTGGAATTATGAGTGGCACCGATATTGATTATGAGTTCTGGTATCATATTTGTGGTGTTGGAATTGACGGGGTTATCGAGACTGTATTATTATGCCGTCGAAACATCCGTAAATTGATATCGATCAGATTTGGTATTGGTTGAGATTGTATTGTGATACCATATGTCGATTGGCATTGATCAGATTATGTTTTAATTTGAGTATTAATCAGAACAGGTTTTGAACTGAGTTATATACTGATATTGTATCTATTCGATTGTCATTATCAGATTGGGTATGAACAGAGTTGATTTCAATACTCCGTCTTCGTCGGACCGAGAAGACAAAGGTATAAATTAATGTTGAGTTGAGATTGCACAACTCGAGTGAGGTTTGGCTCGAGTTTCCCTAAATCACATACTTTACCTTATTGTATTGATTTGATTGATATACTTGTTCTCTTGATTGATAGACAGCAGGTATTAGACGAGTAATCTTGTGACAAAAGTGCCTGATAGTGGTGGGATCGCCACGGGCACATTGCACGATGTCACAAGATAGTGTATTGGCGATTGTGCCAAAGTCTGTCACCGGATGTTTGGCTATCGATGTGGATAGAATCATAACTTCTTCTATTACTGGTGATCGATATTATATCGATGTGGATAGAATCATAACTTCTTCTATTACTGGTGATCGATACTATACCGATGTGGATAGAATACGAGCTTATTCTATTACTGGTAATCGATATCATATCGATGTGGATAGAATTGGTATTTCTTCTATTACTTGTGATCGATACCCTATCGACGTGGATAGAACTGGAGTCTTTTCTATTACTGTTGGTCGATATGGGAATGCTAACTTCTGGAAACCGGGATCCCTAGACTAGGATTGAGTCTAGTCTAAAATGTGGAGTCATGAGTCTAATTGACAGTTATATTGATTCATGTTGATTATGTTCCTGAATATGGTACATATTGATTTATGTTCCTGATGATGGTACATGTTTAGAATAGGATTTATTCTTGATATGGATTTATATTCTGATTTGAATACATGTTAGACATATCTGTTATATGCTTTTATATTGTTTTTATGATTGCATGTATACATGATTTATACTGAGAATATAATTCTCACCGGAGTTATCCGGCTGTTGTCTTGTTTGTATGTGTGCATGACAACAGGTGGGATAGGATCAGGGTCAAGAAGAGAACGAGGCTGGACTAGATAGCGTGGAGATCCGGGCTTCGAAGCAACTTAGGATTCAGCATTGAGATATAGTTGAACCTAGTTGAATTCTTGTAGATAATACAAGATTTGTATATTTATGTTTAATATGTAATTTGAATTGAATTACATTACGTTTCCGCTTTGTATTTTAAAAAAAAAAATTTAGACCCTGTTTATTATAATTGTTTGAATTATTCCTAAAGACGATTAAGGAATGAATTAGCGTCCGGGTCCCCACACATCATTTATTCCAGATAGAGAAAGCGGTAATGCGAGTCGATAGGCACGATCTCCTATCTTCTCGAGAATCTCGTACGGCCCAATATATCGTGGAGACAGCTTCCCTTTCTTGCCAATTCTGACAACTCCTCTGAAAGGTGAAATCTTTAAAAATACTCGGTCTCCTGCCTCAAATACCAACGGTCTACGTCGAATATTGACATATTTGGCTTGTCTGTATTGAGCTGTCTTCATTCTCTTCTGAATCAGCTTCACTTTTTCTGTCATATCTCTAATCATATCAGGTCCAAACTCAGGTACCTCAGAGATATCATCCCAATACAGAGGGGATCTGAACTTCTTACCGTACAATGCTTCAAACGGAGCCATCTCAATACTCGTCTGATAGCTGTTATTGTACGAAAACTCACAAAGTGGCAATGCATCTTGTCAACTAGTGCTAAAATCAAGCACTACGGCCTCTCAGCATATCTTCCAGTATCAGGATAGTCCGCTCTGACTGTCCGTCGGTCTGTGGATCATATGCGATACTCAGATGTAACTTCGTACCTAGAGCCTGCTGCAAACTTTGCCAGAAGTGCGAAGTAAACCGAGGTTCACGGTCTGAAACAATCGACTTCGGCACTCCGTACAATCTGACCACCTCTCTGACATAAATTTCTGCCATCTGGTCATGTCTGTACGTCATCTTGTACGGAATAAAACATGCAGATTTGGTCAATTTGTCAATCACTACCCAAATTGCATCACAACCTCTGGAAGAACGCGGTAACTGCGTCACAAAATCCATGGAAATGTGATCCCATTTCCATTCAGGAATAGATAAACTGTGCAGTAGACCTCCTGGTTTCTTCCTCTCGGCTTTCACCTCTTGGCAATTCAGACATTTGGATACAAATGTAGCAATATCAGCTTTCATCTGTTCCCACCAGTATTGTGTCTTCAAATCATTGTACATTTTCCTGCCACCAGGATGAATGCTAAAACGACTGTTGTGCGCTTCTGTCAGTATCCGCTGTCTCAAATCTGAAATATTTGGCACAACAATACGGTTATTTACATACAAAACACTGTCATGAACCTGATATTCCGATTGATGTCCAGCTCTGACCATCAACATCGAGTTCTGAACATTCTGATCCACTTTCTGTGCTTATTTGATTCTAACAATCAGTTCTGGCTCAGCTTGAATAGCATACAATCTCAAAGATTGACAATCTATCTCAAATATTATTCCAGAAAGACAACAATCTTCAATCAAATTTGAAACACCAATAGTGGATAAGGATAAAGAACATACCTTTCGACTCAGTGCATCAGCTGCTGCATTCGACTTTCCGGGATAATATTTGATTTCACAATCAAAGTCTTTCAATAAATCAAGTCATCTTCTTTGTCTCATATTCAATTCAGACTGTGAAAACAGATATTTCAAACTCTTATAATCAGAATATATTTCAAACTTCTCACCGTATAGATAGTGTCGCCATATATTCAATGCAAACACGATAGCAGCCAATTCAAGATCATGAATCGGGTATCGAGTCTCATGTGGCTTCAACTGTCTCGAAGCATATGCAATAACATGCCCTCGCTGCATCAAAACACAACCCAATCCTCTGTGAGAAGCATCACAATAAACAACGAAATCACCAGTACCTGAAGGAATAGTTAACACCGGAGCACTGGTCAATCTCTTTTTCAACTCTAAAAAGCTGGACTCACACTCCTCTGACCAAACAAACAGAGCATTCTTCTGAGTCAACTGCGTAATAGGTTTAGCAATACTAGAGAAATCTTTAATAAATCGTCGATAATATCCTGCTAAACCCATAAAGCTGCGTATCTCTGGCACAGATGTCGGTCTCGGCCAACTGATCACGGCCTCGACTTTGCCAGGATCCACAGAAATCTCATCTCTAGATATGATGTGACCCAGAAATACAACATGTCTCAACCAAAACTCACATTTGGACAATTTGGCATATAATTTCTCAGCCCTCAATGTTCTCAAAACAATTCTCAAATGTTCAGCATGGTCAATCATATTCTTCGAATATATCAGAATATCATCAATGAAAATAATCACAAACTCATCAAGATATTTCTGAAACACACGGTTCATCAATCCCATAAATACAGCTGGAGCATTTGTAAGACCAAATGGCATGACAATAAACTCATAGTGTCCATACCTGGTTCTGAAAGCTGTCTTCGAGATATCAGAGTCTCTGACTCTCAGCTGATGATATCCAGATCTCAGATCGATCTTGGAATATACAGAAGAACCCTGCAACTGATCAAACAAATCATCAATGCGAGGCAAGGGATATTTGTTCTTTACCGTAGCCTTGTTCAGTTGCCAGTAGTCAATGCAAAGTCTCATTGAACCGTCTTTCTTTTTCACAAACAGTACTGGAGCACCCCAAGGAGAAACACTCGATCTGATGTAACCCTTGGCTAGTAAGTCTTCCAACTGATCTTTCAACTCTTTCAATTCTATCGGTGCCATTCTGTATGGAGCTCTAGAAATCGGAACGGTACCTGGTACCAATTCGATGCTGAAGTCTATCTCTCTGACTGGAGGCAAGCCCGGAATCTCATCTGGGAAGACATCAGCAAACTCACATACCACTGGCAAATCTGCCAATGCTGGGCTCGATTTCAGTACGTCTACTGAATACACAAAGAATCCCTCTGCTCCTTTCTGTAACAATTAAGTCATAGATAACGCAGATATCAAAGGAATTCTAGCTCTAGAACCCTTACCGTAGAATTTCCACTCATCAGCCATGTCAGGTTTGAATCTCACAATCTTATGGAAACAATCAATGGTAGCTCTGTACTTGGTTAGCATATCAATACCGATAATGCAATCAAAATCAGACAACCCAAGTACGATACAATCTAACTCAATCTCATGCTCATCATACCGCATTATACAAGATCTAAATGATGTCACTGATATAAGACCTCTCCCTAAAGGCGAAGAGACAGATACTACAGCAGATAATGACTCAACTGGCAAGGAATGCATCAACGCAAATCGCTCAGATATGAATGTATGAGATGCACCAGTATCTATCAATACATAAGCAGGATAACCACAAAGAGAACAGTTACCTGCAACAACATCATCAGGTGCGTCCTGGGCATGTTCTTCAGTCAAAGAAAAAACTCTGGCCTGCTGTCTAGGAGGCTGGCTAACAGTCTGGCTTCCTCCAGGCCTCGGCTGTGACTGGGTAGATGGTGCTGGCTAGAAAGAGTGAACAGCAGATGGTCGTCTACCAGTCTGAGCTACTGATCCAGATGATTCTGCACCCTAGGATCTCTGAGAATCTCTCTGTGGACAGACTCTGGCAAAATGTCCTGGCTGTTTACAAATATTGCAAACACCAAACACTCATCGGCATTGCTCTGTGGGATGTCTCCCTCCACAAGTCCTGCAATAAACTCCTGAATAACTCTGGCTCTGGGCAGTCTGTCGTGAGCCGCTAGAACTGAATGAACTGCTTCCAGATCTCTTAAACTATTTCCCTCTGGCTTTCAGCTGATCTCTCTTTCCACTGCTGCTACTGCCACTCTCAAATCTGGGAGGGGGTTGCTGGAACTGTGTTGAGGATGGTTGCTGTGGTCTCGGTGCTGATGTACCATACGAAGCTCCTTTCTATCTAATCAGACCGGCTTCGGCTTCCTTTGCTCTGTTCAAAGCATCAGCAAAGTTATTCGGTCGCCCGGTGTTCACCAATGTAAAGATCTCAGGATTCAGGCCATTAATGAACTGATCAGCAACAACTTCCTCATTCTCAGCCACCTGTGGAGCAAATTGCAACAAGGTAGAGAACTTGGCCACATATTCCTCTATGTTCAGCTGACCCTGTCTCAGATTAGCAAACTCTGCACCCTTGTATTTCCTGTACGATACTGGGAAAATCTTTGATAGAATTCAGCTTTAAAGACTTTCCAAGTAATAGTCGTACCTCGATGCTCCAATGATCTCTTTGTCGTAAACCACCAATTCTTTGCAACATCATGCAACTAGTGCCCTATCAGTTTAATTCTCCGCTCATCTGTATAATCCAGGGAATCGAACAACATCTCAATGTCATCAAGCCAACTCTCACAATCAACTAAAGTCTCAGTACCCTTCAGGGTTGGCGGTTTGAATGACTGGAAGCGTTTCGGTAGTGTTTCCATCGTTGTAGCGGTAACATCCATCTGATTACCTGAGGTACTACCCTGTTCTGGGGCTCTTCGAGGATGCATATCTGATTATCAAAACGATTAGTAATCCAAATAACAGTTCTATCTCAATCCTCCTCTGATCATCTTACCTCTGATCAAGAATCGGTTCTGAGTCATTCATAATAATACACTTTACCAATCAAATCAGATAATCAGGTAAACATGTATTTTAAGGCAGTAAACATAAGGCCATGCTAGCATGTAAAAGCAGGAAAGAAAACTCAATATACCCCGCTCACTCTATTCTATCTCAATCTAAAGGATATATCGCTCTGATACCACCTGTTGTGGGGACTCGGACGCTAATCATCTTCTTAATAGTCATTAAGATAAATGGATCAATTAATTAATCTGGTTCTAATTTTTTTTTTAATTGCGGAACGTAATGCAATTCAATCTAATATACATATCAGTATAAAAGTACAAGTCTTGTACAACAAACATCAAACTAAGGTTCAACAACTAAATGTCAAGTGCTGAATCCTATCTACAGCAACATCAAAGTCCGTAGTCTCCACTCTAATCACGATCTCTCATCATCTCCTCGACCCTGATCCTGTTCCACCTGTTTTCATGCACACATACAAACACGACAACAGCCGGATAACTCCGGTGAGAATAAAATCCAGTATAAGCAATGTATACATGCGATGCATAAAATCATATACAAAAGCATAAACCATGTATTAAGAACATGAATTATAATTTATGACACATTAGTAAATATAGATAAAACTCTCTAACTCGTCATCTCCGACTCGACTCATCTCTAATCTAGGGATCCCGGTTCCTGGACATTAACACATATATCGTATCTCAGCGATAGGAGTCGATCCGCCCCTAAGCAATATCGATATAATTCAATAATCCAGTGTCTTGGCATATCCGTCACAGACTTGGCATATCCGCCAAAGCTATCCTATGACAATGTGCAATGGGCCAATGACCACTCTATTACTGTCTGGCCCTTCTGTCAATAACTCTCGCTCAATAGCTATCGGCTATTCTCTACTTTCTATAAATCAATAGATTAATCATATCAATGTCAAACAATTGCAATAAAATAAAGTATGTGGTTTTAGGGAAACTAGAGTCCAACCTGACTCAAGTTAATCTCCCGGTTAACATCGACTTATACATTTCTTTTCGTAGTCTCGGTCTGAAAAAGTGGAAGTTCTGAATTCAAAGCTGTCAATATAATCTGGAATGACATATTGAGAAGAACAATATCAACATTCCACTTAATTCAATACTCAGTCTGATCAATATCAATCTACTGGTGTTTCGACGGCATAACATCACAATCTCGATAACCCCGTCAATCTCAACATCACAATTATAATACCACAACTCATAATCGACATCAATACAACTCATAATCTTAACCATAACAGATCATAATCTCAAATCTGTACAATCTAATTCATATAATCTGAAAATTCATAACAATTCCATCTACTGTCTGTTCTTCGATCTGATTTCGAGTCTACGATTATCAGTATCACCAGAACACATAATAATAATCAAATCATAATTCCTCCAAAATCATAATTTCAAATCATATCAGAAATCAATAAAACTTACGTCCTGTAGTAGCTGTCGACGAGAGAATCACAGAACTGTGCTCGGATCAAAATTCGGATTATCGGTGCATGCAAAATCAAATATTTAAACTTGGAGAAACTGGGAGGAATTGCTGTAAATCTTTCGGTTTTCTTCCCTGCAAAGTCTTGGGGAAATGATAACTTTATATATCAAATGCATGACAAGTGTCCCACCCAAGTTCCAATATTATCACTTTAGCCCCTGAATTCTTCACTATTTGCAATTCAGCCCTCAATAACTCTTTTTAATTCCATTTTAATCCTAATTAATTACAAAAACCATGGAATCTAATTCAACATTCTAAAATTCATAAATTAAATAATCTCGGATTAAAATGATAAAATATCGGGCCTTACACTAGTTCTACAAAGCAGAGTGCTACACACTTAGACATTTCTAGACTGAGCATGCATTTCTAGTATTTTATCCTTGTTATCTTATATTTATTCATGCATTGTATAATATGTTTGTATATATACTCGAATTTTTATGCATTGGGTGATCAGGTCGTTCACGTCCTTATTTTTATATTGAACACTTCATTCCCACGGGGCATGTCTTAGATTGGACGAGCTAAAAGATCATATTCGAAACTAGACGACACCGAGCTTTTGCCACGAGAATGTTATCCATATTTATTCCGGATTTTAAAATGTTATTTCTATTGGGTTGCAATGAGATTAAGATTTCTCGACATTAAGTTGTATTATGGATATTGTGGAATTATTTTGAATTTGATATGCATGTTTTACGGTTTAATTGTGGTGTTCTCAATAAAGGTGTTACATTTTTTTCTTCCTTTTAGTCATACTAGCAAAAAAACATGTGCATCCGCACGTGAATCCATATTGTAAATAACTAAAAAATAAATTGATAATAAAAATATTTTTAATCTTTGTATAACGTAATCCAATCCATCAAACAACATTTCGTTCGGAAAAAGATAGATCAAAATAAATTATAAGAATTTGAAATAATGATTTATAAGATTAAGTACTAAATTGTACTAACATAACAATACAAATACAATGATATGAAAGGATTTGAATTGATTAAGCAATATAAGAGTGTAAATAAAATGATATGAATATATTTTAATTAATTAAGCAATATAAGATTGGAAGAAAATATTTTAGTATATGATGTTGATATTTATCTACTCATTACATCAATTAATTGATAAATATGTTCCTAAAATGTAAAATTACATCTTGAAAATCTAAAATAGTACTTACTTATAATTTTGGAATACTTAAGAATATGTGACAACAATTTTTCATTTTAAGTTATATTCTAAAATATAACCACGTAAATGTCGTAAATTCGAAATCTTTCACAAACTTACATTTTGTTAGTCGATAAATTATATAAAATAATAATAAAACATTACATTAGCTAAAGAAAGCCAATGGACACAAATTGTATTTTGAGAAAAAAAATTAATATATTTAAACACAATAATTGAAAATAAAGTAAATAAATACTCCATTCACCTCTTCTAAGGATGACAATGGTAAATAGATAAAATTATCTATTCCTCTATACAAATTCAAAGGCATCACAAAGATAGAAATTTAGAAATTTAACATAAAATATAAAAAATTAATTATAGATTATTTTCTCCCTCTCATTTAAATTCTAATTTGTATATATTATTTGCACCTGGTGATTCTCATTACACAAACCACAAAAACTCTTGTGAAACGGTCTCACGGATCAATTTAGTGGGTCGAATCTTTTACTTAGATTATCCATGAAAAATATTACTTTTTATGTTAAGAGTATTACTTTTTATTGTGAATATCAGTATGGTTGACCCGTCTCACAGATAAAAATTTGCGAGACCGTCTCACAGATAAAAATTTGCGAGACCGTCTCACAGATAAAAATTTGCGAGACCGTCTCACAAGAGACTTACTCTATACCAACATAACTTCCAATTTAGTTATGATAACGTTATATTAAGAATTATTTGTTGGAATATCTTGCTCTTACTCCTTTTTGACTCATTTGTGTCATTTTTTAAAACAATTTCATCATAATTTTATCTATGTTTCATTTGACTCTCCTTTTTTTCTTCATATAATAGATGTCGTTATTGATTTTTTTAAGAAAAGTAAGCTTAAAAAGTATCAATTGTGATAACATACGTGACTAAGCTCAAAAAAATTTTTTTGTTCAAAGTAAGTGTTTATTGATTTTTTTTATTTAATTTTTGACTACCTTTTTGTCAATATAATTGTTATTATATACTTGTATGTAAATAGCTCTACAAATACAAATAAAATGTCATATTATTATTGTTATGATTGAGTATTATTTGATAATATATAAATATGGGGAGACCTAAATAAAATATAATCTATGAGAGTAATTAAAACAATTAATCATTCAATTTATTTTATTTATTATCAAAATTAGTGGAAAAAAACTAATGAAAAAATTGATTGTTTTCTACATATTTCTTTCTCATTTTAGCAACTGTACAACAATATTTTTTCAATAGCATATCATCCGATGTATGTGGATGAACGATTCATTTGTCCACACTTTTATAGATACTTCTGATTCAAATTTATTAATTTTTTTATTAATATTATTTAAATTCACAATTAAATTTAGGTTTATAATATATTATATTTGTTCATGCTTTTAGAAATTAATAGTTTCACAAAATAAATTTAAATTTTTGATTAAATATAATTTTCTTTTCAATTCAAATCATTTTATTTAATTTAAAATTAATAATGATTATTTTAATTTTTTAATTTTTTCATTTGTCAATATTTAATTTAGAATTTATTTGAATGACTCTTCATTTAAAGCACTCAAATACTTTATCATGAGTCCTTCATATATATAATTTTTTCAAGTTTTTTTTAAAATCTAATTATGTTAAAATTTATTTTTAATAATTCATCGAATGTATTCAAATGATAGTGAAATAGAACAATAAATAACGTAATTAATTTAATTTAGAATTTAAATGAAAGTTCAAAAAAATTATTAAAATGAAAAAAACAATTGATATTAATATTAAGGAAATTTAATAGTATGTCTTTTTAAAAAATAGCTCAAACATTTAAGAACATGGAGATGACTTATTGATACATATAAATTAAAATATAAATATAATTCAACTTTATTTCTCACGCTTATTTACAACAATTAGAAAATTATTATTTAATTTAATAATTAAATTTAGGTTTATAAAATATTATATTTGTTCATGCATTTAGAAATTAATAGTTTGACAAAATAAATTTAAAATTTTGATTAAATATAATTTTATTTTCAATTCAATTCATTTTATTTAGTTTAAAAATAATAATGATAATTTTAATTTTTTTTGTTTTTTCATTTGTCAATATTAAATTTAGAATTTATTTGAATGACTCTTCGTTCAAAGCACTCAAATACTTTATCATGAGTCATTCATATATATATATATATATATATATATACATATATATTTGAAGTTTTTTTTTAAAATATAATTAAACTAAAATTTGTTTTTAATAATTCATTGAACGTATTCAAATGATAGTGAAATAGCACAATAAATAACATAATTAATTTAAGTTATAATTTAAATGAAAGTCTAAAAAAATTATTAATATGAAAAAAAATAATTGATATTAATATTAAGTAAATTTAATAGTATGTTTTTTTTTAAAATTAGCTCAAATATTTAAGAACATGGAGAAGAAAGTTCAAAGTACAAAATTATAACCATAAAATGTGGTTAATTAGTATTAATTATTAATTCATAGACTAAATGTGAAATTACCACATATGTTACCTAATAATGAAAATAAGTAAACATGTGAAGGGTAATAATGTCCGTTAACCATAAAATGTGGTTAATTAGTATTAATTATTAATTAATAGACTAAATGTGAAATTACAACATATGTTACTGTTTGTCTCGAAAATTGCGGGCGTGCCAGGCACGTGTTCGTGCCAAATTTGTGAAATAATCCGACTTCTAATCAAACGTTGCGAATCTTGATTCGATCGTTCGTTCTAATTCCCTCAAAATGGCTCAAAAAATATGAACGTGAAATGACGAATATAATGAAATTAAAAGGGGAACTCATAAACAACATCAACATATGTTATGCCGTTATAAATTCGAACAAAGTTTTTACAAGAAACTAGAATAAACATCTGAAATCTATGGAAGACGATTGCTGATATGAAAGCAAAGTTGCAGAGAAGTTGCTGTAGACTTTTTGTCGATTGTTTTTGTCGGGGGGTTTTTCTGATTCCTCCTTCTGCTTTTGTCACCCTCCACGGGGGAGTTTCAGCCACATTCCACGATCTCCCCACGATTTCCACATCGTATAATGGTCCATCATGTTTTTCCCTGGGCCAACCATAATTCTCCTGGACTTAGCACCATTTGGGCCTTCATGTCTGATGAGTTTTTATTTTTATTGAACTTCAAATATTTGGGCTAAACAACTGCCCCCCTAGCCAATTTGGGCCAATGGCCAATTTGGCTCATTTTGGCTATTTGGCTACTTTGACCAATTTGGCCCAGTTGGCTATTTAAAGCTCACGTACAGTCATATGATTTTGAAAGGATTGGTTCTATGGATTTGAATATGAATTGACCGAGACACATGTTTTTCTTCAATCGGGTTAAATCCAAGTGTGCATTCCTTGAACCCCCTAATTCCTCTCACTTTCCTTAAACCCTTCTTTATCTCTTTCTTTCTCACTTCCCCCAAACCTCCATCGGTGCCCACCGATTTTCCCGAAGAAATTGCCGTTCCATCGACTTTGTGATGTCATCCCAGTTTCTGAAAGTTGCCATCATCAATCTCCTTGACATCAAACCACACCTTCTCAAGGTAGGTATATTTAACCATCTTTCTCAATCCTCCATCACAAAAATATTGTAGAATATGTCACATTTCATGCTGCATGCAAGATGTTTGTGAATATGTCTGAATGAATTTTTGATAAGTAACAATGGGTGTTGCACTTCAACAAAGGTGCTACCTTGCTGTGCATATTCAGAACTTGGCCTTTGGCTAGTGCAACTTCTGTAATCTTCATATTGAGAACACAACCACACGAGTTGCTCTTCTTTTGCCCAAATCATTAGCTAGCACTGTATAAATTAGATCTGATTGAGATGGCAGAGTCTGATGGATTTCAGAAGATGGAAATGAGGTATATATAAATTATCCAACTATCATTCACTTGGTCATCTTCCATCCTGCTTAGTAGACGCTCTTCTTCCTCGCTGTTATGTTGTATTATTATTTGGGCATTCATAGTTTGCTGATCAACACTTTGTTATTCATCACTTGGTCCCATTTATTTCGCAGGAATATAGTTGGAGAAATCGAGAAATTATCTCAAAGGCCAATACAAGAAAATATCTTAAAGACCAATAGAAATGAAAATTCCCCGTGGTAGTGTCGCTGGCCTATCAAAAAGAAAATTACCAAGCTTTGATGAATATCTCTGCAACCGGCTGAGCATATATGTATGGAGGAGTGTCAGGCACATCGAGAGGAAATAAAATATGTAGACTAGGGACAGTAGGTGTATGTTTTTACACTTGTTTACCATGATTTGGCAAGTATTTTTTCTGATGTGTAGAGTTGAGAAAGTGGCTTGAAAGCCAAACTTTGTTGGGAAAATGCATTGTTGTTCTTGTATATGTTGCTTGGGATATATTTGCAGGTGTTTACAATTTTGGCATATCACATTTATAAAGGAAATTCTGCCAAAATTTTTCTAAAAACTAAAAAAAAACGGTCAAAAGCCTGTTTTCTTCAACATTGACGCAAACATTGCGGGTCAACTCTGTTTGTTACCAACCAGCAGTTGAACAACATTTTTCAAATAATGCTCCCCAAGGTTCCAAGACATGCACTGAACGAAATTCATTTTGTCATCAATTTGACCAACTAACACACAAATATTCCTCCCCAAAATTTATCAACTACAGCGGATTCCATGAGCACTTATTTTTATTTATTCACATATGCTCCATCATTATTTACAAACAATTTCAGCAAAGAATGGCTTAAAAGCCTATTCCTCACATATTTACATAAACTTCTTATAGGCCAATATGACAAAATTAACCAAAGTGGCCATCCAGCCTACTTTGTACAATACTTCCCATCTTTTTCATCTTTATAAAACATCTGTCTCCGGCTGTTGATCTTTCATCTGAGCGGAGCTAAGATTAAATCCTCCATTTGTAACTTTTTTTTCCTCGCTACCTTTAGTAGCCTTCCTCCCAAATTTTTTTTCTTCTCTCTGAGTGATTCCCCCATCTTAGATCTGCGATCAGCAGCTTTTTCTCTCAACAAACGTCGTTTTTGGGTCCTAGAAAGAGGTTTTGGGAACTTTGGATGTTCTACTCGCTTCCATATGCCATCGGGGATTGCTCTGGGAGGAACAACAAAACGAGGTTTCCTTTCATATTTTCTATCAGAGCCTAGAGGTGCTGGCCTTTGGATTATCTTCTGGACCAACTGTAGGTCATTTTTTCTCTCGCCATTCACCGATCAAGAACGTGAGCTCCTTCTGAGGTATTGGTTCTCCGGCCTTTTGGCCATGGATTCCCTGTTATATCTCATATTCCTCCCAGTATAATGCAGGCCGCCCCCACTGTAATAGCCGTCTCTTCCATGAGCAGCTTCTGTCTTCTTCTCTTTGGCCTCAAATATCATTTTTCGAGGCACCCAACACTTTTTTACGGTAAGTCTTGGTTTAATGGAAATGTGCCCACTCCCATTCCTTCTCCTCTCGTTGATTAAGAAACGTAAGCCAGTGTTGTTTACATTCACATTGGCCACCGGAGGAAAGGGATCTTCATCCACTATCATTGTTTCTTTCTTCTCAGAAAATTTCAGGATCCCCTTATTGATTCTTTCCTGCAAGACATTCTTGAAAGCCCAACAAGCATTAGTATTATGGTTGAAGAAATTGTGGTACTTACAGTAATCTCTTCCTTTTAACTCCTCCCTGGTGGGCAGCTTGTGATATGAGGGGAATGTTATAAACTTTTCCTTCACTAAGTGATTGAAAATTTCCTCCATCTTTGATACATCGAAAGTATAGGGTGTTTGCACTGGATGAATGTTTTTCTTGGCAGATTCTTCACTCTTGCGTTTTAAGAAAGGGACAGTGTGTGACCCGGAATTTACCACTTCTGCCAACGTAACTTCCTCCACTTCTTGGAAGTAAGAGCCCATTGTAGATTGTCTTTTATGACTCTCTTCCCGCAACAATTCCTCATATTCCGATACTTTGGCAGCAAGCTCATAAAAATCGCGGAATTCCATCCCTTGGAACTTCTTTCTAAGTTCAAAATCAAGCCCTCGCTGTGCTATCTTCACATACTCTGATTCAGGAAGGAGCACTCGGCATCTACTTCTCACTTTCTTGAATTTACAAATGAAATCATCAACGGATTCCCCCGATTTTTGGACCACCCTTGACAATTCCGCTACACTAATCTCATGTACTGTTCTGAAGAATTGTGTATGAAATTGGTGTTCCATGTCATGCCAAGTCATAATAGAATTCCGAGGCAGTGTGGAATACCAAGTAAACGCAATGCTAGTCAATGAATTGGGAAACAAACGCAGCTTGTAGTTGGAAAAGTTATCCAAATTTGCTAGTTCCCCACTGTGTATCGTAAACCTTGCCACATGTTCCACACTAGATTGGCCATCTTCCCGGAGTATAACGTGAAGTCTGGAATGAGGTATCCTCTTGGGTAAGGGTTATCATGATCCACAATATCAGGATACGGTTTATGGAATTCTGGTCGGTTGATTGGCCTCACTCCTGGGCCATACAACTCTTGAATCACATCACGTACAATCTCAAAATCCAACACTGGAGTTTGTCTTAACTGGTGAGGAGGATAGATTGCCCCCTGAGTGTTATTCCCCGAACCTGGCGCTGAATATCCACGCATTCCCCCATCAACATACATTCCTGGATGTAAGTTAGGAGACGTCACAGAGAACACGTTGCCAGCCATTTGTTTACTGTTGCTGCAGTTTTGGAATTTCAACCCCAACTCCTCATCCTTTTTGTGCGGAGGAGTGTATCTCCCTTCCTTGGCAGATTTAGGAATTCGTGCTTCCCCCAAGCGGCGATTTTCACCTGCTTGAGAAATCTCTGATCCTTGGCCTTGATCTTTCAGCAATTTAACGTCAGTTTCTTGAAGTTTAACATTTTCTGGTGCAACAGCCTCTACCTTTGCAGACATCCTCCATTCCTTCACTTCTGCCACAAATTCCATCATGACAGTAGAGAAAGTTTGGGTCATTTCTCTGAGATCACTGCGGATATTTTTCTCCATGGCCAACATAAAGTTCAACGAAGGCCCACCACCATCAGAAACATCAATTCCTTCCTTCATATTCTCTTCCTCGAACTTTTGTACTAGCCTTTCCACCGTTCTTCCATCTGCATCAGTTTCCTGAAACTCTTCTTGTGAGCGATGACCTTTCCCCATTGATGGAGGAATTCCTTCACTCTTCTCAGTACGCTTTGGAGGCATTGAGTCCCACCGGGCGTGCCAACTTGTTTGTCTCGAAAATTGCGGGCGTGCCAGGCACGTGTTCGTGCCAAATTTGTGAAATAATCCGACTTCTAATCAAACGTTGCGAATCTTGATTCGATCGTTCGTTCTAATTCCCTCAAAATGGCTCAAAAAATAAGAACGTGAAATGACGAATATAATGAAATTAAAGGGGGAACTCATAAACAACATCAACATATGTTATGCCGTTATAAATTCGAACAAAGTTTTTACAAGAAACTAGAATAAACATCTGAAATCTATGGAAGACGATTGCTGATATGAAAGCAAAGTTGCAGAGAAGTTGCTGTAGACTTTTTGTCGATTGTTTTTGTCGGGGGGGTTTTCTGATTCCTCCTTCTGCTTTTGTCACCCTCCACGGGGGAGTTTCAGCCACATTCCACGATCTCCCCACGATTTCCACATCGTATAATGGTCCATCATGTTTTTCCCTGGGCCAACCATAATTCTCCTGGACTTAGCACCATTTGGGCCTTCATGTCTGATGGGTTTTTATTTTTATTGAACTTCAAATATTTGGGCTAAACAGTTACCTAATAAAGAAAATAAGTAAACATGTGAAGGGTAATAATGTCCTTTCACAATGAGAAAACTTTTCTATGATCCACACTTTTATAGGTATATAGATTTTCGTTGAAGTGTAAAAGTGATATCGAAAAATACTGACATATTCGATATCATGTCTGAAATTAAACAAAAATTGTAACTACGTTACTAGATATAGCCACTTGTACATTATATATATGTTAACGTTATAAGTATAATATTATATACTACTTTTTAGAATTGATTTTAATAAAATTTTGAAAGAGTTTCTCTGTAAATAGACAAACCCCACTGTCACAAAACCGAGATATAAGAGACATCACTACAAAAGCGGTATCAGCTTGAAACATTCATCCAATATGAAAAATCATACATATTTTTTGAAAATTGGAATCCTTTTACAGGGATGTGAATGATGTCTGAGTGGGGTAATTATGAGGGAATACCAATATATATTATATAAACATCGACCAGATGTCAGTTATATATTTACGTGTAAATTTTGATATATTTTATTATATTTAATAGTGAGTGTCGTATAACCGATGCTCATATAAATATAGGTGATAGATACGTATATATCAATTCATTGTGAGTAGATTTACACATAATAGCCACCATTTTCAAAATTAAAGATTTTGACCACAAAATTTGACATTTATGTTGATCAAACAAAAACAATCTAGATAACCATTCATTAATCCACAGTTTTTGATATTATCTTGTATCAGTGTTTATTCCACATATAATCCCGTCAACATATTTTTTTTAAAAAATATTATAATCCCACTGAATATCAGCTTTTCTAATAAACAATCTCACCCATTGATTTCTTCATTAATCACAATCAATTAACTATTAATAGTTGTAATCTTGAATAATTAAGTGATGATATTGTCCTGGATTAGGCAAAAAAATTTGTTCTTTATTTGACCGAATCAAAAATTAAAACTTTTCTAGCCCATCCATTTCATTTTTATTTTAAAGAAATATAAATATCATGTATCTATTCTATTTTATTAAGTGTGAGACTATAATATTAACCATCTAGGAGACACCAACTTTTTCTTCCAACTTTACCCTTATATGATATTAATATTACACTTTTGTTTTTTTTTTAATTTCAACACACACTTTTATTTTTATTTTTATTTATTTCAACACTTCAAATATCAATTTAGTCATTCCATAATTTGTCATATTTCATTTTAGTCCATCGATAATCATAAAAAAAACAGTAAACACGTGTGCGTGCAAAGTAACTAGTATTAATTAAAATTAATTCAAGAAATACATAAATGAAACTTATCTTTCAATGGTGGGAAATTTAAAACGGATTCTAAAACATGTTTCTCTGTCCCATAAATTAACAGAGCTCTTCACTTTGTGTTTTAACGTTGTCGAGGATTTTGGAAGCTCCAGAGTCTAACATTCTTCCCCCCGCACGCTTTTGGGACCTTATTTTTCCAGTTAATTGCCTAAATTTCTGTACCTTAATCCCTTGTTTTAATCTGAAGCCATAACTTTCTGTTCAGAAAATTATAATTGAAATAAAAAATTAATCGTTTTGTTTTCGGTTTCTTGGCTCACAGAACGCTTGCTTTGGTCCCAATTGGTGATTCAAACGTCTCTCCATTTTCATGCATTTCTTTTGGCAAAAGAAGGAGTCTTTTTTTTTAAATTAAAAAAAAAATCTTGAATTTTTGAGTAGATTTGGGATTATGGGCTGGGTTTTGATTTCGATTTCGATTATATGGATGGGTGAGGGTGTTTCTTTGAAGAATGAATTTCGGGTTTTCCTTGAAAACAATTCTGGGTTTTGACGAGGAAGAGAGAATCTTGCCCGAGTCCAAGTTTCACAGAGACTCGAATCCGATTTTCTTTGTCTTTTTTCGGATATATATGTTAACTTCATCTATATTCCAAGAAAGAAGCAATTGATATAGTTTCTTATTTTTGGAAACTAGTTTGTTCATAAAATCGAAGGGTAGAAAATTTTTTGGTCACAAATTTTGTTTTTTAGTACTTTTTTTTTTGGGCTAGTTTTCTTCCCTCCATACAAACAAAAAAAAAAAAAAAAGAAGCAAGAAATCCCATCAATTTCTCATTCCCTTTTCCCTCAATATTTTTTTCTAAATTCTTCATCTCTTTTGCTGCCTCTCCTCTGCTGTATTCAAAGGCTTTGGGGGAGAGAATTAGACCAAATTCTCTCTCTTTTTACATTGAAATCATGTTGGATTTCGACAAGGCTTCAGTGCAAACAAACCTGGGATCTTTCTTGGATAGCACAACACCCACGGTCCCATCTCATGTTTTGTACAAGGTCTGCTCTTCCTACCTATTTTTTATACTGATTTAAATCATAATCTTGATTTTTTTTTGTTTTGTTTTTGTTTTTATATATTCAAAATGTATGTCTTTGAGCAGAGTGATATGAAGAAGCTTAATAGGGTATGGCATCCTTTGGAAAGGGAGAAGGTTGAATCTTTTATGTTGGGTGATCTTTGGAATGTTTTTGATGAATGGAGTGCCTATGGGGCTGGAGTCCCAGTTACTGCTGACGATGCCAAGAATTTAGATCAATATTTTGTGCCTTATCTCTCTGCTATCCAAATTTTCACCACCTCTTCATTGATTACCTGTCTAAAGTAAGCAGATTCTCTTGTTGGAAATTTAATTTGTGAATTGAATGCGTGATTCATGCTCATCTAGTGTCTGGTTTGATTGTTTTATTCGCGTACTTTCGACACTTTCTTTCTTTGATAAGTAATTTTGTTAAGTCAGACAGGGTGGAAATATAGGAGTTCATGGTGTTTTTCATCGTTGGTAAATTGAATGAGGAATGCTTATGATGCTTGTTAGGGATAGGGAAGAGACGGACTCGACGAGTGAGACTAGGGATTCTTTTAATGATTCGTTCAGTGATGAGAGCGAGAGTGAGAAGTTGTCGAGATGGGATGGATGCTCGTCTGATGAAGCACCATTCGAGCGTGATAACTTCTGGCGTCCAAATGAAAAATTGGGTAGTCTTTACTTTCAGTATTTTGAGAAATCGTCCCCATACGGAAGAGTTCCTCTCATGGACAAGGTAATCAATCCCTTCCCCCATTCCACCTGTGCTTTTCAAGACTTTTACTCTTAGGTACCGAGAAAATTATGTCTCTTTTGTTTGTGATAGTTTACTTCTAAGAATGATTCGAAAAGCAAGTTCTTATGGATATGATGGAATGAATTAAAAATCCGTTCATAGCAGGCGTCAAATAAAATATCATACGCAACTTTTAAGCGATCGAATATATTAACGACCTGATTTTTCTCATGAGGCTAACACAAATTCTTGAATTTGTTAAACATTAAATTTAGTCCTTTTCGATTGGTTTCACTCCTTGTGCTATCCATATAATATCAGTGCGGTTTAAAAGTTTGATTTTTAAACAGGTAAGCGTCTTAGCTCAACGTTATCCTGGATTAATGTCGTTGAGAAGTGTAGATCTGTCACCAGCTAGTTGGATGGCAGTAGCGTGGTTCGCCTCTCCCACATCCTTTCCTATATTTTCAACCCTTTATGGATGCTTTTTTCTTCTCTGGAAAATGACCTTATCCAAGTGATAATCCAGGTACCCAATTTATCACATCCCTACCACCGGAAGAACTTTTAAAGACTTGCAAGCGTGCTTTCTCACATATCACACCCTTTCTTCCTCCTTTCAAGGTACAGAATTATTGATGAATACATTCATGATAGTTGTCCATGACGCTCGTCTCACTATTGTATGAAACTTATAAAATCATTCCGAATTATGATGGATAGATATGGATTTTGAAGACGAGGTTGAAACTGTTGATAAAGAAACTGATGAAGGGGCTGTCATCTCCCTCCCTCCGTTTGGTTTGGCTACTTACAAGATGCAAGGCCATGTGTGGCTATCGGAGAAAAATGCTCAGGACAAAGAAAAGTTGGGATCACTTTTGAGCGCGGCAGACTCGTGGCTAAAGCAACTTGGCGTCCAACATCACGACTTTGACTACTTCATGGGCTTGCGACATGCATGAAAATGTCACAAAAAAACTCTCGAGTCCTCCATGAGATGTACTCGCAAAGGTGCCCTATAAGATATATTTTTCTTCATATTCAGAAAAATATTGTATAGTCTTTACAACCGCAGCAACAGATCCAAGCATTTAGTCGAGGGATCGAACTTGTTTATTTCCCGAGAAAGAGATTTACGCCCCTGTTAAGGCTCTTTTGTTTTTCAGTGTTTTGAAAGAGTAGGGATAATTTCACGGGGAATTCATGAAAGTTTGTAGATGTTTGATGCAGTGAGGTCTTCGTCACATTGTACTGTATACATTACTTAAATAATTAACTTCATTTGACATGATATAATCAAATGGAAGATTTCAAATATAATCTAATTCATAATTCATAATTCAATACTTACATAATTAGAATTATTGAGAACTCTCATAGAATACCAAACTTCGAAAGAGGATAGAAAACTTTTATTACGATTTACGTGTGAAAATGTTGCGTCTTTATTACAAGAGAGTATGTTTTCTTATGTAGTACTAAAATTAACATTATTACCTAAAGTAGGCTTGACATAATATTTTAGTACGTATAAAGGATTTATTATTCTTCCACTATTGACATGACATAAAGCTAAATTATTTATAACACGAGACAAAAACAAAAATAAGATCATCTGAATTTAGATAATGTTGAATATCTTAAATTCATCAATTGTTCTTGAGACATACAAATATTAAAAATGTATATTTATCCTAGTTTAAAATCTAAATGACATACATGTAATCCAATAAAATTCTATCTATATTTTTAAACCAAAAAAAAAAAAAATTAAACTTTAATATTACTAAAATAATATTGTTCATATATATAATCAAAAAATAAAATTTCGGATTTTAAAGATAAAAAATTTAATTTTTTAAAAGAACATAAGAAATAATAATTTTATAAAAAAATTAAAAAATATTGAATCGGTCAATTCAATTTTAAATCAGTTCACCGATTCATGATCGGTCCGACCGATATATGACTAATTTGACCATTTTAATCGATAAAACGATTAATAAGATTGGTCTCAATCGAACCTGTGATGGGTTCACGGTCAAACCGAACCATCGAACCCAGTTAAAAAAAAAAAAAAAAAAATCCTAATATAACATTTGATCCGATCTTTGTTGAGTTCAGTTTGTGAGACATACTATCAATTTGTGTTGACAAAGTATAACTCTTTGGGCCGCGTAAAGCCGAGTGACACCAAGTTCATTGGTCTGCTTGGGTTCTAAACCCAAGTAAAACAAAAAATTCCCCCGCCTCCACCACACAAATTTGTCCTAAAAAAAACATAGGAATTGATCTTTTTTTTTTTTTATGAGTGTATACAATTTGTAGGAAGAAAATGAACATAACAAGGCATGTTATCTCAGGGTTTTATGATTGATTTTAATAGTTAAGGATTTCAAATGATAATATTTTATATAAGAGATTTTACGTTTTTAAGGTATCCATTCGACTCGTTCACACCTCCAACATAGACGAGAACAGATTAGAATAGAATATTATTGCATAATTTATATCTCATTTCATTTATATAATTTTAATTTTATATATTTATATGTATATATTAAGACGTTTCTTTTTTTTTTTTTTTTTTGCCCCCTCACAACCCGATCAATCATCCATAATCTTCTTCTTTTGTTATTTATAATGTAAACATAAAATAATAAAATGATCTAAACTCGAATTGAATCGAGTCGAATATTAATAAAAATTTAAGACTTGAGTTCGGCTCGAATTAAATATATTTGAGTTCGATCTCGATTCGAAACTCGAATATTTTAAATTTTTTTACTCGAGTTCGGCTTGAAATGATAGTCAAGCTCGAATTCGGTTCGAAATGTTCGAACATATTCGCAAGTTGGTCAAACTATTTTCGAGACATAAAATTTCGAGAATAAAAGGTTTGAAAGCTTGAAAAGCCCGAAAAGCTCGAAACATATATATTTGATATATAATCATGTTATATTAATAAAATATTAAAGTTCGCGAGCTGTTCAAGAACTATCGAACAAAGTAATTTTAGCTTGAGTTCGGCTAAAAAAAGTTCAAATATTTTTGAGTTCAGCTCGAATTCGATAAGTCTAAATATATAAAAAAAGAATTAACCAATCAGTTCAAAAAACTCATGAAAGTACTTGATTTATTTACAACTATTTTAATAAATAATTTAAAAATAACTATGTATTTTAAAAATAATTCAAAAAAAAAAGATTTGCACAAATACTTTAATCCGTACTTATGAAGCACGGATACTAGTTTCACGTGAGCATTATGCTTACGGATAATGCTCCACGTGGACAAAAATCCGTGCTTACGAAGCACGTATTATGCTCACGTGGAGACGAAGCACGGATACTCGTCCAACTCATACGTCACATCTCCTTTTCCATGTTTTGCAAGCAAGAATACTCAATTGTTCAATTTTTGTTGTTGTTTTGCGTTCAATAATTATGTCGATGTACCTCAATTTTGTTTTTTTGTTCAATACTTCAATATTTTGCAGCAATTTCACGTGAAGTCCGAAGAATTTCTAATCAGTCAATGAAATAATTTATTTAAATTTTATACACGCGTATTTTTTTATGAGTGTATACAATTTGTAGGAAGAAAATGAACATAACAAGTCATGTTATCTCAGGGCTTTATGATTGATTTTAATAGTTTGGGATTTTAAAAGATAATATTTTATATTTAAGAGATTTTATGTTTTAAGGTCTCCATTCGACTCGTTCACACCTCCAACATAGTCGAGAGCTGATTAGAATAGAATATTATTGCATAATGTATATTTCATTTCATTTATGTAAATATATAACATTTTATTATGTATATATTAAGCGTTTCTTTTTTTTTTCCCTCTCACAACCCGATCAATCATGCATAATCTTTTTTTTTATTATTATTTATAATGTAAAAATAAAATAATAAATAATCTAAACTCGAATTGAATCAAATCTTAATAAAAATTTAATACTTGAGTTCGGCTCGAATTAAATTTTTTCGAGCTCGATTCGAAACTCGAATATTTTAAATTTTTTTACTCGAGTTCGGCTTGAAGTGATAGTCAAGCTCGAGTTCGGTTCGAAATGTTCGAACATATTCGCAAGTTATTCAAATTATTTTCTGGACATTAAATTTCGAGAATGAAAGGTTTGAAAGCTTGAAAAGCCCGAAAAGCTAGAAATATATATATTTAATATATAATCATATTATATTAATAAAATATTATGGTTCGTGAGTTGCTCACGAACAATCGAACAAAGTAATTTTAGCTTGAGTTCGACTAAAAAAAATTCAAACATGATCGAATTCAGCTCGAATTCTATAAATTCAAATATTAAAAAAAATATTTATCCAATCAATTCGAAAAACTCGTGAAACTACTCGATTTATTTACAACTATAACCCAACTACGTTTTTAAAATAAAAATATCACTGAGCTATTTCTAAAAACATATCAATGAGTGAGAATCCAGCTTGAAGCGCTGATTGGACAAAATAAGGTAAAGTGGGCCATAGTCTTAAATGAGAATCCACACTTATCCCTTCTCCCAACATCCCAAGACGGTCTTCTCATAACTCCCCTGGGTAACACACACACTGAACCCACTCCAAAACACACTCACTAATCCTTCACTTAATTCAACAATGTCTCTCCAAGCAGCTTCCTTGGTTTCATCGACCCTTTCCATTCCGAAAGAGGTATACAAGATCCACTCGAATGGGGTTGAAATGCAGATTACTTTTCTTGTAATAATATACAGTTTATACCTGCAGAAGTTTATGGGTTGAAATTATAAACTATTGAAGTTTTTGTTGTGTTGTTGAATGAATTTTGGTAGAATAAGGCAAATGGTTTAAAAGAGACATCCCTTTTTGGAGCTTCGTTGCCACTCTCTCTTAAAGCTGAATGCAACTCTTCTTTGAACAAGGTAAATATATTATATATTTATTTTTGAAAATGGGTGATTTATAATGTCTTTTCATTGCAGTTTTGGAACAGTAAAATTACATCAAATCTTGTAGAAAGGATGATTCTTGGAATACTTTGATTTGGTAGATTGCTCTTCATTTTGGTAGTTGGAGGGTGCTATTGAAAAGATTGATTCTTGGCATGGAAGGGTGTCCTAGAAAGTAGGGTATTTTGTGGGTATGGAATTTCATAATTTATATATCTTGAGATTTTTTCAAATTACACCAACCCTTTATCGAAAATCATCTCTATTATCCAGAGTGATCCAACTATGTGGTAGTATACTACTCTTATCTTTATTTTTACGCTTAATTAGATAAAAATCTATATCTCTAATGTTCCTACAGCCCAAACATTTTGAACACTGAAACAGTCATTCCATTTGTTTTACTACCTGGATGGCTACGTTGGACAAATGTAATTGTAGCTTACACAGACTCAACAATGTCCTATGGAAACGGTGGTTACGAATTGATGTTATCCGAAAGTTGGATTCTTTTGTGGAAACATTTCGAATCTTTGTGGTTTTACTCGTAATGATGAAGTTAAGAATGCAGGAATTAAGAAAGAAGCTGGCAAATGGACCAATTAAAGCACAAACGATAGCCACAGCTCCATCCATCAATCAGGCTTCAACAGAAGAGAAGAAAACTCGGACCAAAGGCACCGTCGTAGTCACCGGAGCCTCCTCAGGATTAGGTCTTGCGGCTGCAAAGGCTCTTACCGAAACAGGAAAATGGCATGTTATCATGGCCTGCAGGAATTTTCTTAAGGCCGAAAAAGCTGCGAAATCCGTTGGCATTGCTAAAGAAGACTACACAGTCATGCATCTTGACCTTGCCTCTCTTGAAAGTGTCCGCCAGTTTGTTGATGCTTTTCGACTTTCGGATAGGCCGCTTGACGTGCTGGTTTGCAATGCTGCCGTTTACTTCCCAACTGCTAGAGAGCCGACATGTACTGCTGAGGGGTTCGAGCTCAGTGTTGGCACAAATCATCTTGGTCATTTCCTTCTTTGTAGGTTGCTATTGGAAGATCTGAAAAAATCAGATTATCCACAGAAGCGCCTCATTATTGTTGGTTCCATTACAGGTACTGCTCTGAGTTCATTTCACAGTCTTTCTGTTTTTTTCTTGGTTGAAATCAAGACCGAAGGTGTCTTGTCTCAATATGTGAGTCATCCTCATAATCGTGTTGCATTCCTCATTGACCGTTTGGCAAGATGCAAAGGATTTTTGTAGTTCTTAAGAATGATATTGCTTCACTGGTAATGAGTTTCATTCATTTGTAACGTCAAACACTTGAGTGATTTTTCTTTTTGCTCTTGATAGGTAACACGAACACCTTGGCTGGAAACGTGCCACCAAAAGCCAACTTAGGGGATTTAAGGGGACTTAGAGGAGGTTTGAATGGAGTAGGCAGCTCATCCATGATAGACGGGGGCGAATTTGATGGTGCCAAAGCCTACAAAGACAGCAAAGTCTGCAACATGCTGACTATGCAAGAGTTTCACAGGCGTTATCACGAGGAAACTGGCATTACCTTCGCATCGCTCTACCCTGGATGCATCGCTGAAACG